>NC_092335.1:362685357-363027142 GCF_046630445.1 Rutidosis leptorrhynchoides | reverse complement strand
CATTGTTTATACCGCCGTACCAAAATCACTGATGTATAAAGTGTGATAATAAAAAGTGATTCGAGTGAAGTGTGATTTAATTTCAAGTTCTGTATTGCTTGAGGACAACCAACGTTCAAGTGTGGGGATATTTGATAGTGCTCTGAATGAACATATATTTAGTCGCAATATCATCCCAAATATGTAAAGTTTTTAGTTGTAATTGTTCTATTTTTAAGTTGTAATCGTTTAAATAAATAAATGCGAAGACGAAGCATGAAGATTAAAGAATTGAAAAAAAAGTACCACTAAAACTGGAAAATGGTCCTTAAAGCCATAGTGCACTCAAAAGCGTCCTAAAAAGTGAGTTAAAAGACTTGCGCGGATTTTGGGAGTTAAGGAAAATAATTTTTTGTGCAAATTACAAATTGCGAAACGCAAAGTACAAGATATTTACGCATACAAAAGGAAGTTCTTAAATCCGGAACTGAGACATAAATCGAGCATCAATGCGCGAGACAACGGACCTAAAATTACAAGTCTACTATGCACAAGAATATAGTATAATATATATAATTATATATATTATATTATATAGTATAATAATTCAGCAGCCGCCCATGTTTTAATTGCAATGTGAGCTGGATTTGACTTCCATGCGATCGCATGGTAACAAGGCATCAAAGCCATGCGATCGCATGGCCCTGAAAAGTTGGCCAAGTGCTATAAAAGGCGAAGTTTTCTGCCGAATGAATTACACACCATTTTTCATTCTTCCTCTGTAATCAATTATATATATATATATATATATATATATATATATATATATATATATATATATATATATATATATATATATATATATATATATATATATATATATATATATATATATATATATTTATAATTTAAAGTTTAATTTAAGTTTAATAATAATTGGATTATTGTAAGAAATGTTTTAAGGTTTTGTAAGTCTGAACTCTGTCCATGTAACGCTACGCAATTAATCCCCACTATAAGCTATGTTCTTCCTTTTTTAATTTAATGTCTTGTAACTAAGTTATTATTATGATTATTTGAGCCAAAGTAATCGTGATAATAGACTAAATATTAAGACAGGGTTATTAGATTTTGTACCATAATTAAGGTTTGGACAAAAGACTGACACTTGTGGACATTGGACTATTGACTATTAATAGATGGGGGTATTGTCTAATCGAATGACAACTCATTAGAATCTGTCGAACCTATCTTCAAATTAGTTAATCTAATATTATTAAAATGATTATGTATGTTCTATTTAGTGACGTTTATACGACATCTTTTACGATCATTTAATTAATTATTCGGGTTGGGTAATTGATTATTCATTCTGATCAAGTGGGTAAATTAATATTCATATCTCATTAAAACAGGGGTGGATTACATACAAGGATAATTGGTGTAATTGTTAACAAAGTATTAAAACCTTGTTACAGTTCGAATCCCTAATTAGTTGGAATATTTGACTTCGGGAATAAGGTTAATTTGACGAGCATTTTATAATTATGACCAATGGACTATTATAGACAAAAAACTAGATAGGTATCAAATAAACCAGGACAAAGGACAATTAACCCGGGTAACAATTAATTAAAATCAACACGTCAAACATCATGATTACGGAAGTTTAAATAAGCATAATACTTTTATTTCATATTTCATCGTACCTTTATTTACTGTCATTTTAATTACTGCAATTTACTTTATCGCAATTTAAATTCTATCATTTATATTTTCATCATTTATTTTTACGCTTTATTTAAAATCGACAAACCGGTCATTAAACGGTAAAACCCCCCTTTTTATAATATTATTACTACTTATATATATATATATATATATATATATATATATATATATATATATATATATATATATTATATAAATATAGTTGTTAAAAATATAGTACGTATCACTAGCTCCCTGTGGAACGAACCTGACTTACTAAAAACTACACTACTCTACGATTAGGTACACTGCCTATAAGTGTTGTAGCAAGATTTAGGTATATCCACTCTATAAATAAATAAATAACTTGTGTAAAATTGTATCGTATTTAATAGTATTTCGTAGTAAAATTATAACTATTTCGTATACACTGCTGCAAACATCAGTGAGCCATTCGACTTGCCTTTTGTATGGAGGCGGGCTCATGTGAACTCACATCCTCCTGAATCCTTTCAGGTAACCCTTTTACAAATGCATCGATCTTCTCCTCCTCATCTTCGAACACTCTTGGACATAATAGGCACAACTCTGTGAATCGTCGTTCGTACGTGGTAATATCGAATCCTTGCGTTCTTAACTCTCTAATCTCTACCTTGAGCTTATTGACCTCATTTCTGAGACGGTACTGCTCAGTCATCATGTGTTTGAATGCTGACCACGGTAGTGCGTAAGCAGCATCTTGTCCCACCTGCTCGAGATAGGTGTTCCACCATGTTAACGCAGTACCTGTGAAGGTATACGTAGCGTACTTCACCCTATCTTCTTTGGTACATTTACTTATAGCAAACACTGATTCGACCTTCTTGGTCCACCGTTTTAATCCGATTGGACCCTCGGTTCTATCAAATTCCAAAGGTTTGCAGGCAGTGAATTCTTTGTAGGAGCATCCTACATGATTTCTAGTGGCGTTAGATCCATTGCTAGTTTCAGAGTTATTGTTGTTATTGTTGTGATTTAACAAGTTCCATAATGTTTAAATCATTTTAAGAATCAAATAAAGCGGAAGCATGAAATTACCATTTTAGAATATTGTATATCTTTAACCAATTAAAGTTAAATCCCAATTAGGATCAAGTTATGAAATATGCTTACAAACTACAAGCAAGTAAAGAGTTTATACCTACTCCAAGCTTGTTAGTGTATGATGATGAAGATGATGAAGAATGGAGCTTCTAACTTGAAGCCTCAAGTTGTAATACCCCAAGCTTTTAACACCAACACCTTGTACTTTGGTTAGGATTAATTAACACTTGAATGGAGCTTGCAAAAACCAAACTTTGAACCCCTTTTCTCCTCCAAAAGGCCACGGCCAGGCAGCTGCTTGGAGAGGTTTTTGGTGCAGTTTTTTTTTTAATGTAAATTGCATGTATTGGTCTCAAAGTGAGTCAAGATGCTTGTATATGGAATTGGGAAAGTATGACCAAGTAATGGAGTCTTTAGCATGCCTACTTACAACTCCAAGGCCACTCCCCTCTTTGTTTATAAAATAATACGTGACATAATTTATAAGCTTGCATATTTTATAAACTTGTTTTGTAAAATTAGATTTTATAAAACAAATTTTATAAACTTGCATTTTATAAATTATGTATACATTATTTATAAAACCAATTATATAAAATTCCATATTATTTGTCATGTATACTTTATTTTATAAAACTAATTTTATAAAATGCAACATAACTTAATTAATTATTTAACCTATAAATAATTAAATCCTTATTATATAAATCATTCCATGATTTATATATATACATATCAAGTGTTATTGTTTTAGAAACCATTTTCTTAAAATTCAAGTGTCGCGTAATTTAATCGACGATCCAATCGTTAAGATCAAATACAAATAAGGTGTCGATAAGCTTGTTATTGGGTATGACCTGACTTGGATCAAAACATATTAGCCACATTAATTTAATATGTCTCTCGGGCATACGAAATACCTTCAATCTCCCACTTGCACGAGAAACATAAGAAATTAATGCAAGTGATGGATACCACCTAACGATCGTCCATCACCCCTAATATGTTATGACTTTGTGCCATTCAATGACATCATCCCTTTCGAGTTCCCCTCTCGAATATGAATAGGTGAATCTTTCATTAATCCTTTCATCCTAGATGTCATGTTAAATCCAAGAGACACAGAATGATCACTCGCTTTTAGATTTAACTTTATCAGGCCTTAGACATCTGACTCTCAACGAATAAGAGGGACAAATTCCATCTTAACTACATACGTCCTAAATATATACCTTGCATTATACCTGAGCTCCTCCTTATGAACTACCATATTTCAGAATAGCGAAGGAAAGAATCAAGGCACAATCTTGGTAAATATCCGAACCCAATATGTATCTCAGGTCAGAGGATACAATGATATTCGCCTTTACTCAAGATTACATGTGATCAACCACAAAGGCTCCATTTAGTAAATCTTGAGGGCGGATCTTCCAATATTTGTATCCCACAAATATCTATGAACCTTGGTTGCAACCTTGACCCACATTCATCCCGTGAATGTATACCAATCCAAGTTCATAATAGTCTAAACCTCACACTTGTTCCACAAATGTGATCGACTACGGAATTTAGAATAATTACTTATTCATGGATAAAATATGCAAAATAGGAACCTGGCTCAAGATTAATAAATTAACTAAATAATTATATTAATGAGTTTGAACCACTTCGTTTCATTACAATACATAAAACAGATCACAACCAATCACTAGAATATCGAAGCCCTAATGCACTAACATGCCCTTGATGTTTTGCACCATGTAAGAGCTTCGTGAGTGGATCCGCTATATTAAGATCTGTGTGAACTTTGCGAATACATATCTTTCCCTTTTCAACTTCATCCCTTATGTAGTTGAATCTCCGCTCAATGTGACGGGTCTTTTGGTGAGCACGAGGTTCCTTGATTTGAGCAATCGCACCCTCGTTATCACAAAAGATCTCAAGAGGGTCCTGAATGGAAGGTACCACTCCTAAGTCGTCGATGAATTTCTTCATCCATGCAGCTTCCTGAGCTGCCAATGAGGCGGCAATGTACTCTGACTCTGTAGTGGATAATGCAACAACATCCTGTTTTGAACTCTTCCAAGAGACCGCACCTCCATTTAACGTGAAGACATAACCGGACTGTGATCGAGAATCATCTCGATCAATTTGGAAACTCGCGTCCACGTAACCTTTTACAGCTAGTTCCTCCTCACCAGACCCGTATATAAGAAACATATCCTTAGTCCTCCTAAGGTATTCCAATATACTTTTAACCGCAATCCAATGATTGTTTCCTGGGTTATTCTGGTATCTACTTGTCAAGCTAAGAGCGCATGACACATCTGGTCTAGTACATATCATTGCATACATGATTGACCCAATAGCAGATGCATACGGGACTTTCTTCATTCTCTCTTGTTCATCTTTCGTGGTAGGGCACTGAGATGAACTGAGAAGCGTTCCTCTTTGAATAGGTACCAAACCTTTCTTAGAGTTCTCCATCTTGAACCTTTTCAAGATCTTTTCAATGTATGCACTTTGATTCAAACCTATCAGTTTCTTATATCTATCCCTGTAGATCTCAATCCCCAAAGTGTATTGTGCTTCTCCAAGATCCTTAATGGAGAAGCATTTACTTAGCCAAGTTTTAACACCTTTCATTGCCGGAATATCATTCCCAAATAACAATATATCATCCACATATAGTACAAGGAACATGATAGTGCCCCCACTAGCTTTCTTGTATACACAAGCTTTATCACCATTTTTAATGAAGCCAAATTTCTTGGCCTCCTCATTAAAACGATGATTCCACATTCTAGATACTTGTTTCAATCCGTAGATTGACTCCTTTAACTTGCATACCTTTTTAGGATATTTTGGATCAACAAAACCATCAGGCTGAACCATATAGACATCTTCCTCAAGATATCCATTTAGGAAAGCGGTCTTGACATCCATTTTCCATATTTCATAATCATAATGAGCAGCAATGGCAAACAATATCCTAATAGACTTTAGCATTGCCACAGGCGAAAATTTTTCATCATAGTCAACCCCTTGAGTTTGAGTAAAACCTTTTGCTACAAGTATAGCTTTATATGAATCCAAGTTTCCATGTATGTCGGTTTTCATTTTGAAAAGCCATTTACAATCAACTAGCCTTGAGCCAGTAGGTTATGCAACAAGTTCCCAAACTTGGTTGTCATACATGGATTGCATCTCAGCGTTCATGGCTTCCTGCCATTTATCTTTATCAATCCTTGATAAAGCATCTTGGTAGTTTGTTGGTTCATCCAAATCAACCACATTGCAACCATCCATGAGAAACCCATATCTCTCAGGAGGATTACTAATCTTACCAGATCTGCGAACGTCTTGTATACTTTGATCATCCATTTGATCATTCTCAACATCTTCATGTTAAGTGCTAGTGTCAACCAATTGTGTATCATATACTTGATCTTGAACCTCTTCAAGATCTATCTTCCTTTCACTATTACCTTCCATTAGGAACTTAGTTTCAAGGAATTCAGCCTTCCAAGCAACAAATACATTCTTCTCGGAAGGTGTAAGACCCAAATATTTCATTGTACATATGTGTAATTAAGTTACTTGTATAGTGGAGGTTTCGTTGTATACTTTAAAAGGGAAAAGAATTCTGCCCAGGCTATTTGCACGCCACGCAGAATTATGGCGCACCGCGCCATTACGAGCTGACAGCTCATCACTTGCTTTTAAATTAGATATTTTAAGGGCTTTTTGGTAAATTCACATGGGATCCGACTTTAAGGCTTGGGATCAGTTGTTGGAGTCTCATTTACTCCATTTCCATCTACCTTATCACTTTCCATTAAATCTTAGAGAGAGAGGAAGTTCTAGAGTGAGAGAGCTCCATTAAAGGAAGAAGGAGGTTGAATCGGGTCTTAGTGCGAGTTCTAAAGTGGTTCATCTAGTCGCTAGCTATGTGGTGATTGTGTTGGTAAGTTATAAAACCTAATTTCTTATTTTAATTATATTAAGTGTTAGGGTTTGGGTAGTGTTGCACATAAAACCCATTTGTTAGTGAATTGGGGGTTTTGGGTGAAATTGGGTCGAGTAGACTCAAAGATGACTAACTAGGGTTTTCAAAGTGTTAAATTGATGTTTATGAACTTAAATTAGTTAGTAAATTGCTAGCACACCTATATATATGTAAATGAGCGTTATGTGGGTTAGTGGATGACCCGAAATGGGTGTGTTGACTTTAAATGGTCAAATGGGTCAAAATGGACCTAAGTTAGTTAATGTTTGTGATTAATGCATAAACCTAGTGTTGAAATGTGTTTTAAACTTATCTTGGCTAATGTTAGGTTTTTTGGTGTGAGTTGACCCAATTTTAGGGTTAAGTGTCCAAATGGGTCAAAACGACCTAGCGATGGTGAGTGTTGCAAGTTTGACCAACTTGAATGGGTGTTGATTATGTGTACATTGTAATAGGTGTGTTACCCTGAAGTTTCAAACTTGGTTTATCGATTCACCGAAGGCGTAAGGTGAGTGGAATGATTATACATGTGTGTATATAATGTATCTATTTGTAGGGCGGGGGATGGGGCCGGGTATACGTGTCTATACCACCAAGAGTTAGTGATATATTTCGTTGTACACTAACGATGGATATTTCGTTGTCCTAATTGCCCAAGAGTTAGTGATATATTTCATTTTACACTAACGATTGCTTGAACGGATATTTCGTTGTCCGTGTCGCCTAGGGGTTAGTGATATATTTCGTTGTACATTAACAGTTGTTACGAACACCGATGGGAAATTCGAAGTACCATTCCCTTGTGTTATTGGTTAACCATAATTACGCGTTGTATTGTAGTATATTATATTATTCGGGTTATATATATGATATTGTTGTGCTAGCTTGTGATCTTGAAGGGTTTAGAGTTATACTTGCAATGGTATGCTATGTAAATTGCTAGCATGTATGAGGTAATTGTATAAGTGCTTGCAAGTAGGTGTATTATATATGTATATGTATAATTATTGCATTCACTAAGCGTTAGCTTACCCTCTCGTTGTTTACCTTTTTAGGATCCGGCTTGGATAAGGGCAAAGGTATTCGCTTGGATTAGTGGCTCGGGGATTATAGCTTTTTGGAAGTTCGACCAAGACTTGGGTAGTTTAACCCCAAACATCATGCTCGATGTGTCGTTTGGCATTTAAACTTTTTGGTGGTCGAAACTCTCGTTATGTATTAAACTCGTAAAACGGCCGATGTGGGCCCCGCTTTGTAAAACTTATTTTATGTTTGAAAAGTGTAAGTTGTACATATTTGAATATGTTGTTAAAAGGGTTTTGTCTAATTATGTCGGGAAGTGGCCAATCTTTTTCACGTTTCAAGACTTTTTGGACAGACCAGATCGGCGCGCCGCGCGGGGTACTGGCGCGCCGCGCCAGTTGCTGAACAAACAAAATTTTTTTTTTGTGACATTTTAAGCGGGTTTGTTCGTGGTTTGGTTTGGGTTGTTACAGAAGGATCATAGAAATAGTATCCCATATTATCCTTGGGATATCCTATGAAGATACACTTCGTGGATCGAGCATTCAACTTATTAGGGACGTGACGCTTAGGATAAGCTTCACATCCCCATACCTTTAAGTATGATAGAAATGGAGGTTTTCCGAACCACATCTCATGAGGAGTTCGTTCCACTTTCTTGGTTGGGGCCATATTTAGAATACGAGCTGCGGAGCATATACAATAACCCCAAAATGATAGAGGTAACGAGCTTCTAGCCATCATAGATCGAACCATATCCATTAGGGTTCGGTTCCTCCTTTCGAAAACTCCATTAAGTTGGGGTGTTCCAGGAGGAGTGAGTTGCGAGATAATCCCACAACCTTTAAGATGATCTTGGAAAGCATCGCTTAGGTATTCACCTCCTCTATCGGTACGAAGTACCTTGATTGTCTTGTTGAGTTGATTTTGTACTTCGTTTTGATATTCTTTGAATGCTTCAAAAGTTTCGTCCTTGTGCCTTAATAAATAGATATATCCGAAACGACTAAAGTCATAAATGAAAGTGACGAAGTATCTTTCACCTTTCCTAGTCATGGGCTTAAAAGGTCCACATACATCCGAATGTATTAATCCCAATAAGTCTTTAGCCCTTTCATAGGTCCCTTTGAAAGGTGCTTTAGTCATTTTTTCTTGTAAATAAGATTCACATACATCAAACGAGTCTAGTTCATTTGATTTCAAAAGGCCATTCTTTTGAAGTGTATGCATTCGGTTCTTGTTTATGTGACCAAGGTGACAATGCCATAAGTAGGAAACACTCAAATCCCTTTTGAGTTTCTTGGTGTTTGCATGGAACATTGAGCTATTGTATGATGTGTCATCATGAACCAATTCATAAATACCATTCAAAGGCGAAGCTTTAAAATAGAACACACTATTTAAAGAAACATGGATATCATCATCAATAAAATTAAAATCATAACCACATTGTCTTAAACGGGAAATAGAAATAATGTTTCGAGTCAAATCAGGAGCATACAAAACATTTTTCAAAACAAGCTCCAATCCAGTTTGTAGCTTTAAAACAAAGTCTCCTTGAGCTTCTACGTGCACCTTTGCACCATTTCCCATGAAGAGACTTGTTGTTCCCGCTCCTTGTTTACTTCTTTTGAACTCCTGCAAAGAATTGCAAATATGAGTTCCACATCCTGTGTCTAATACCCATGTATTAGAAGAAGTAATACTAAGCTCAATGTATATCATATATACATTACCTGAGGTTTGACCTGCATCCCTCTTTTCTTTCAACTCCTTTAGGTAGATCGGGCAGTTGCATTTCCAGTAACCCATTTCACCGTAACCAAAGCACGGATCTTCCTTGGGGTTTGCTTTACCAGCAACCTTTTGCTTCTTGTTATTGTTGGTTGGGGTAACCATCTTCCCCTTTCCCTTACCCTTGCCTTGGTAGGCGGGTCCTTTCCTCTTAGCCACCTTTGGCTTAGAAGTGTTATTGTTTTTGGACCCACCTTCATTGATCATAAGCACGGGTGAAGCCCTTTTACCCATGCTTGCTTCGGCCATCTTAAGCATGGCATGTAATTCGCCAATGCTCTTATCCCAACCATTCATATTGTAATTCAATACGAATGTGTCAAACCTTTTTGACAAAGAATTAAGAATAAGGTCCGTGGATAATTCATTATACACGTTGCAATTTAGACTGTTCGCTCGATCAATTAGGCTTTTCATCTTAAGGACATAAGATGAAACGGATTGGGAGTCGTCCATCCGACATGCATGAAACGCTCAAACCATTTTGAAGCACTCGACACGAGCTTGTTGAAGGAACATCTCCTTCAATTGTGTGATCATGTCATATGCACTATGATGCTCGAAGTCCTTTTGGAGTTCGGGTATCATAGTCCCAAGCATAAGGCAAGCGACTTGCACCGAATCGGTGCAATACTTATCCCAATAAGCCATGCCTTCCATATCATCCTCGTCGGGTTGATTGGGAATGGGGTCTTCCAACACATACGCCCTATCCTCAAGTTTGAGGACAATTCTTAGATTGCGAAACCAATCCATGAAATTCGTATGGTTGAGTTTTTCCTTTTCGAGGATAAACCTCAACGATAGGTTGTTAAAGTTGATTGGTGCGTTTGGAATGTTGTTGTTATTGGCGGCCATCTACAAAATTTAACAAAGTTGTTTAAGTATCAATTTTAATTTAACAATCAATACCCTTTAAATCCAATTGATATTTATTAAATTTTAGAATCCAACGGTAAACCAAATTTCGGTTAGGTGACCTTTATCCCGTCATTTGACTTAGCTAGGTAGTCATTATATGACAATCGCAATCCTTTTGCAACTTCTAAGTTATGGGATCATGAAATCCTTTTGCATGGAATATTTATCCCATTGACGCCTATTTGTTCCACATGCTTCGGTGACCCTAAGTTCATGATTCCCAAATCAAGTCGTCCTACTTGTGTAAACATGTAAATTTAACATACAAGTGGTTAGGTGACCTTTATCCCACAAGTGTGCGAAATTCACCTTAATCATATTAGTATGCTCATAACGGTTAGGTGACCTTTATCCCATTATGAGTTCCCTAATATGGTTAAGTGTCACACAAAAAGATGGCGTTTAACTCGTTTGCCTTGTTAATAAGGGATTTTAAGTTTTCTTTATTTCTTGTTTAAGAAAACTTTTATGCCATACACCAACATGCATTTAGTGTATGGTACTTATGAAAAACCATTTTCATGTCTTGTAATTAAGCCACTTACTTGATATAAACCATTTTATATATGTGATCTTTTTCATGTTCTTAATAACCATTTATCAATGTCCTTTTGCCACTTTTAATTTAACCAATTAAATTGTCGTTTTGCATGTCGTTAATAATGTATAATTTAACCAATTAAATTGTCATTTTGCTTGTTGTTAACTTGTGATTTACTTGTAGCAACCAAACATACAAACACAATAAACAACCATGCATGCAAAACAAATATGTTCACAATCAAGCTAATTTGGTAGACATTTGTTTAGCCGAAAACAAATGCCACCGGTTAAGGGGTTATAACACAAAGTAGAAGATTTTAAATCTCCCGCTTAATCTTTCATCCTTCCTTGTGTTCTTCATTGTCACCTTCTTGTATCTTCATTTTTTTACAAAATATATCCTAAAACATTTTTCTCTAAAAAATGAAAATACAACCTAATCTATTTTACATGCCAAATATAAAATAAATTACATAACCAAACTTAATATTACATACCAAATGAATAATTAATATTACAAACCAAATGAATGAATAATAAATCAACCAAACATTCAACCAAACACAAGGTCAAGGCTTAGATTGTGAACATTATCATACAACCAAATATGAACAACATGGAACAACCCAAAACCCATTTTGGGATCCATGAAATTCGGCCAAAACATCTAACCCACCCAAACATATAATTTTTTTTGCATTTTACTTTCATGCATGTACATAAAATAAAAAATATATAGTGAGTTTAATAACTATCTCGAAGCATATTTCAACAACTTCGGCTCTGGATACCATTGTTGGGATTTAACAAGTTCCATAATGTTTAAATCATTTTAAGAATCAAATAAAGCGAAAGCATGAAATTACCATTTTAGAACATTGTATATCTTTAACCAATTAAAGTTAAATCCTAATTAGGATCAAGTTATGAAACATGCTTACAAACTACAAGCAAGTAAAGAGTTTATACCTACTCCAATCTTGTTAGTATATGATGATGAAGATGATGAAGAATGGAGCTTCTAACTTGAAGCCTCAAGTTGTAATACCCCAAGCTTTTAACAACAACACATTATACTTTGGTTAGGATTAATTAACACTTGAATGGAGCTTACAAAAACCAAACTTTGAACCCCTTTTATCCTCCAAAAGGCCACGGCCAGGCAGCTGCTTGGAGAGGTTTTTGGTGCAGTTTTTTTTATATGTAAATTTCATGTATTGGTCTCAAAGTGAGTCAAGATGCTTGTATATGGAATTGGGAAAGTATGACCAAGTAATGGAGTCTTTAGCATGCCTACTTACAACTCCAAGGCCACTCCCCTATTTATTTATAAAATAATACTTGACATAATTTATAAGCTTGCATATTTTATAAACTTGTTTTGTAAAATTAGATTTTATAAAATAAATTTTATAAACTTGCATTTTATAAATTATGTATACATTATTTATAAAACCAATTATATAAAATTCCATATTATTTGTCATGTATACTTTATTTTATAAAACCAATTTTATAAAATGCAACATAACTTAATTAATTATTTAACCTATAAATAATTAAATCCTTATTATATAAATCATTCCATGATTTATATATGTATACATATCAAGTGTTATTGTTTTAGAAACCTTTTTCTTAAAATTCAAGTGTCGCGTAATTTAATCGACGATCCAATCATTAAGATCATATACGAATAAGGTGTCGGTAAGCTTGTTATTGGGTATGACCCTTACTTGGATCAAAACATATTTGCCACATTAATTTAATATGTCTCTCGGGCATACGAAATACCTTCAGTTATTTCGCATTGCAGCCTGCACTGCGGCTACGTTTGCAGTAAGAAAAATATGAAAGTCTTCCTCGGTCATATTCAGAGTATTTCGAGTAGTCGGTGTCATTTCCTTCAAAAATAGCCAAAAGAAATTAAGTTAATCATATAGAATATTAAGAATAGTCAACAGTATTTCGTAGCATAATATAAACTCATTTATAAAAGCTTTTTCTTCATATTAGCATTTTATAAGTTTTAATTCGGGTAGTACCTACCCGTTAAGTCCATACTTAGTAGCTAATATACAATTCCACTACTACAATTCTATATGAAAAACTGATTACAATAAAAATTCGCGTTCAAGCTTTTATACAATATTTTACAAATGTACAATACCGCAATTTTACATATAGCATGAAATATAGCACACAATAACTTTGATACAAGGTAGTTGCGAAGGCAATTCTAGTTAATACGCAAGTCGTTCAGCAAAGTCAATAAAAACACGTAATTCATAGGTCCAGAAACAAGTCATGCATTCTGGTTTTACTAATACTATTTTCCATCCTTGGTCTTGTGGAAAATAACCGTTGTGGCCATTGGCTACGCAGTATGTTGTAACGTCGTCAAAAGGACGAGGGTTATGTAATGCCCAACAGCCCTGTAACAATCTAAAAACCTTGTTTCTCACCCCAACTACTGAATCCGTTACTTGTGGAAATTTTTTATTTAACAGTTGTAATCCTATGTTCTTTTTCTCAATTTGGTGAGAAGCGAACATTACTAATCCGTAAGCATAACCTGCTTCTATAAGTTGCATGTTTGAAGCTCTTTCTAATGCACGAAGTCCTATGTTGGGATATGTAGTGACCCGAACTTTTCCGTGATTATATATTGAATGAAAACTATATTTGCATGATTAAATGTTTCCAACATGTTAAGCAATCAAACTTGTTAAGACTTATTATTTGAAATGAGTTTCATGTAGACAATTGACCACCCAAGTTGACCGGCGATTCACGAACGGTAAAACTTGTAAAAAACTACATGATATATATATATATATATATATATATATATATATATATATATATATATATATATATATATATATATATATATATATATATATATATATATATATATATATATATATATATTAACATGATATTATGATATGTAAGTATCTCACTAGGTATATTAACAATGAGTTACATACATAAAAATGAGACTATTGAATTAAGAAACTCAAAACGATATATATAACGATTTTCGTTATAAGAACGTCTTACTAAATACATATGAATCATATTAAGATATTGATACACTATATTTAACATGATAAAATGATAATTATATATATCATTAAGTATGTTAACAATGAACTACATATGTAAAACAAGACTACTAACTTAAAAATTTCGAAACGAGACATATATGTAAGGATTATCGTTGTAACAACATTTTAATGTATATATATATCATATTAAGATATATTTATACATCATAATATCATGATAATGTAATAATTTAACATCTCATTAGATATAATAAACAATAGGTTAACAACATTAAATGAGATCGTTAATTTAAAGCTTTCAAAACAACACTTACATGTAACGACTAACGGTGACTTAACGATTCAGTTAAAAATGTATATACATGTAGTATTTTAAGATGTACTCATACAATTTTGAAATACTTCAAGACACATATCAAAGTACTTCTACTTATAAAAAATGCTTACAATTACATTCTCGTTCATTTTCATCAACAATTCTACTCGTATGCAACCGTATTCGTACTTGTATAATACACAGCTTCTAGATGTATTTACTATTGGTATATACACTCTAATGATCAGCTCTTAGTAGCCCTTGTGAGTCACCAAGACATGTGGGGACCATCATTAGACAACTAGCATGACTTATAAGTAAGGAAACAAAAATAAGAACTCCTTTTAACCCCACTCACCCTTCACCACTCACCACCCACTCCATTTCACTTCCAATTCTCTTTCTAATTCTCTCTAAACACACACACACTCTCAAGAACAAAATTTCCAGTAAATTAATCATCATCTCTATCAAAAATAGATTTAATAATCAAGCTATAATCATCATAGGAAGAACACTTCAAGAACACTTCGAAAATCTTTTCAAGTTTGCTAGTTTACTTTCAATCTTGCAAATCCATTTCAAGTGATCATCCAACCTCAAGAAATCCTTGTTATTTACAGTATGTTATCTTTCTAAATCAAGGTAATACTCATATTCAAACTTTGATCCGATTCGATAACTATAACTATCTTAATTTGAGTAGTAATCTTACTTGAAATTGTTTTTGTGTCATGATTCTACTCCAAGAACTTTGAAGCCATCCAAGAATCCTTTGAAGCTAGATCAATTTTTGTCACTTCTAGTAGGTTTACCTACTAAACTTGAGGTAGTAATGATGTTCATAACATCATTCGATTCATATATATATATATATATATATATATATATATATATATATATATATATATATATATATATATATATATATATATATATATATATATAACTATCTTATTCGAAGATTTAAACTTGTAAGCACTAGAACATAGTTTAGTTAATTCTAAACTTGTTCGCAAACAAAGTTAATCCTTCTAACTTGACTTTTAAAATAAACTAAACACATGTTCTATATCTATATGATATGCTAACTTAATGATTTAAAACTTGGAAACACGATGAACACCGTAAAACCGGACATACGCCATCGTAGTAACACCACGTGCTGTTTTGGGTTTGATAATTAAAAACTATGATAAACTTTAATTTAAAATTTATTCTTCTGGGAAAATGATTTTTCTTATTAACATGAAACTATATCCAAAAATCATGGTTAAACTCAAAGTGGAAGTATGTTTTTCAAAATGGTCATCAAGACGTTGTTCTTTCGACTGAAATGACTACCTCTTACAAGATTGACTTGTAACCTTTATTTCTAACTATAAACTCATATTTTTTCTGTTTAGATTCATAAATTTCAGTTTAATATGAAACCATAGCAATTTGATTCACTCAAAACGAATTTAAAACGAAGAAGTTATGGGTAAAACAAAATTGGTTAAAAATAGTTAATTTGACTACGGGATGAATTTACAAAAATCTATATTAACCATATCCTAACTAACTTATATTGTATTATACATGTATTCTAACATATATTATGTAATCTTGAGATACCATAGACACGTATACAATGTTTTGACATATCATATCGACTTCATCTATATATATTATTTGGAACAACCATAGACACTCTATATGCTGTAATGCTCGAGTTTGCTATACAGGGTTGAGGTTGATTCCAAAAATATATATACTTTGAGTTGTAATATAGCCTGAGACGTGTATACACTAGGTCGTGGATTGATTCGAGATAATATATATTGATTTATTTCTGTACATCTAACTGTGGATAACTAGTTGTAGATTACTAACATTGGACTGCTAACTTAACAAACTTAAATCATTAAAACGTAATAAGAAATGTTGTAAATATATTTCGATCATACTTTGATATATATGTACATATTTGTTATAGGTTCGTGAATCGACCAGTGGCCAAGTCTTATTTCCGGCAAAGTAAAAATCTGTGAAAGTGAGTTATAGTCCCACTTTTAAAATCTATTATTTTTGGGATGAGAATACATGCAGTTTATAAATGTTTTACAAAGTAGACACAAGTAATCGAAACTACTTTCTATGTTGGATTATCGAACCGAATATACCCCTTTTTAGCTTGGTAGCCTAAGAATTAGGGAAATGGCCCCTAATTGACGCGAATCCTAAAGATAGATCTATTTAGCCCAACAAGCCTAATCCGAGTTACGGATGCTTTAGTACTTCGATTTATCATATCCGATGAGAGTCCCGGAATGATGGGGATATTCTATATGCATCCTGTTAAGGTCGGTTACCATGTGTTCAACATATGAATGAATTTTATCTCTATTTGCGAAATGCCTAATATGAGATGTATATTTATGGAAAAATAAAATCTTGTGGTCTATTAATACGATTTGATAAATATATAGGTTAAACCTATAACTCACCAACATTTTTGTTGACATTTTAAGCATGTTTATTCTCAGGTGATTATTAAGAGCTTCCGCTGTTGCATGCTAATTTATGGACAAGAGTTGGAGTCAGCATGCTTGTATAATATTGTTTAAAAACTGCATTCGAAGACATATATTGTTGTGTAATATTATTGTAAACCATCATGTAATGGTCGTATGAAAACATTATATTTTAGATTATCATTATTTGATAATCATCGTAATATTTTAAAGGTTATGGTTTGTTTTAAAATCGAATGCAGTCTTTGAAAAACGTCTCATATAGAGGTCAAAACCTCGCAATGAAATCAATTAATATGGAACGTTTATAATCGATATGAATGGGACATTTCAGGATAGGTGGAGTCAAAATAGGCTCTCAACCCGTAGCAAAAAATTGCATTTGGGTTTCCTGCACTCAATGCTTTAAAGAAAACTCGGCGTAACTTAAAGTCTCCCCAATGTGATATACCCCATCTTTCAAGGGAAAGCCTTTTATAAACTAAGGCATGCTTGGAATGTCTTTCAAACGTTCGAAAAACTAATTTCACCGTAAATAATTGTGCCGATAAATTCAGCCCGACTCTAGACAAGATTTCATCAATCATATCCCCTGGTAGGTCTTCTAAAATTTTTGGTTGTCTATCCTTAACGTCCATTTTTGTTTTTATACCGTAAAATAAACAATGATTAAATTCGTAAAAGATAATTAACAAACAATACAAGCAATTTTTACATATATCTTAAAAGTACAAGCACACTACAATACATATATTACACAACATGATTACAACTCTTTATTCCGACTCACTCGTTTCTTCTTCTTCGGACTTGGTTCTTTTGGCTAATTTCCTAGGGATACATGGTGATCCTCTAATACGAGCCGTCATTTTCAAAAATGGTTTAGAAAAACCTGGTGGCTTAGATGTTCCCGGATTATTGTTAAAATTTAAGAAATACGGACGTTTACGATACACATAAAGTTCATCGGGTTCGGAATCAGGTTTCTCTATTTTGATGCCTTTTCCTTTATTATTTTCTTTTGCTTTTTCCAATTGGGTCGGGGTAATTTCTATAACATCATCGGAATCCTCATCGGGATCCGATTCATCAGAAAATTGGTAATTTTCCCAATATTTTGCTTCCTTGGCGGAAACACCATTGACCATTTTTAACTTTGGTCCATTGGTTGAGGTTTTTCTTTTATTTATATGTTTTTCTGGGGTTCCTAATGTTTCCTCCTCCGGAACCTCTTCTTCCGGTTCCTCTTCTTCCGGTTCCTCTTCTTCTAGTTCCTCTGTAGCGACCCGACAAAATCGTCATTGACGACGCCGTCTACTTAGGTCCCGTTATGTGGTCATAAGTCTTTAAAATGACGTTTGACCAAAATATGTCGCATTCATTTCAAATGTAAAAGTGTTTCAAGTTTACAAAGGTAGTTCCACGACTAGTTACATTACAATGTTTAACGTATAAATGAAACCTATGCGACACAATTTTAAAAGTAATCCAAAAGATGCTCCATGTATGCATATATACTCGACATCCAAGCAAGTATCAAAAAGAGTGTGGAAGCATGTATCACATAACGTTTAAGGACCTGAGAAAACATATAGAAAACTTTTAATGAAAAACGTTGGTGAAATCATAGGTGTATTAGTAACGTTGTTTTTGAACCACAAGATTTAATATAGTTGATTATCCAAATCGTTTGTATTCCAAAAGTATGTTCGTGAGCACCCAATTATCAAGACTTAACTGTTTTGTACCCTGTTACGTAGTGTTAGAACATACACTATACTCGAAAATATATTTCATCCGCTAACGTTAGCGAACCGTCCGAATGAGGCTCGTCAAGCCCATGTGATCACATAATATAAGTTCTCGTTTACACCCTGCAAGTGTAACTAATGATAATTGAATTGAGGCTTTTGTTCAAACTCGCACGTTGAATGTTTGTTTTCGTACTTGTGTTCAAAGCATAAAAGTATGATACGTATATGTTTCTCATCCCATAGTTTAAAGTAAAAGTTGTTGAAAAGGTGGGACTATGATCTCACCTTGAGTGCAAGCGTATAAAAGTAATTCACAAGTAAACGTGTGCAAGGACGAATGCTAGTCTTTACCTAAACAAGTAGGTCGTATCAATAACGGTAAACACGATTGGTCAAATTGTGCAATTAGTCCTATGGCTCGTTACGACTCGATTATAATAGCATGTGAAACAAATTGTCATGTTTCATGTAAGGTACAAGTATAAAAGCATGTTAGAATGATTGCATAAGTATTTGATTAAGTTTGGACAAAAGTCAACTTTGGTCAAATCAAAGTCAACAAAAAAGTCAACACGTTCGGGTCGGGTCCCGAACTATTTTTCTGAGGTTTTTATTCATATATAAGCATGTTAGAACAAGTTACATGTGAATCGGAGGTGCGTATCATAGCAAATATTTTTCGAAATTTGACAATGTAGGTCAGAAGCCAAACACGGCAAATGCCGCGCCGCGACCAAGGAGGGCCGCGCCACGACACTTAACGTGGTCTGGTGCCTGGTCAGTTTCAATTGTTCAAGTCTAAATCCAATCTTCAATTTAGCACAATTCACAAACCGTAAACACTTAGAACACGTATCTTATATCATTGGAAAGGTAATTTGACGAGGAACACAACTAAACATATTTCATCAATCAAAAGCATCATTTGCAAAAATCGAATTTCTAAGTTGAAAGTTCATTAAATGTTCACCATAGATGCTTCAAATTCATAAATGCACTTTGATGATTCGGAAATTAAATGCACACATATCATACGCCGTTTCATAGGTAATTACGCATACAATGCAACTAAACATTTACAAACAACATTGCATAGCATTCAATACATCAAATGTTCAAATTTAGGTCTATCAAACCCTAACCAACATCACCAAAATTAAAAATCAAGATTATGAAGTTTTCTAAAGCAACATACATATCAAATTGAGGCTAGTGATACTAGTAACACAATTAAAACATGCACTTATAACATTTAACAACATTCAAGCAACCAAAATCACCAAATCAAACACACCAAAATTCAAGTTCATGCTAGTTGCTTAAAATAACAAGATCGAGCATACAAATCACATAATCATGCTAGACTTGAACCATAGACACTATTTAACACTTTTTATAAGTCAAAAACATCAAGAACACAAAATCTAGTGTTTTTAGAAAGTTACCCAAATGAGATGTAATCGGTATGGATTTGAAGAGGAAGATGCAAGGATTCCGAATATATAATTTGTTTGGATTGATGCTTGCTCGATTTGAAATAGAAGATGATTCTTTGTTTTGGGTTTTGAGAGAAAAATGTGAAAGTATTAAAGAAAATGGAAATGAAATGGATAATGAAAGGAGGTGGGTGTTGACTAGTCCATCTAGTCACATCTTTGATCAATTGGCGAAACTAGTCCCTCGAGTTCGATTGCGGGTGCGTGAATTACCTAAACGATATAATTTAGAAACGCGTATTAACGGAAGGTGTTATAATTATATAACGGACTTTAGAATAATTAAACGGAAAGTAAACGAAAAGAGGCGGGATGTTACATTACCTACTCCTTAAAAGAAATTTCGTCTCCAAATTTAAGTAGGCGTAGTAGTCGTTGTTTCTTCCTCGAGATCTTGCGTTTCCGAACCCACGAATAAATGAGGGTATTTATTTTGCATTTGATCTTGTCTTTCCCAAGTAAACTCGGGTCCCCTTTTGGCATTCCAACGGACCTTAACGATCGAAATTCTACTTTGTTTTAGTGTCTTGACGGAGGTGTCCACAATTTCAACCGGTTCTTCCACAAAGTGGAGTTTATCATCAATAGTAAGTTCCTCAAGAGGGATGATGAGTTCGGGTTCGGCCAAACATTTCTTCAAGTTCGATACATGGAAAGTAGGATGAACGGAGCTCAGTTGAGGCGGAAGATCTAAACGATAAGCAACGGTTCCAACACGCTCCAAGATTTCGAAAGGACCAATATACCGCGGATTTAGCTTCCCGCATTTCCCAAAACGGATTACACCTTTCCAAGGTGCGACTTTTAACATTACGTGATCACCGACTTGAAATTCAAGGTCGTTGCGTCGTTTGTCGGTATAGCTCTTTTGACGACTTCGGGCCGTCCTAAGCCTATCTCGGATTTGAACGATCTTCTCGGTTATTTCATGAATGAGTTCGAGTTCGGTGATTTGTGTGTCGCCTACTTCGGCCCAGCAAAGAGGTGAACGACATTTTCGGCCATATAATGCTTCGAATGGTGCGGTCTTAATACTCGCGTGATAACTATTGTTGTAGGAGAATTCGGCGAGAGGCAAGTGCTTGTCCCAAGCTTTTCCAAAACCGATAACGCAAGCTCGTAGCATGTCTTCCAAGGTTTAAATTGTGTGTTCGCTTTGTCCGTCAGTTTGTGGATGATATGCGGTGCTCATGTCTAAACGTGTTCCCAACGCTTCTTGTAAAGTACGCCAAAATCTAGAAACAAAACGGCCATCTCGGTCGGAAATAATCGATAAGGGTACACCGTGACGGGCGACGATCACTTTAATGTAAAGTTGTGCAAGTTTCTCCATTTTGTTGGATTCCTTCATGGCTAGAAAGTGCGCGAATTTGGTGAGACGGTCAACAATAACCCAAATAGTATCATAACCACCAACCGTCTTTGGTAGTTTGTGATAAAATCCATCGTTATCCTTTCCCACTTCCATTGCAGGATTTCGGGTTGTTGAAGTAGTCCGGACGGTCTTTGATGTTCGGCTTTGACTTTGGAACAAGTTAGGCATTTTTCGACATAAGTAGCGACGTCCCTTTTAATGTTTGGCCACCAATATTGTTCCTTAAGGTCATGGTAAATCTTATTGGCACCGGGGTAATTCTAATATCTTGACTTATGGGCTTCATCTAAAATAAGGCTTCGTAGGTCCCCATAACTAGGTACCCAAATTCTTCCGGCGAAATATCGGAGTCCGGTTTCTTTAACTTCGAATCGAGAGGTGAGGACGTTCAAGTGTTCGAGAGAGATGTTTTCATCCTTGAGAGCCTCGTCTTGGGCTACACGAATTTGACTATTGAGGTTGGTGTGAATGGTGATGTTTAAAGCTCGGACACGAAGAGGCACCGCTCTTTCCTTTCGACTTAAGGCATCGGCTACTACGTTTACCTTCCCGGGATGGTAACGAAGCTCACAATCATAATAGTTTAAAGTTTCAATCCACCGGCGTTGTCTCAAGTTTAGTTGCTTTTGGTCGAAGATGTGTTGGAGGCTTTTGTGATCGGTGAAGATAGTACTATTGGTTCCATAAAGATAGTGTCTCCACATTTTAAGTGCAAAGACAACGGCTCCGAGCTCGAGATCATGTGTCGTGTAGTTCCGTTCATGAATTTTTAGTTGTCGAGAGGCATAAGCAATGACTTTCTTTCGTTGCATCAATACACACCCAAAACCATGTTTCGAGGCATCGCAATATATAACAAAATTATCGTTGCCTTTGGGAAGAGACAAGATAGGAGCGGTGGTTAGCTTTGTCTTCAAGACTTGAAACGCGAATTCTTACTCGGTCGCCCAAATGAATTTCTTTCCCTTGTGAGTTAACGCGGTTAGAGGACGTGCAACCAAAGAGAAGTTTTTGATGAATCTACGATAGTACCCGGCGAGACCTAAGAATTGACGTATGTGAGTAGGAGTAGTAGGAGTCTCCCATTTGCTAATGGCTTCAATTTTTGAGGGATCGACCTTAATACCTTGATCGCTTACAACATGACCAAGAAATTGAACTTCCTTCAACCAAAATTCACACTTGGAGAATTTGGCGTAGAGTCGTTCTTGTCTAAGGAGTTCGAGTACGAGCCGGAGGTGTTGTTCGTGTTCTTCTTCGCTTTCATAATAGACCAAGATGTCATCGATGAACACAATAACGAATTTATCGAGATACGGTTTGCACACGCGGTTCATAAGGTCCATGAACACCGCCGGTGCATTAGTGAGACCAAATGACATTACAAGAAATTCATAACTACCATAACGAGTCCAGAAAGCGGTTTTGGAGACATCCTCCCCCTTAACCCTTAATTGATGATAACCCGAGCGGAGATCGATTTTCGAATATACACGAGATCCTTGTAATTGATCAAAGAGGTCATCGATGCGAGGAAGAGGGTATCGGTTCTTTACCGTCAATTTGTTTAGTTCACGATAGTCGATACACATTCGTAGGGATCCATTTTTCTTCTTAACGAATAAAATCGGAGCACCCCATGGTGAATGGCTAGGTTGGATAAAACCACGGTCAAGTAGTTCTTGAATTTGACTTTGCAATTCTTGCATTTCAGATGGAGCAACTCTATACGGTGCACGTGCTACGGGTGCGGCTCCCGGAATAAGATCGATTTGGAATTCAACCGGTCGATGAGGTGGAAGACCCGGCAATTCGTCGGGAAATACATCGGAAAAGTCACTAATAATTGGCACATCATCGATATGCTTCTCATTGGACTCGACTTTCTTAACGTGGGCAAGGATCACAAAATAACCCTTACGGAGTAGTTTTCTAACTTTAAGGCACGAGACGAGGTTGAGTCCGGTGCAACTCTTATCGCCATAGACAATCAAGGGTTCACCGTTCTCGATAGGAATCCGGATTGCATTAAGATCGCAAAGAATGTGAGATTTCGTTTTGACTAACCAATTCATACCGATTATTACATCGAAGCTCCCTAGTTCCATGGGTATCAAGTCAATTTCAAACTCATTTCCCAAAATGTTTAACGTGCACCCCCGGTAATATGTGTCGGCACTCAATAGGTTCCCGTTGGCCACCTCAATGGCATAAGTAGTATCTAGGGGAAGTGATGGAGTGCTAAGAGTATGAACCAAAGTCTTGGATATAAAACATTTATCGGCACCTGAATCGAATAAGCAAGAAACGTAAGTTTTGTTGAGAAGAAACGTACCCGTGACTAGTTCATTGTCATCTCGGGCCTCTTGGGCGTTAATGTTGAAAGCTCGGCCGCGTGTGTTGGGGTTAGCTTTCTTCTTCAGACATGCATTTCTAAAATGACCCGTTTGGCCACATTCAAAACAAGCACCCGGTTTTAGTGCATTGGGTCCCTTTTGAGCGACGGGGGTGACATTTCTACAATCGTTGGCCACATGACCACTCCTTTGGCACCGGTGGCAAAATGATTTGTCACATTCACCATAGTGATGTTTGTGGCATTTGTTGCAAAAAGGTTTATTTCTGCCATAACTTTTCTTGGCGTCGGAGGTGAAAGGCTTTTTGGTGAAGTTGTTGTTGTAGTTGCTTGATGGAGTGGCTTCCCATTTTCTTTTGTTGCTAGTCGACTTATCCTCAGCTTTAGGTGCCGGTACTATGATTTTGTCCACCGTTTCTATCAATTTGCGGGCCATATTCAAAGCTTCTTGATGATTGGTGGGTTTAGATGACATTACTTCGTGTTTGACGCTCTTTGGAAGACCATCCATGTAAAGTTCAACCCTTGAAGACTCGGGGTTCACAAGGTTTGGGCACATCAAGGCTAATTCGGAAAATCGTTGATTATAAGCCCTGACATCGTTTTCGACCGCTTTTAAAGTTCTTAGCTCTTGTTCGAGCTTTCGGGTTTCTTCACGAGGGAAATATTCGATGATCATCGTTTCCCTTAAATCGACCCAAGAGAGGGTGTGGGCTTCATCGGTACCCACCGATTGTACATAGGTGTTCCACCATGTGAGGGCGACACCGGTCAAAGTATGAGTGGAGTATTTGACCTTATCTTGGTCCTGACAACCGCTTATACTAAAAACAGCCTCCATTTGTTCCAACCATCGAGTGAGAGTAACCGGTCCCCCGGTCCCATCAAAAGTATGAGGTTTACACCCCATGAAGGCTTTGTAGGAGCACCCTTCGCTTGAGTTACCGGCCCCTTGATTGTTGTTGTGGTTGTTGTTATTGTTGTTATTGTTGTTGTTGTTGGATGAGTGTCCGGCCATGGCCGCATCCACGGTGGTGGCTATCATTCGTTGTAAAGCTTGTTCGGGTGTTTCATGGTGTGGCATACGGTGAGGAGGCATTGTTCCTTCAAAATACAAGAATATCGTTGATTAGTATTCTCAATAATACTAACCGTGATATGGAATGAGGATAAAGAGAAAATTTTTCCTTGACTCGCCTTAAATTCTTTATGTCATAATGTCGGAACGTTCATATGAGTCACCGTAATATAATCCCGGAAATTATATTACCCTAATTCATATGTGCATTCGACATTATTTCACGAAGTCAAGGTGGCGTGTCAATCAAATTAAACAACGTGAGATTAAGATGGAATATAAGTTAGATATGAATCAAAGAGTTCAAGTATTAATGCACAAGTAGTCAAGTAATTCCTACTTCAAGTCTATATGCCGGTTGTAGTCTAGACTCACCAATGTACCCTACGACTCGGGGTTGACACAAATGAACTCTAAATCCCTACAACCAACGCTCTGATACCATCTGTAGCAACCCGAAAAAATCTTCATTGACGGCGCCATCTACTTAGGTCCCGTTACATGGTCATAAGTCTTTAAAATGACGTTTGATCAAAATATGTCGCATTCATTTCAAATGTAAAAGTGTTTCAAGTTTACAAAGGTAGTTCCACGACTAGTTACATTACAATGTTTAACGTACAAATGAAACCTATGCGACACAATTTCGAAAGTAATCCAAAAGATGCTCCATGTATGCATATATACTCGACATCCAAGCAAGTATCAAAAAGAGTGTGGAAGCATGTATCACATAACGTTTAAGGACCTGAGAAAACATATAGAAAACTTTTAATGAAAAACGTTGGTGAAATCATAGGTGTATTAGTAACGTTGTTTTTGAACCACAAGATTTAATATAGTTGATTATCCAAATCGTTTGTATTCCAAAAGTATGTTCGTGAGCACCCAATTATCAAGACTTAACTATTTTGTACCCTGTTACGTAGTGTTAGAACATACACTATACTCGAAAATATATTTCATCCGCTAACGTTAGCGAACCGTCCGAATGAGGCTCGTCAAGCCCATGTGATCACATAATATAAGTTCTCGTTTACACCCTGCAAGTGTAACTAATGATAATTGAATTGAGGCTTTTGTTCAAACTCGCACGTGGAATGTTTGTTTTCGTACTTGTGTTCAAAGCATAAAAGTATGATACGTATATGTTTCTCATCCCATAGTTTAAAGTAAAAGTTGTTGAAAAGGTGGGACTATGATCTCACCTTGAGTGCAAGCGTATAAAAGTACTTCACAAGTAAACGTGTGCAAGGACGAATGCTAGTCTTGACCTAAACAAGTAGGTCGTATCAATAACGGTAAACACGATTGGTCAAAGTGTGCAATTAGTCCTATGGCTCGTTACGACTCGATTATAATAGCATGTGAAACAAATTGTCATGTTTCATGTAAGATACAAGTATAAAAGCATGTTAGAATGATTGCATAAGTATTTGATTAAGTTTGGACAAAAGTCAACTTTGGTCAAATCAAAGTCAACGAAAAAGTCAACACGTTCGGGTCGGGTCCCGAACTATTTTTCTGAGGTTTTTATTCATATATAAGCATGTTAGAACAAGTTACATGTGATTCGGAGGTGCGTAACATAGCAAACATTTTTCGAAATTTGACAATGTAGGTCAGAAGCCAAACACGGCAAATGCCTAACATTGTCTGGTGCCTGGTCAGTTTCAATTGTTCAAGTCTAAATCCAATCTTTAATTTAGCACAATTCACAAACCGTAAACACTTAGAACACGTATCTTATATCATTGGAAAGGTAATTTGACGAGGAACACAACTAAACATATTTCATCAATCAAAAGCATCATTTGCAAAAATCGAATTTCCAAGTTGAAAGTTCATTAAATGTTCACCATAAATGCTTCAAATTCATAAATGCACTTTGATGATTCGGGAATTAAATGCACACATATCATATGCCGTTTCGTAGGTTATTACGCATACAATGCAACTAAACATTTACAAACAACATTGCATAGCATTCAATACATCAAATGTTCAAATTTAGGTCTATCAAACCCTAACCAACATCACCAAAATTAAAAATCAAGTTTATGAAGTTTTCTAAAGCAACCTACACATCAAATTGAGGCTAGTGATACTAGTAACACAATTAAAACATGCACTTATAACATTTAACAACATTCAAGCAACCAAAATCACTAAATCAAACACACCAAAATTCAAGTTCATGCTAGTTGCTTAAAATAACTAGATCGAGCATACAAATCACATAATCATGCTAGACTTGAGCCATAGACACTAATTAACACTTTTTATAAGTCAAAAACATCAAGAACACAAAATCTAGTTTTTTTAGAAAGTTACCCAAATGAGATGTAATCGGTATGGATTTGAAGAGGAAGATGCAAGGATTCCGAATATGTAGTTTGTTTGGATTGATGCTTGCTCGATTTGAAATAGATGATGATTCTTTATTTTAGGTATTGAGAGAAAAATGTGAAAGTATTAAAGAAAATGGAAATGAAATGGATAATGAAAGGAGGTGGGTGTTGACTAGTCCATCTAGTCACATCTTTGATCAATTGGCGAAACTAGTCCCTCGAGTTCGGTTTCGGGTACGTGAATTACCTAAACGAGATAATTTAAAAACGTGTATTAATGGAAGGTGTTATAATTATATAACGGACTTTAGAATAATTAAACGGAAAGTAAACAGAAAGAGGCGGGATGTTACATCCTCTTCGGGAATTTGTGAATCTTCCCAAAATATATTCGACTCTTCATTATTATTAGGTGAGTCGATGGAATTTGTACTAGAGGTAGACAACTATCACACAATATCAAAACACATTAAGAGATTAATATAGCACATAATATTTACATGTTAACAATATATAGTTTTCAACAAAAAATATTAAGCAATCGTTTTTAAAGAAAACACGGTCGAAGTCCAGACTCACTAATGCATCCTAACCAACTCGATAAGACACACTAATGAAATTTTCTGGTTCTCTAAGACCAACGCTCAGATACCAACTGAAATATCCCGTTCATATTAAATATAAACGTTTCATATTAATTGGTTTCTTTGAAAGGTTTTGACCTCTATATGAGACATTTTTCAAAGACTGCATTCGATTTTTAAAACAAACCATAACCTTTATTTTATCAATAAAGGTTTAAAAAGCACAACGTAGATTATCAAGTAATGATAATCTACAATATATCGTTTACACACGGCCATTACATAATGGTTTACAATAATAATATGTTACATCAAAATAAGTTCTTGAATGCAGTTTTTAACAATGTCATACAAGCATGGACTCCAAATCTTGTCCTTAATTTAGTATGCAACAGCAGAAGCTCTTAATAATTACCTGAGAATAAACATGCTTAAAACGTCAACAAAAATGTTGGTGAGTTATAGGTTTAACCTATATATTATCAAATCGTAAATAATAGACCACGAGATTTCATATTTCTATTTCTTACAAACAACATGCATGCATAATAGCAATCTGCATAAAAATCATTCATATGATGAACACCTGGTAACCAACATTAACAAGATGCATATAGAATATCCCCATCATTCTTGGACTCTCATCGGATATGATAATTCGAAGTACTAAAGCATCCGAAACTCGGATGAGGCTTGTTGGGCCAAATAGATCTATCTTTAGGATTCGCGTCAATTGGTGGCAATTATCATAAACACCAATTCTTAGGCTACCAAGCTAAAAAGGGGCATATTCGGTTCGATAATTCAATATAGAATGTAATTTCGATTACTTGTGTCTATTTTGTAAAACATTTATAAAACTGCATGTATTCTCATCTCAAAAATAATAGATTTTAAAAGTGGGACTATAACTCACTTTCACAGATTTTTCCTTTGTCGAAAAATAACACTTGGCCACTGGTCGATTCATGAACCTATAACAAATATATACATACATATCAAAGTATGATAGAAATATAATCATACCATATTTTATTACGTTTTAACGATTTAAGTTTGTTAAGTTAACAGTCCAACGTTAGTAGTCCACAATTAGTTATTAACAGTTAGTAGTACAGAAATAAATCAATATAATTTCTCAAATCAATCCACGACCCAGTGTATACAAGTCTCAGACTCGATCACAACTCAAAGTACATATATTATTTTGGAATCAACCTCAACCCTGTATAGCTAACTCGATCATTATTGCATATAGAGTGTCTATGGTTGTTCCAAATATATATATATATATATATATATATATATATATATATATATATATATATATATATATATATATATATATATATATATATATATATATATATATATATATATATATATATATATATATATATATATACATATATATATATATATATATGACGTCGATATGATCTGTCAAAACATTGTATACGTATCTATGGTCTATCAAGATTACATAATATATGTTAGAATACATGTACAATACAATATAAGTTAGTTAGGATATGGTTAGTATAGATTTTTGTAAAATCATCTCGTAGTAAAATTAACCATTTTTAACCAATTTTGTTTTACCCATAACTTCTTCGTTTTGAATCCGTTTTGAGTGATTCAAGTTGCTATGGTTTCATAATGAACTGATATTTATGAAACTAAACAGAAAAAGTATAAGTTTATAGTCAGAAATACAAGTTACAAGTCGTTTTTGTAAGAGGTATTCATTTCAGTCGAAAGAACGACGTCTAGATGACCATTTTGAAAAACATACTTCCACTTTGAGTTTAACCATGATTTTTGGATATAGTTTCATGTTCATAATAAAAATTATTTTCCCAGAAGAATAGCTTTTAAATCAAAGTTTATCATAGTTTTTAATTATCCAAACCAAAACAGCCCCCGGTTTTACTACAACGGCGTATGTCTGGTTTTACGGTGTTCTTCGTGTTTCCAGGTTTTAAATCATTAAGTTAGCATATCATATAGATATATAAAATGTGTTTAGTTGATTTTAAAAGTTAAGTTATAAGGATTAACTTTGTTTGCGAACAAGTTTAGAATTAACTAAACTATGTTCTAGTGATTACAAGTTTAAATCTTCGAATAAGATAGTTATATATATATGAATCGAATGATGTTATGAACATCATTACTACCTCAAGTTTAGTAGGTAAACCTACTGGAAGTGACAAAAAATGATCTAGCTTCAAAGGATCCTTGGATGGCTTGAAAGTTCTTGAAGTAGAATCATAACACGAAAACAAGTTCAAGTAAGATTTCTACTCGAATTAAGATAGTTTATAGTTATAGAAATCGAATCAAAGTTTGAATATGAATATTACCTTGAATTAGGATGATAACCTACTGTAAATAACAGAGGGTTCTTGATCTTATATGATTACTTGGAATGGATTAGAAAGCTTGGAAGTAAACTAGTAAACTTGAAAGGATTTTCGAAGTGTTTTTGAAGTGTTCTTCCTATGATGATTATAGCTTGTTCTTGAAGTAATTTTTAATGAAGATGATGATTATTTTACTGGAAATTTCTTTCTTGAGAGTATGTGTGTGTTTAGAGAGAATTAGAAAGAGAATTGGAAGTGAAATGGAGTGGGTGGTGAGTGGTGAAGGGTGAGTGGGGTTAAAAGGAGTTCTTGTTAGTTGACTAGTTCATGGTAGAAGTTAAACTTGATTAGTCATGCATGACATAATCAAGAGTGGAATCCCATGCTAGTTCCTATTAGTATATACCCATAGTAAGTACGTCTAGAAGCTGGGTATAATACGAGTACGAAGACTGAATGAATACGAGTAGAATTGTTGATGAAAATGAATGAGAATGTAATTGTAAGCATTTTTGTTAAGTATAAGTACTTTTATATGTGTCATGGAGTATTTCAAAAGTGTATTAATACATCTTAATACCTTACATGTATATACATTTTAACTGAGTCGTTAAGTCATCGTTAGTCGTTACATGTAAGTGTTGTTTTGAAACCTTCAAGTTAACGATCTTATTTAATGTAGTTAACCCATTATTTATTATATTTAATGAGATGTTAAATTATCATATTATCATGATAACATGGTGTATGAATATATCTTAATACGATATATATATTAAAACGTCGTTACAACGATAATCGTTACATATATATCTTGTTTTGAAATCCTTAAGTTAGTAGTCTTGTTTTACATATGTAGTTCATTGTTAACACACTTAATGATATATTTAATTATCATTTTATCATGTTAAACATAGTGTATCAATATCTTAATATGATTCATATGTATTTAGTAAGACGTTGTTATGACGATAATCATTATATATATCGTTTCGAGTTTCTTTAATTCGGTAGTTTCATTTTATGCATATAACTCTTTGTCAATATACTTTGTGAAATACTTACTTATCATAATATCATGTTAAATATATATATCCATATATATATCATCATGTCGTTTTTACAAGTTTTAACGTTCGTGAATCGCCAGTCAACTTGGGTGGTCAATTGTCTACATAAACTCATTTCAATTAATCAAGTCTTAACAAGTTTGATTGCTTAACATGTTGGAAACATTTAATAATGTAAATATCAAATTCGTTTAATATATAAACATGGAAAAGTTCGGGTCACTACACATGATAGTTCAAATATAATATAGCTCCTGAAATAAATAATATTTTGAGTTTGATAAGCTATAAATTCGTTCAATTATCAAGACTTATACTATGTTAATAAACATGTATAGATTAAAAGATTATATTGGGTCAGGTTGACTTTTGAGATGACTTGTGTTAACTTTTGCATGTCGGTCTCGAGCATTAGGATTGTGATACACTATGACCTGACCTAGCTTGTTAGACATTTATTGACCAACATATGTTCTCTAGGTTGAGATCTATGGTTAATTTGCATTTCGAGTTTCGGTCACATTTCAATGAATAACATTATGTGCTGCTAAGGTGAGTTTCATTTGCTCCCTTTTTAATTGCTTTTGCAATATATATTTTTGGGCTGAGAATACATGCACTTTATTTTAAACACAATGGACACAAGTATATACTAAATTCTACACCGAGTTTGAACCAAAAATCCCTTAGCTTTGGTAACTAGTAACTGCTAGTTATAAGAATTGGTGGGCGCGAGTAGTAGTATATGGATCCATAGGGCTTGACATCCCCGTCTGTTCCAGGTATAGAAACCCTAGCCTGAACTATAAAATAGATGTATGCTATTTGTGTTTAGTACACGTTGGATTGCGTGTATTGTACATGTTGGTTGCATGGGGTACTTATTATAATGTTAAAGTTTAGTTACCAGGGTGCTCAATTTCGTAGAATATTTTGATAAACGTTTCTGGATGAAACAACTGAAATCTTGTGATCCACCTTTATATACAGATTATGCGCAACACTAAAACTATGAACTCACCAACCTTTGTGTTGACACTTTTTAAACCTGTTTATTCTCAGGTTCCTAGAAGTCTTCCGCTGTTTGCTTATATGTTATACAAGCTATGTGTATGGAGTCATACATGCTTTATTCGAGAAAACGTTGCATTCACAAAATCATCACCATGTATCTTATTTTGACTGCATTGTCAACAGATGTAGTATTGTAAACTATTATTTACGGTGAATGTCTATATGTAGAAATCATCAAATGTCAAAAACCTTATAATTTGATATTCATTTATGGTGTGCCTTTTCAAAAGAATGCAATATTTACAAAATGTATCATGTAGAGGTCAGTACCTCATTGTGAAATCGATGAATGATGTATTCGTCCAAAGGGATTTGGACGGGTCATCACAGTTGGTATCAGAGCTTGAGGTCATAGGGAACCAGAATTTGCATTAGTGTGTTTAACTGGTAATTGTTAGGATGCATTAGTGAGTCTGAACTATAACCGTATATGTTTTTACCAAGTTTTACTTATCATTTTTTAGTCTAGACACGTTTTCGTGCAATTATTGCATAGATAGTATACAGACGAATTCATATCTTAACATATCTGTTATTGTAAATTTTTTCTGACATCTTTCGAAGATTCCTCCGTAATTTATGGGATTTTGGTATTATATATACATATGTAAATTATATGTTGAAGAATACCAATCTAAGTCCTATAATCTATTTCATATCGAAAATCAATTCCCTGATTATACAATATGGATCCCGCATCTAGTTCGAATTCCTCAGATTCCGACAACTATTCCGATATGAAATTCGACCTGAGCTCCGAAAGTAGCGTAACCGAAATGGATCAACCAATTAGCCATCACCTATTCTGGATGAATTGGGGATGGGTTCGTAGCTTACTTAATTATTGGAGACAAGAAGAAGGTGATCCCTTCCATCCACCACATTCACCTCTTGGCGAAGAACCTGAAGCACTTACCGGCGAACCTGTTCATAATACCATTTTCTCTCTCATCTCCAGAGTATCTCATCATGATTATATACTATCTCAAATTCTGGATCTCATTCATCCGCTCGTCCGAACCGATAATCACCCCGGTGTAATAGAAGAAGTCAACGAGCTTCGCGCTCGAGTAGTGGCTTTGGAGAATATAGTGCACATGTTACAAGCTCCAGCAGCATCATCGGCATCAACAATACCACCATCATCAACACCAACAGTACCATTACCACTATCAACAACATTCACATCCCATGATTCAACATCATAAGATGTTCCACGAGCATCAACGTCATACGCACCATAGATACCAAGGAGTACCAACAACCATAACCGATGAAGTATTAGTTCATAACTTCATTGGAGAAACATTCTGCGGTAATTATGTAATCTCCAAAGTCTTAGAGATTATCTATGCTAGCCTTAAACCATAAATCTGACGAGTGAACCGAAATGATAGAAAGAAGAGTAGAAACCCTGACAAGAATAGTGTGTGATTTACAAGCTAGACTTTTTTTACCAACAACACCAACAATATCATCAGCATCACCAGCACCGTCAGCATCACCAGCACTAGCAGAACCTATAACATCACAAGCTCCGCCAGTTCAAGAATCACCATGGACATCATTACGAATCAACAACGATTATATTGTATCAACGAGTTATGAAGTATTAACTCATTCCCTCTGAAGAAATTATATGTATATTTTATATATATATGAATTTTGAGATCAAAATAAATCTTTTCGTACTAAGCTATTACGTATGAATCTTAACTACTCGGTTAGTTCATGTTATTAATATGCTATGATGTACATCCTTCGTTAATGACTTAACAATCGTTAACTATAATCTCTGCTTCGACTTAATAGATTCCATTTCATAATAAATCAAGTGTATTATTCAAATACATGTTTGATTTTACACTTTCATTTTCGATATACTTGAAACTTTCCAGAAAACATCATTTGTACCTTGCGAAGTTAGCAAGAGTTCCATAAGCACCAACATGATTCACTGAGGAAATATCAATAAAACTGAATAACAAAGTATTGATTACATTAGTGAAATACTCCGCGAAGATTATGAAATCTTTAATGTTTTAGAGATTATTCATTTTAAATCCAGCCGAAAATCAAATGAGCTTAATATGATATTAACTCATTAAATCTGTATTACATCTGAAAAAAATATACATACATATATTTTCATAAAGACTGTAATAAAATTATCTGGTACAAAATATTACTTGTGAAACTTTTAACGGGTAGGTAATACCCGAGAGATATATAAATTCACAATTAATATGTTACATTCTTCGATTCTGATTCAGCAAATCATCAACTATGCTCACTACTTTCACAACGGTATACATTCTTTCATAGAAATCAAAACAACCATTCGCATTCAAATTTGATTAAATATTCTAATTTTGAAAAATCAGAATCCAAGCCAAGATTTAACAGAAAACATCACTCTTAGATTCTTACATCTTTCAAACGCCATACTTTGAATTCAAAACTGTACTAGAACATCATATGTATACATATAACATTCATCTCTTAGAATTATGAGCTTTCATTCTGAAATTCTGAAAAACAACCAGTCTACGAATTAATACTCTGAATGTTGAAAAAGCTAATGAAGCAACAAAAACTGTAAACGACTTTAACAGTTGAAAGTTTGATGATAAAGAATAGTGTGTTGGCAAAGTACAGAAAAGTTAGAACTGGAAAATGGATTGAGCAAACCATAAAGGAGGTTGTGGACAAATCACAAAGACTAAGCCTTCCTTCAAAGAATCCAAATAATTCAGTGTCTGCTGAAGTCATTAACGAATACCTTGCTCCTGACTCTAAACTTTTACGGACAAATCTTCTTCATCATCTTTCGATATTAGAAATTCTAAGATATCATCTTATCTTTCATTATAAATATCCTCGATATTTCTGAAGATATTCTCATAACTATTCTTATCTGAAATCATTTATCTCTTCGCACTATTTGCGTTACATCATAAATGAAACTGTTTTAGTTTCTAAATTCTGGAAAAAAAAAATTCAAGTTTAAAATATGAATGTTTTTGAAGTAGTGTTGGGAACTGAAGCATGATTTAGTATAATATAATGACACTTGATCAATGTGATTATATTACAGTAAGTCATGTTGAGTTTCTAATGAAACATGATGATTCACAGACTATAATGTCGTCTGTGTCATGTTACACGACTCTTATATTCTATCTAACCTATAAACATATCAAGAACATATTTTCTTGATAGTCCTATCCTTCCCTTGAATTCTGGTAATTTGACAAGTCAGATTGTGCTATTACCATTTCTTTCTTAAAACATTAACTATGTTCATTCCGAAATTCATATCTTCGAATTCTGGACCATTATTCGCTTGACTTAAAGTCGGGAAGAGAAAACAAAAGCATGAAGCTTCAAAATATCAATGGGAGTATAAATCACAGTAAATTGGAGAGAGCATTAACTGTAGATGTCAATGATTACAGAAAGACAGAAGCAGAGACATCGAAATATAAGGAAAAATATAAAACCCAACAACAACCCAGAAATTACAAACCGTATATATCGATGCAAATAGCAACATAAAGACACGGTAGAACTAAAAACACTATAAAACCAAGGGCATAGTAGAATGAATAGATTCTTCCGGCGACAGATGAAAAAGAAGGAGGACGGATATGAAAGTTAGGAGTATATCAAGAATCAGAACGGGATGGAGCATATTGACGAATGCTTTAAAGTATGAGTTGAGGGAGAAAGAATAGAGGGTGTGAGTTGTGGAAATAAGGAAACGAATGGGGTAGATATATAGTAAAATATCCGATAGAGCAATCAAAATAGATTATCGCATTTAATCAAAGAGGATCCTAATTTCCTTAATTACCGAAGAATTAAATCTTATTATGAAGATTTTCTCTAAATCCCTTGAACTCCGAAAATCAACTCTATCTACGTCAAAAGATATGATGAAACTTTATTTTCTCATTTCACCCTTTTGCGATAGCTTCACTCGTACTCTTCACATAAACGAATTGTTTTATCCATATTACTCGATGATGATAAAACTCTAATTTTCAACTCGTATGAGTCATGAAAACATACTTATTGTCAGCCATGATGATCCCAATCAAATTTCGGGACGAAATTTCTTTAACGGGTAGGTACTGTGACGACCCAAAAATTTTCGACCAAATTTAAATTTAATCTTTAAATGATTTAATGTTTCCGACACGATAAACAAAGTTTGTTAAGTTGAATCTAAAAAAAAATTGAACTATGTTCATGTATTCATTTAACCTCGACCAGGTTTCGACGATTCACGAACCATTATATAATTGGATATGAATATATATATATATATATATATATATATATATATATATATATATATATATATATATATATATATATATATATATATATATATATATATATATATTAAAACTTGAAAGCGTTAACAAAGTATTAAATGTGTAATACTTTACATTAAACGTATTTGTCTCAATATATGTTTAATATATTCATCTACGGAATTAGAAGATAATACCAATGATTGAATTAGTAGATATTTCAACATTTATAAATCCCATAAGTATTGTGATATTATTATAAGTCTTTGTTGAGAGGTCTACCTTGATTTAGGAATTGGTGGGCGCGAGTAGTAGTATATGGATCCATAGGGCTTGACATGTAGTGACCCGAACTTTTCCATGTTTATATATATATTAATTGAGATTGATATTTACATGATTAAATGTTTCCAACATGTTAAGCAATCAAACTTGTTAAGACTTGATTAATTGAAATATGTTTCATATAGACAATTGACCACCCAAGTTGATCGGTGATTCACGAACGTTAAAACTTGTAAAAACTATATGATGACATATATATGGATATATATATATATAGTTAACATGATACTATGATAAGAAAACATATCATAAAGTATATTAACAATGAACTACATATGTAAAAACAAGACTACTAACTTAATGATTTTTAAACGAGACATATATGTAACGATTATCGTTGTAAAGACATTTAATGTATATATATATCATATTAAGAGATATTCATACATGATAATATCATGATAATATAATAATTTAAAATCTCATTTGATATTATAAACATTGGGTTAACAACATTTAACAAGATCGTTAACCTAAAGGTTTCAAAACAACACTTACATGTAACGACTAACGATGACTTAACGACTCAGTTAAAATGTATATACATGTAGTGTTTTAATATGTATTTATACACTTTTGAAAGACTTCAATACACTTATAAAAATACTTCTACTTAACAAAAATGCTTACAATTACATCCTCGTTCAGTTTCATCAACAATTCTACTCGTATGCACCCGTATTCGTACTCGTACAATACACAGCTTTTAGATGTATGTACTATTGGTATATACACTCCAATGATCAGCTCTTAGCAGCCCATGTGATTCACCTAACACATGTGGGAACCATCATTTGGCAACTAGCATGAAATATCTCATAAAATTACAAAAATATGAGTAATCATTCATGACTTATTTACATGAAAACAAAATTACATATCCTTTATATCTAATCCATACACCAACGACCAAAAACACCTACAAACACTTTCATTCTTCAATTTTCTTCATCTAATTGATCTCTCTCAAGTTCTATCTTCAAGTTCTAAGTGTTCTTCATAAATTCCAAAAGTTCTAGTTTCATAAAATCAAGAATACTTTCAAGTTTGCTAGCTCACTTCCAATCTTGTAAGGTGATCATCCAACCTCAAGAAATCTTTGTTTCTTACAGTAGGTTATCATTCTAATACAAGGTAATAATCATATTCAAACTTTGGTTCAATTTCTATAACTATAACAATCTTATTTCAAGTGATGATCTTACTTGAACTTGTTTTCGTGTCATGATTCTGCTTCAAGAACTTCGAAGCCATCCAAGGATCCATTGAAGCTAGATCCATTTTTCTCTTTTCCAGTAGGTTTATCCAAGGAAATTAAGGTAGTAATGATGTTCATAACATCATTCGATTCATACATATAAAGCTATCTTATTCGAGGGTTTAAACTTGTAATCACTAGAACATAGTTTAGTTAATTCTAAACTTGTTCGCAAACAAAAGTTAATCCTTCTAACTTGACTTTTAAAATCAACTAAACACATGTTCTATATCTATATGATATGCTAACTTAATGATTTAAAACCTGGAAACACGAAAAACACCGTAAAACCGGATTTACGCCGTCGTAGTAACACCGCGGGCTGTTTTGGGTTAGTTAATTAAAAACTATGATAAACTTTGATTTAAAAGTTGTTATTCTGAGAAAATGATTTTTATTATGAACATGAAACTATATCCAAAAATTATGGTTAAACTCAAAGTGGAAGTATGTTTTCTAAAATGGTCATCTCGACGTCGTTCTTTCGACTGAAATGACTACCTTTACAAAAACGACTTGTAACTTATTTTTCCAACTATAAACCTATACTTTTCTGTTTAGATTCATAAAATAGAGTTCAATATGAAACCATAGCAATTTGATTCACTCAAAACGGATTTAAAATGAAGAAGTTATGGGTAAAACAAGATTGGATAATTTTTCTCATTTTAGCTACGTGAAAATTGGTAACAAATCTATTCCAACCATAACTTAATCAACTTGTATTGTATATTATGTAATCTTGAGATACCATAGACACGTATACAATGTTTCGACCTATCATGTCGACACATCTATATATATTTCGGAACAACCATAGACACTCTATATGTGAATGTTGGAGTTAGCTATACAGGGTTGAGGTTGATTCCAAAATATATATAGTTTGAGTTGTGATCAATACTGAGATACGTATACACTGGGTCGTGGATTGATTCAAGATAATATTTATCGATTTATTTCTGTACATCTAACTGTGGACAACTAGTTGTAGGTTACTAACGAGGACAGCTGACTTAATAAACTTAAAACATCAAAATATATTAAAAGTGTTGTAAATATATTTTGAACATACTTTGATATATATGTATATATTGTTATAGGTTCGTGAATCAACCAGTGGCCAAGTCTTACTACCCGACGAAGTAAAAATCTGTGAAAGTGAGTTATAGTCCCACTTTTAAAATCTAATATTTTTGGGATGAGAATACATGCAGGTTTTATAAATGATTTACAAAATAGACACAAGTACGTGAAACTACATTCTATGGTTGAATTATCGAAATCGAATATGCCCCTTTTTATTAAGTCTGGTAATCTAAGAATTAGGGAACAGACACCCTAATTGACGCGAATCCTAAAGATAGATCTATTGGGCCTAACAAACCCCATCCAAAGTACCGGATGCTTTAGTACTTCGAAATTTATATCATATCCGAAGGGTGTCCCGGAATGATGGGGATATTCTTATATATGCATCTTGTTATTGTCGGTTACCAGGTGTTCACCATATGAATGATTTTTATCTCTATGTATGGGATGTGTATTGAAATATGAAATCTTGTGGTCTATTGTTACGATTTGATATATATAGGTTAAACCTATAACTCACCAACATTTTTGTTGACGTTTTAAGCATGTTTATTCTCAGGTGATTATTAAGAGCTTCCGCTGTCGCATACTTAAATAAGGACGAGATTTGGAGTCCATGCTTGTATGATATTGTGTAAAAACTGCATTCAAGAAACTTATTTTGTTGTAACATATTTGTATTGTAAACCATTATGTAATGGTCGTGTGTAAACAGGATATTTTAGATTATCATTATTTGATAATCTACGTAAAGCTTTTTAAACCTTTATTGATGAAATAAAGGTTATGGTTTGTTTTAAAATGAATGCAGTCTTTGAAAAACGTCTCATATAGAGGTCAAAACCTCGCAACGAAATCAATTAATATGGAACGTTTTTAATCAATAAGAACGGGACATTTCAGTTGGTATCCGAGCGTTGGTCTTAGAGAACCAGAAAATTTGCATTAGTGTGTCTTATCGAGTTTGTTAGGATGCATTAGTGAGTCTGGACTTCGACCGTGTTTTCTTTAAAAATGATTGCTTAACATTTTTGTTGGAAACTATATATTTTTAACATATGAATATTATGTGATATATTAATCTCTTAACGTGTTTGATATTATGTGATAGATGTCTACCTCTAGAACAAGTCCCATTGACTCACCTAATAATAATGAAGAGTCAAATGTAAATTGGAATGATTTGTGGACTGATTCACAAGTTCCCGAAGAGGAACCGGAAGAAGAGTCAGAACCGGAAGAAGAATCGGAACCGGAAGAAGAATCGGAACCGGATAAAGAAATAGAACCGGTGGGGGAAATAATAAAACGGTTAAGTAAAAGAAAATCCTCAACCAACCGACCAAAGTTAATTATGGTCAATGGTGTTTCCGCCAAGGAAGCAAAATATTGGGAGGATTACCAATTCTCCGATGAATCGGATTCCGACGAGAATTCCGATGATGTTATAGAAATTACCCCAACTGAATTTAAAAAGGCAAAAGAAAATAATAAGGGAAAGGGCATAAAAATAGAGAAATCTAATTCCAACCCCGATGAACTTTATATGTATCGTCAACCCCCGAAGTCCTTAAGTTGTAACAATGACCCGGGAACCTCTAAACCACCAGGTTTTTCTAAACCAATGTGGACAACGACGGCTCGTATTAGGGGAACATCATATATCCCTAGAAACTTGGCAAAACGAACCAAAACCGAAGAAGAAGAAACGAGCGAGTCGGAATAAGATAGTTGTATTCGTGTGGTGTAATATATGTAATATAGTGTTCTTATGCTTTATGATATATGTAAAAATTGCTTGTATTAATTAGTATTTTTTTATGAATCTAACTCTTGTCTATTTTACAGTTTAAAAACACAAAATGGATAGACAACCCAATATTTTAAGAGACCTACCCGGAGACATGATTGATGAAATCTTGTCTAGAGTCGGCCAGAATTCTTCGGCACAACTATTTAAGGCGAGATCAGTTTGTAAGACATTCGAAGAACGTTCCAAGAATGTCTTGGTTTATAAGAGACTTTCGTTTGAAAGATGGGGGATATCACATTGGGAAACCCATAAGTTACGATGTGTTTACTTTGACGCATATATTGCGGGGAACCCAAATGCTATTTTACGCAACGGGTTAAGAAATTATTTTGACTCAATATATCCGAATATTGGACTTCGTGATTTAGAAAAAGCGGCTAACATGCAACATAAAGAAGCATGTTATGCTTACGGATTAGTAATGTTCGCCTCTCACCAAAGTGAGAACAAGAACATCGGGCTACAACTATTAAACAAAACGTTTCCACAAGTGACGGAGTCGGTAATTGGGGTAAGAAATGAGGTTTTTAGATTATTACGGGACTGTTGGACATTACGTAACCCTCGTCCCTTTGATGACGTTACAACACGCTGTCTTATCAACGGCCATAACGGTTATGTTGCACAAGACCAAGGATGGGAAGTAGTCCTAGTAAAACCAGAATGCATGACTTGTTTCTGGACGTATGAATTACGTGTCTTTATTGTCTTTGCTGAACGACTTGTGTACTAGCTAGAATTGTCTTCACAACTATCTTGTATCAAAGTTATTGTGTGCTATATTTCATGCTTTATGTAAAATAAGCGGTATTGTAAGTTTGTAAAATATTGTATAAAAGTTTGAACGCGAAATATTATTATAATCAGTTTTTCATATAGAATTGTAGTAGTTGAATTGTATATTAGCTACTAAGTATGAACTTAACGGGTAGGTACTACCCGAATTTAAACTTATAAAACGCTAATATGAAGAAAAAGCTTTTATAAATGAGTTCATATTATGCTACGAAATACTATTAACTACTCTTAATATTCTGTATGATTAACTTGTTCCATTTGACTATTTTGAAGGAAATGGCACCGACTACTCGACACACCGTGAATATGAATGAAGAGGAATTCCGTACTTTTCTAGCTTCAAACATAGCCGCAGTACAGGCTGCGCTACATACCAACAATAACCTTGGATCTGGCAGTACAGGAAATCGTGTAGGATGCACCTACAAAGAATTCACTGCCTGCAAACCTTTGGAATTTGATGGAACCGAAGGACCGATCGGATTGAAACGGTGGACCGAGAAGGTTGAATCGGTGTTTGCCATAAGTAAGTGTACTGAAGAGGACAAAGTGAAGTACGCTACGCATACCTTCACAGGTTCTGCGTTAACATGGTGGAATACCTATCTAGAGCAAGTGGGACAAGATGATGCGTACGCACTACCGTGGTCAGCATTCAAGCACTTGATAAACGAGAAGTACCGTCCCAGAACCGAGGTCAATAAGCTCAAGACAGAACTTAGAGGGTTACGAACCCAAGGATTTGATATTACCACGTACGAAAGACGATTCACAGAATTGTGCCTATTGTGTCCGGGAGCATTCGAAGACGAGGAAGAGAAGATCGACGCGTTTGTGAAAGGATTACCGGAAAGAATCCAAGAAGATATAAGTTCACACGAGCCCGCCTCCATACAACAGGCATGTAGAATGGCTCACAAACTAGTGAACCAGATTGAAGAAAGAATTAAAGAACAGACTGCTGAAGAGGCCAATGTGAAGCAAGTCAAAAGAAAGTGGGAGGAAAATGGTGATAAGAATCACCAATACAACAACAGCAGCAATTACAACAATAATCGCAACAATTATCCCAACAATCGCAACATCAATCGCAACTACAACAAACGGCCCAACAACAACAACAACAACAACAACAGCAACTACAACAATCATCCCAACAACAATAATAACCGCAACAACAACAACAACAACAACAATCAGAAGCAGCTATGCCAAAGGTGTGAAAAGAATCACTCGGGGTTCTGCACCAAATTTTGCAACAAGTGTAAAAGAAATGGTCATAGCGCGGCGAAGTGTGAGGTCTACGGACCAGGGGTTAATAGAACGAAAGGAACAAATGGTGTCGGAACGAGTAATGGCGGAGCAAGTAGTGTCGGAGCAAGTTATGCCAATGTAGTTTGTTATAAATGTGGAAAACCAGGCCACATTATTAGAAATTGCCCGAACCAGGAGAACACGAATGGACAAGGCCGTGGAAGAGTTTTCAATATTAATGCGGTAGAGGCACAGGAAGACCCGGAGCTTGTTACGGGTACGTTTCTTATTGACAATAAATCTGCTTACGTTTTATTTGATTCGGGTGCGGATAGAAGCTATATGAGTAGAGATTTTTGTGCTAAATTAAGTTGTCCATTGACGCCTTTGGATAGTAAATTTTTACTCGAATTAGCAAATGGTAAATTAATTTCAGCAGATAATATATGTCGGAATCGAGAAATTAAACTGGTTAGCGAAACATTTAAGATTGATTTGATACCAGTAGAGTTAGGGAGTTTTGATGTGATAATCGGTATGGACTGGTTGAAAGAAGTGAAAGCGGAGATCGTTTGTTACAAAAATGCAATTCGCATTATACGAGAAAAAGGAAAACCCTTAATGGTGTACGGAGAAAAGGGCAACACGAAGCTACATCTTATTAGTAATTTGAAGGCACAAAAACTAATAAGAAAAGGTTGCTATGCTGTTCTAGCACACGTCGAGAAAGTACAAACTGAAGAAAAGAGCATCAATGATGTTCCCATTGCAAAAGAATTTCCCGATGTATTTCCGAAAGAATTACCGGGATTACCCCCACATCGATCCGTTGAATTTCAAATAGATCTTGTACCAGGAGCTGCACCAATAGCTCGTGCTCCTTACAGACTCGCACCCAGCGAGATGAAAGAACTGCAAAGCCAATTACAAGAACTTTTAGAGCGTGGTTTCATTCGACCAAGCACATCACCGTGGGGAGCTCCTGTTTTGTTTGTCAAGAAGAAAGATGGTACATTCAGGTTGTGTATCGACTACCGAGAGTTGAACAAACTTACCATCAAGAACCGCTACCCACTACCGAGAATCGACGACTTATTTGATCAACTACAAGGCTCGTCTGTTTATTCAAAGATTGACTTACGTTCCGGGTATCATCAAATGCGGGTGAAAGAAGATGATATTCCAAAGACTGCTTTCAGAACACGTTACGGTCATTACGAGTTTATGGTCATGCCGTTTGGTTTAACTAATGCACCAGCTGTGTTCATGGACCTTATGAACCGAGTGTGTGGACCATACCTTGACAAGTTTGTCATTGTTTTCATTGATGACATACTTATTTACTCAAAGAATGACCAAGAACACGGTGAACATTTGAGAAAGGTGTTAGAAGTATTGAGGAAGGAAGAATTGTACGCTAAGTTTTCAAAGTGTGCATTTTGGTTGGAAGAAGTTCAATTCCTCGGTCACATAGTGAACAAAGAAGGTATTAAGGTGGATCCGGCAAAGATAGAAACTGTTGAAAAGTGGGAAACCCCGAAAACTCCGAAACACATACGCCAGTTTTTAGGACTAGCTGGTTACTACAGAAGGTTCATCCAAGACTTTTCCAGAATAGCAAAACCCTTGACTGCATTAACGCATAAAGGGAAGAAATTTGAATGGAATGATGAACAAGAGAAAGCGTTTCAGTTATTGAAGAAAAAGCTAACTACGGCACCTATATTGTCATTGCCTGAAGGGAATGATGATTTTGTGATTTATTGTGACGCATCAAAGCAAGGTCTCGGTTGTGTATTAATGCAACGAACGAAGGTGATTGCTTATGCGTCTAGACAATTGAAGATTCACGAACAAAATTATACGACGCATGATTTGGAATTAGGCGCGGTTGTTTTTGCATTAAAGACTTGGAGGCACTACTTATATGGGGTCAAAAGTATTATATATACTGACCACAAAAGTCTTCAACACATATTTAATCAGAAACAACTGAATATGAGGCAGCGTAGGTGGATTGAATTATTGAATGATTACGACTTTGAGATTCGTTACCACCCGGGGAAGGCAAATGTGGTAGCCGATGCCTTGAGCAGGAAGGACAGAGAACCCATTCGAGTAAAATCTATGAATATAATGATTCATAATAACATTACTACTCAAATAAAGGAGGCGCAACAAGGAGTTTTAAAAGAGGGAAATTTAAAGGATGAAATACCCAAAGGATCGGAGAAGCATCTTAATATTCGGGAAGACGGAACCCGGTATAGGGCTGAAAGGATTTGGGTACCAAAATTTGGAGATATGAGAGAAATGGTACTTAGAGAAGCTCATAAAACCAGATACTCAATACATCCTGGAACGGGGAAGATGTACAAGGATCTCAAGAAACATTTTTGGTGGCCGGGTATGAAATCCGATGTTGCTAAATACGTAGGAGAATGTTTGACGTGTTCTAAGGTCAAAGCTGAGCATCAGAAACCATCAGGTCTACTTCAACAACCTGAAATCCCGGAATGGAAATGGGAAAACATTACCATGGATTTCATCACTAAATTGCCAAGGACTGCAAGTGGTTTTGATACTATTTGGGTAATAGTTGATCGTCTCACCAAATCAGCACACTTCCTACCAATAAGAGAAGATGACAAGATGGAGAAGTTAGCACGACTATATTTGAAGGAAGTCGTCTCCAGACATGGAATACCAATCTCTATTATCTCTGATAGGGATGGCAGATTTATTTCAAGATTCTGGCAGACATTACAACAAGCATTAGGAACTCGTCTAGACATGAGTACTGCCTATCATCCACAAACTGATGGGCAGAGCGAAAGGACGATACAAACGCTTGAAGACATGCTACGAGCATGTGTTATTGATTTCGGAAACAGTTGGGATCGACATCTACCATTAGCAGAATTTTCCTACAACAACAGCTACCATTCAAGCATTGAGATGGCACCGTTTGAAGCACTTTATGGTAGAAAGTGCAGGTCTCCGATTTGTTGGAGTGAAGTGGGGGATAGACAGATTACGGGTCCGGAGATTATACAAGAAACTACCGAGAAGATCATCCAAATTCAACAACGGTTGAAAACCGCCCAAAGTCGACAAAAGAGCTACGCTGACATTAAAAGAAAAGATATAGAATTTGAAATTGGAGAGATGGTCATGCTTAAAGTTGCACCTTGGAAAGGCGTTGTTCGATTTGGTAAACGAGGGAAATTAAATCCAAGGTATATTGGACCATTCAAGATTATTGATCGTGTCGGACCAGTAGCTTACCGACTAGAGTTACCTCAACAACTCGCTGCTGTACATAACACTTTCCACGTCTCGAATTTAAAGAAATGTTTTGCTAAAGAAGATCTCACTATTCCGTTAGATGAAATCCAAATCAACGAAAAACTTCAATTCATCGAAGAACCCGTCGAAATAATGGATCGTGAGGTTAAAAGACTTAAGCAAAACAAGATACCAATTGTTAAGGTTCGATGGAATGCTCGTAGAGGACCCGAGTTCACCTGGGAGCGTGAAGATCAGATGAAGAAGAAATACCCGCATCTATTTCCAGAAGATTCGTCAACACCTTCAACAGCTTAAAATTTCGGGACGAAATTTATTTAACGGGTAGGTACTGTAGTGACCCGAACTTTTCCATGTTTATATATATATTAATTGAGATTGATATTTACATGATTAAATGTTTCCAACATGTTAAGCAATCAAACTTGTTAAGACTTGATTAATTGAAATATGTTTCATATAGACAATTGACCACCCAAGTTGATCGGTGATTCACGAACGTTAAAACTTGTAAAAACTATATGATGACATATATATGGATATATATATATAGTTAACATGATACTATGATAAGAAAACATATCATAAAGTATATTAACAATGAACTACATATGTAAAAACAAGACTACTAACTTAATGATTTTTAAACGAGACATATATGTAACGATTATCGTTGTAAAGACATTTAATGTATATATATATCATATTAAGAGATATTCATACATGATAATATCATGATAATATAATAATTTAAAATCTCATTTGATATTATAAACATTGGGTTAACAACATTTAACAAGATCGTTAACCTAAAGGTTTCAAAACAACACTTACATGTAACGACTAACGATGACTTAACGACTCAGTTAAAATGTATATACATGTAGTGTTTTAATATGTATTTATACACTTTTGAAAGACTTCAATACACTTATAAAAATACTTCTACTTAACAAAAATGCTTACAATTACATCCTCGTTCAGTTTCATCAACAATTCTACTCGTATGCACCCGTATTCGTACTCGTACAATACACAGCTTTTAGATGTATGTACTATTGGTATATACACTCCAATGATCAGCTCTTAGCAGCCCATGTGATTCACCTAACACATGTGGGAACCATCATTTGGCAACTAGCATGAAATATCTCATAAAATTACAAAAATATGAGTAATCATTCATGACTTATTTACATGAAAACAAAATTACATATCCTTTATATCTAATCCATACACCAACGACCAAAAACACCTACAAACACTTTCATTCTTCAATTTTCTTCATCTAATTGATCTCTCTCAAGTTCTATCTTCAAGTTCTAAGTGTTCTTCATAAATTCCAAAAGTTCTAGTTTCATAAAATCAAGAATACTTTCAAGTTTGCTAGCTCACTTCCAATCTTGTAAGGTGATCATCCAACCTCAAGAAATCTTTGTTTCTTACAGTAGGTTATCATTCTAATACAAGGTAATAATCATATTCAAACTTTGGTTCAATTTCTATAACTATAACAATCTTATTTCAAGTGATGATCTTACTTGAACTTGTTTTCGTGTCATGATTCTGCTTCAAGAACTTCGAAGCCATCCAAGGATCCATTGAAGCTAGATCCATTTTTCTCTTTTCCAGTAGGTTTATCCAAGGAAATTAAGGTAGTAATGATGTTCATAACATCATTCGATTCATACATATAAAGCTATCTTATTCGAGGGTTTAAACTTGTAATCACTAGAACATAGTTTAGTTAATTCTAAACTTGTTCGCAAACAAAAGTTAATCCTTCTAACTTGACTTTTAAAATCAACTAAACACATGTTCTATATCTATATGATATGCTAACTTAATGATTTAAAACCTGGAAACACGAAAAACACCGTAAAACCGGATTTACGCCGTCGTAGTAACACCGCGGGCTGTTTTGGGTTAGTTAATTAAAAACTATGATAAACTTTGATTTAAAAGTTGTTATTCTGAGAAAATGATTTTTATTATGAACATGAAACTATATCCAAAAATTATGGTTAAACTCAAAGTGGAAGTATGTTTTCTAAAATGGTCATCTCGACGTCGTTCTTTCGACTGAAATGACTACCTTTACAAAAACGACTTGTAACTTATTTTTCCGACTATAAACCTATACTTTTCTGTTTAGATTCATAAAATAGAGTTCAATATGAAACCATAGCAATTTGATTCACTCAAAACGGATTTAAAATGAAGAAGTTATGGGTAAAACAAGATTGGATAATTTTTCTCATTTTAGCTACGTGAAAATTGGTAACAAATCTATTCCAACCATAACTTAATCAACTTGTATTGTATATTATGTAATCTTGAGATACCATAGACACGTATACAATGTTTCGACCTATCATGTCGACACATCTATATATATTTCGGAACAACCATAGACACTCTATATGTGAATGTTGGAGTTAGCTATACAGGGTTGAGGTTGATTCCAAAATATATATAGTTTGAGTTGTGATCAATACTGAGATACGTATACACTGGGTCGTGGATTGATTCAAGATAATATTTATCGATTTATTTCTGTACATCTAACTGTGGACAACTAGTTGTAGGTTACTAACGAGGACAGCTGACTTAATAAACTTAAAACATCAAAATATATTAAAAGTGTTGTAAATATATTTTGAACATACTTTGATATATATGTATATATTGTTATAGGTTCGTGAATCAACCAGTGGCCAAGTCTTACTTCCCGACGAAGTAAAAATCTGTGAAAGTGAGTTATAGTCCCACTTTTAAAATCTAATATTTTTGGGATGAGAATACATGCAGGTTTTATAAATGATTTACAAAATAGACACAAGTACGTGAAACTACATTCTATGGTTGAATTATCGAAATCGAATATGCCCCTTTTTATTAAGTCTGGTAATCTAAGAATTAGGGAACAGACACCCTAATTGACGCGAATCCTAAAGATAGATCTATTGGGCCTAACAAACCCCATCCAAAGTACCGGATGCTTTAGTACTTCGAAATTTATATCATATCCGAAGGGTGTCCCGGAATGATGGGGATATTCTTATATATGCATCTTGTTATTGTCGGTTACCAGGTGTTCACCATATGAATGATTTTTATCTCTATGTATGGGATGTGTATTGAAATATGAAATCTTGTGGTCTATTGTTACGATTTGATATATATAGGTTAAACCTATAACTCACCAACATTTTTGTTGACGTTTTAAGCATGTTTATTCTCAGGTGATTATTAAGAGCTTCCGCTGTCGCATACTTAAATAAGGACGAGATTTGGAGTCCATGCTTGTATGATATTGTGTAAAAACTGCATTCAAGAAACTTATTTTGTTGTAACATATTTGTATTGTAAACCATTATGTAATGGTCGTGTGTAAACAGGATATTTTAGATTATCATTATTTGATAATCTACGTAAAGCTTTTTAAACCTTTATTGATGAAATAAAGGTTATGGTTTGTTTTAAAATGAATGCAGTCTTTGAAAAACGTCTCATATAGAGGTCAAAACCTCGCAACGAAATCAATTAATATGGAACGTTTTTAATCAATAAGAACGGGACATTTCATGACATCCCCGTCTGTTTCAGGTATAGAAACCCTAGCCTGAACTATAAAACAGACGTATACTATTTGAGATTAGTACACGTTGAATTGCGTGTATTGTACATGTTGGTTGCATGTATGTTAAAACAGGGGTACTTATTATAACGTTAAAGTTTAGTTACCAGGGTGCTCAATTTCGTAGAATATTTTGATAAACGTTTCTGGATGAAACAACTGAAATCTTGTGATCCACCTTTATATACAGATTATGCGCAACACTAAAACTATGAACTCACCAACCTTTATGTTGACACTTTTTAAGCATGTTTATTCTCAGGTTCCTAGAAGTCTTCCGCTGTTTGCTTATATGTTATATAAGCTATGTGCATGGAGTCATACATGCTTTATTCGAGAAAAAGTTGCATTCACAAAATCATCACCATGTATCTTATTTTGACTGCATTGTCAACAGATGTAGTATTGTAAACTATTATTTACGGTGATTGTCTATATGTAGAAATCATCAAATGTCAAAAACCTTATAATTTGATATTCATTTATGGTGTGCCTTTTCAAAAGAATGCAATGTTTACAAAATGTATCATGTAGAGGTCAGTACCTCACTGTGAAATCAATGAATGATGTATTCGTCCAAAGGGATTTGGACGGGTCATCACACAACTGGACAATTTTTTCAAGCCCAGTGCATGCAATCAAGACTACCTAACATCCCCGGAAAACCGTGCATCTCCAAATGTTTGGCATGCAATCGATGAACATCTTCTTCAGTTGGTTTTCTTAAATATTCTCGCGCAAACATATGAATAATACATTTACAATAATTGTTTAAATAGTCACGAGACGTAGATGCGCCCATGTGTAAATATTCATCGAATGCATCAGGCGCAATGCCATACGCCAATTGACGTATCGCCGATGTACACTTTTGAAAAATATTGAAACCGAGTTGACCGGTTGCATCAAAACGTTGTTCAAAATATTTAAAATAATCGAGTTTCGGTTGAGATTCGTATGACCAATACGATTAAACAATGACTTACTCATTCGGTATCGATTTCGAAAATAATCAGCCGGAAATGTTGGATTATCCGAGAAATAGTCGTTGTACAAACGATTACCGGTATCAATCCGATCTCTTTGTAACCGGCGTCTTCTAAAAATTGTACGAGAATTTCGAGCTCCATCTTCTTGGTCCATTGCATCAAGCAAATCGAGATAGTTAAGCGCGTTGTAACCGTTTTGAATTAAATCTTCATCGAAATCGGACTCTGCGCTATCACTATCCGTCACGCTCTCCTCGCTTTCACTCTGAAAATTTAATAAATCTTCCACTTCCATTTGAATTTTTTTTTGTGTTTATGAAATATGAATTGATAGTAGTGTTGGGTAAATAATGGAATGAGAGTGTATGTATATATAGAGAAAATGTAGTGTATTATTGGTTTAAAAAAAATAGAAGTAGCCGTTGGATGACAAAAAGAAAAAAAATATAATACAAGTAGCCGTTGGTTGACAAAAAGAAAAAAAAATGCTGGGCCCCACAAATACACCAGTTAGAGGGGTGAGGGGTATGGCTGGCGGTGGTGGTGGCGGTTCGGTGGTGATGGGGGTGAAAGGGGTGGCGGTCGGTGGCGGGTTGGGTCACTAACCACTGCGTGTGGCCTCAGTATTATAGCACATTGGAAACTGATTGGAACAAATTTCTTCCTCAGTCACTTGGTTTAATTTTGATTTATGAGGTTTGGTAAAAACTTGAAGGATGGTGCAAGGTACAGGTTGATTAGACTACAATGATTTGCTAATTGGCACTAAAGTATGTATCTTGATTATAACCTATTAGCAAATTACTTCTAATTCATGCCAACTAAAATTTATTAAAATTTTATTTATAACAGTTTAAGTTAATATAGATCATTGCTTTTGTGACTAAATTTATATATATATATATCAAGCCTCCTATTAATCAATTTTGATATGATTTATATAATGCTTCTGACTTTGTGGCCTATAAAGCTCAATATCTGGGGATGGCAACAATATTAGAGACATGTTGGAGATGTTGATGTTGCATCAATTTGGAAATGCTATTGGTAATACGGTAAATGCCGACGATTTAATAAGGTTAATTTACTAACATTGCCAGATATCCAATATTATTAACTACTTTGTATAAAAAGAATTTAACTTCTCACTTTGTTGCACACTTGGAGGCTGTTAGTCGTTTACTTTGTAATGATGAGTTTTTGATTATATGTATACAAGACTCTGTTCCTCCAACGTCGCCTAAATATTGTGAATGCAACACTTGGTGTGGTACAATACATTTTCTTATCTTATTTATTTGCTTGCCTTTTCATCTTTCTTGTGTGAGATTGCATGAGGTTATTTTGTTTCTTATATATTGTGGTGACAAGTCTTGAATGTAATTATGTAAATCCTTTTGTATGCAGTGACAATTTTCCGAATCAGACAAGGTTATGCCAACATAAAGGTAATTTTGTTAGTATCATTTTGATGATTTAAGTTAAAATTAATTAATTGGTATTATAGTTAACAATATATTTTTGCTATATATCAAAATGAGTGTATGTATGTCCACATTTTGTATGTAGTTAACTCTTTTACTTGAGTTATGATATTCTTCAAACTGTGATGCAATTGAATTTGTAAATAAGCATGTCAGATTTTGCATTTTATTATTATTGTAAAAAAAATAAGATTTAGTTGTGAATTTGAAAAGTATGAACCTGGCTTCTAAGTTAAGAATTGAACCTTTCAAAAACTCACTTTTTTACACCCAATCAAACTCTACAACATGAACAGTTGCATTTGATGTTATTTTGAATCATTAGTTAAATATGATAAACATATAGTGATGAGTTGAAACAAATGTAGAAGCTATATTACGGTTTTACTGATATACAATGAAAGTTGGAACAGTTTGAATTTCATGTTGTGAAAGGTTCAAACATATAGTGAACATTAAGTTGGGCATATATTGTATTTTGGTTGAAAGTAACATGGTGTATATCATATAAAGTAGTAAACATATGTACTGTTTGTTTGTTTCAAATGGGTCATACTTATAAAAGGGTCAAAAAATGCGTATTAATTTGACCATATACTTAAATTGGTCAAACAAATGTTTATTAATCTTAGGAATCATTCAGTGATTTCACAAATCGCTTGGATCTTCCCATGTATGAGTTTTTTAAGGTAGCGAAGTGGATGTTTAATTCGGTATTTGAATTGACCTACAACCAAGATATGGGGAGTCGAAGCCCACTTTTATGAAGAACCAGGTGCACCATGTTCATTATATCTCATTAGTGGCGATATGTGGTGTTTAGAGGATTGGAAGATACGATTGCAACGAGTATAACTTAATGTTACAAATATTACAGTGTACTTGTGCAACTCAGGTTTGTAGGTTTATAGGTTGATGTATCAACATGTTAATGTAATTGAAGCGTAGAAAGTATATAGAAACAAATGTCCTAAATGATATTCTCAAACGTTTCTTTCTAAGAGTAGATATAGCCAAAACCTCTTTTTGCGGTTTCTTCAACCGGCCATTCAAAATATACCACTCCGTGCAAAGCCCCTCGCACCTAAGGTCCGAACAATCACAATACCTTCTACTTCACCGATCAACTTCCACCGGCTTATAAACATTGTCAATGGTTACTGAACTTACTTGGTAGGAGTAAACTTATGAATTCGTTAAGATGATATAATATTTGATCGTGTATTAAACCCGCGAATTCGCGGGTTATAATCTAGTTAAGTATTAAAATAAGAGGATAATGATGTAACTTTTGTTAATGAACTTGTTATTTATAACTTACATGCTTTTTAAGGAGCTTATTCTCTTAACGAGATCGAGTTTTGCTTAGCGAGCTCGAGTGTTGCTTCACGAGCTCGAGCTTTGCTTAACGAGTCTAATCGTTTCTTTTAAAAACGAGCTTTTAACGAGCCGAGCTCGAGCTTAAAAAATGAAGTTCGATACGAGCCGAGCTCGAGCTTTTCTAGAAAATCAAACGAGCCGAGCTTGAACACTATCATGCTCGGGCTCGTCTCGGCTCGTTTACAGCCCTACCCTTATTGTTGTTGAGGGCAGCAACATGATACATTACTTATTTAGCCCATATTTTATCTCAAATGTTTATGCATAAAGTTAACAGAAACGGTGTTCAAAACACATCAAGAGATTTAATAATCTTCGTTGAAGAAGAAAGACGAAGATAACCGTAGGTCCATTCTATAACGAGAAAGGCTACATTTATATTTTCTTTTTTGTTTATTTTGCGTACATATATGAACAACGTTCAACTTGTAACTAAGGGAGTAGCATGTATATGAAATAGAAAAATAAATAACTACCTCAGAACTTTTTAACTAAAATATGATTCCCTGATAATAGTAACTTTTTTTTTTACCAAATTTTAGTAAATATCACCGTACATCTACATATCATACCAAAACTAACATTTGAACCAATATTAGTTTCCAATTTTCAGAGAAGTACAATACAAAACTTGGACAATCATCTGAATATCAACTTGACTGATAATACTGAAACGAAACGTTAAACTTCAACGAGTATAATTACACTACGATGATGAATTAATGTGGTGATCTTAATAGATCCCAGTTCCAAAAGTACTACAGCATTTTACACTTCTGGAATTGGCTTTCTACAAGTGTAAGACTGCATCCACATTCTTTACAATATCCGTACTTACATATAATATACTGGTAGTAATTAGTCATCATCCGACAAACAAACGAGACTAGGTCCAGAAAACAAGGGTGCACCAACACCATCTATGTTGTAGTCTATTACATTCAAAAAGTCGAGCTATGATGTTAAGTCATGGACAGTTATCGTAAGAGTGGCTGATGTGGGGAAGCTTCAGGCTGTAGTGTATATGATATAATACTCTACTGGTAGTAATTAGTCATCATCCGACAAACAAACGAGACTAGTTCCAGAAAACAAGGGTGCACCATCACCATCTATGTTGTAGTCTATTACATTCAAAACGTCAAGCTATGATGTTAAGTCATGGACAGTTGTCGTAGGAGTGGCTGATGTGGGGAAGCTTCAGGTTGTAGTGGTGGAAGACGCCTGCTGGGCAGTCGGTACACACTTGATGGAATGCGACTTTTACATACTTATGACGCATGTAGTCACGAGGATATAAAGAAAATGATGGTAGAGAATTTCTCTGTTACGGGAAAAAAAATTCCGGTATTTGTTGGGGTTTTTATGGGATGTTTGAAAGATAAGAAAGTATCGCGTGACTCTACAAACTTTCATTTCGTCACAATGTGGATGAAATGAAGGAATTAGAAAAGGGTCTTGAACGCGTTTTACTTGTTGTTGAATACAATACCTCGTTTAGTAACACACGTAAACATTATGTGTATGTCAAGAACTCTTACGGGAAAAGTTAGGGTCTTAATGGGATTTCAAAAATCACATTTGAAATGTTGCGATATGCAGCTATACCAAGGTTTTCAATAAGAGCTAATACAAAGGTTTTCAAGGGATTTATAGATAAGCTTCCCTCAAAATCTACGATTACGTCTCCTTGAAAACCTTGGTACATCTCTCATTGAAAACCTTGGTAGAGCTGCATATCGCGGCGTTTCAAATGTGATTTTTGAAATCCCATTAAGACCCCAACTCTTCCCGTAAGAGTTCTTGACATACACATAATGTTTACGTATGTTACTAAACGAGGTATTGCATCCAACAACAAGTAAAGCGTGTCCAGGACTCTTTTCTAGTTCCTTCATTTCATCCGGATTGTGACGAAAATGGACGTTTGTAAGAGTCACGCGATACTTTCTTCTCTTTAAAACGTCCCATAAAAACCGCTGCAACCACCGGAAATTTTTTTCCCGTGACAGAGAAATTCTCTAGTATCATTTTCTTTATATCCTGATGACTACATCCGTCAAAAGTATGTAAAAGTCTCATTCCATCAAGTATGTAAAAGTCTCATTCCGTCAGAAGTTGGGAATTTGAGGTTAGTGGTACGCTACTTGTTACATGCTGACTTGGCAGGTTACTAGTGTGAGTTGTAGTAAAATCAAGAGGAGGTGGTACAGAAAATGTGGATCTAAACGATCGCATATGTGGCGCAGGCCCACGGATGTGTAGCGCCGGAGTACATTGCATATGTGGAGGCGGGGCTCGTATTTGTTAACCAGTAGCTCGGGTTTCACTAGTTATCCCTAATTGTGTATGTAAGGCCGGGGATCGGATTTGATTTCTGACTAAAACAACTCGCGTTTGTGGGTCCATGTCACCATTTCGTGCAGGTTAGATATGTTCAACGGGTGCACGATTATCACCGTTTGATACAGGTGGGATTTTTCGGACCGGTGGATGAGTTTGACCGTTTGTTACAGATTGGATATGTGGGGCCGGTGCATGTGGTTCGCTAGGTGGCAATCGGCTCGGTGTATTGGAGAAAAGAGCCGTTGGTTGGTGCACAATTTGAAGTTGTGGTTGCGGTTGCGGTTGTGGCTGTGTAGTCGGGAAGTTTCTTGAAGTTTGACCAGGTGAAGTCGACCGTGTCATAGAAGAAGGATGAGATAATCTGTGCATCGATCCAGCTGGAGAGGCTGCAATGAATGAATGAAGGTTAAATTTTGCTATATATATTTTGTTATGATTATTATTACTAGTAATAACTACTGTAGTAAACATTCTAACATTTAGTGCAATAATATTTAGAAAAATGATTAATTAAGAGACAGATAAATAACTACAGTAATTTTTAAGGTTTTTAGTGAAATTCTAATTGATTGTTAAAATTCAAATTATTAGTTTAAATTCAAATCAACGGTTTAAAAACAGGGGAATAAAAACATGGGAAGACAAATATTACATCATCACTCACCCATTTAATTTAAATGGTGATCACGCATATCAAAGGTAAATCATGATCAAATTAACCATTTCAAAACCGACCGAAAAAACCGAAAATTGAACCCGTGAACAACCCTAATTTCGAAGCACCTTAAGCCTCATTTTTAACCGCACAACAAAATATTATATAAACGTACGAAATATATAATGCGTCGAAAGGCTTTTTCACGCACAAAAAATAGATAAATAAAAAATCTTAGCAGCAGCAGTAAATATTTGAATTGAGAGTGTACCTTGTTGTGTTCCCGAAAAGCAATCAACAGCTGGCGTTGACCAAAAAGCTTCAGCCAACATTTTATCCATGAGAAGTCTATTATGATTTCTATCGAGTTCATTCTTCTTTAAACAGAAAGCGACCACAGCTTCTTGATATTTAGCTTCGTATTCACTACATATTTGAGCAATCATTTCGCCTATTTTCTTGTCACATTCAGATTTTAAATCAAATTAGATATACTAACTGACTGTTTCTTCATGAAAATTAATAACGTTATTGTTCACCAAATTTAACCGCTCCGCTTCAAGATAAAAAGGATCCGTATTTTGCATCCATGAACCCGTGAGATTAATAATGTTATCAAACATATCCAGTGGATTTACGGGTGGTGCAGGTGCAACGATAATATTTTGTTCGAAATTTTCAACATACTGTGACACAGTAACGATCAGCTCATTAACAGTCTGCTCGTTAACAGTCTGCTCATTAGCAGTCGGCTCATTAACACCCAGCTTGTTGACATTCGGCTCATTAAAAGTTGGCCCGATAACAGTGGGCTCGTGAACAGTCGTCTCGTTAACATTCGGCTCAGCTCGTTGACAGTCGGCTCGTTAACAGTCGGCTCATCAACAGTCGGCTCATTAACAGTCGGATCGTGAACATTCATCTCATCAACAGTTGGCTCGTTTACAGTCGGCTCGATAACAGCCGGCTCGTTAACATCCGGCTCATTAAACAGTCGTGTCGTCAACCTCGTCAACAGTCGGCTCGTTCTCGTTAACAGTCGGCTCGTTAACAGTCAGCTCGTTAACAGTCAGCTCGTTAACAGTGGGCTAATTAAGTCATCTCGTCAACAGTGGGCTCATTAACAGTCGTAACGTCAACAGTCAACTCGTCAATAGTCAGCTCGTCAACAGTCGGCTAGTTTGACTGGTCAACTTCCTGAAAAGACTATAAGTAACGTTACAAATCTAAAGGTGAGTCTGCAAAACTGAAAACAAAATGCACATGATAAAATTTCTGACATAGGAAAGAACCTACCGTTTTGTTTTGCGATACATCTGCAATTTTATTGCTTACAATTGTCGCGTCATCCTCCATGTGATCATGCAAGCTGTTGATCCTGTATTTCTCCAACAGATACACCTGATGACGTGGCATCAGCGATCTATTTTTCAGATGTTCAAGAACTCTTAGACTATAAGTAACATCAAAAATCTAAACTTGATTTTGCTATATTGAATAAAAAACAAAAATTGATGCACATAATATAATTTCTGACATCGGAAGGAACCTACCGTTTTGTTTCGCTATACATCTGCACCATTATGATCTTCACCCGAATGTGATGATGTATCAGGGCTTATAATGCCATGTTCGGCATTCTCTTTGCTGCAATTGCCAGCTGGCATTGGCATCTCACCAGAGTCCACACGTGGCGCCACATCATCGGGATCGCTTTCATTAACAACAACATAGGCACCGGTTTCATTAACAATTATCGCGTGGTCACCTGCCACGTCATCCTCCATCTGATCATCATCATGCTGTTGATCCTGCATTTCTCCGACTGACACACTTGATGACATAGCACGTTTTTCAAATGTATAAGAACTCTTAGATGCAACGTCATTAGCACTGGGACTAATCATTTTACAAGTTGTGTTTGGATAGTTTTTATGTGCTTTATGAAGAATAACAACAGCAGCTTCTCGTAACTCATCGATATCTTTAAATCATTGAGCGTTATTCTAAATGTTTCATTTATTTCATGTAGTCGAAACTCGAAATAACCCGACACAGCTTGTGCAGCTTCTTCTTCATCTTGTGCTGGAACTTCATCTACAAACCTTATTGGCCAAAATAATGATTACGAATGAAGTCTTGGAACACTTGCTCTTCTTGTAAATGCGGTGTGAAGTACATGGTTTTCCAATATGGCTAATCAGTAATCACATTTTGTCTTGAAGTTTTCCGGAATGCAATGGTTGTTTATTACACTCAAAGCATCAAAAACCATACGATATAAAAAGAAAAGGTTATGTAAACAATTTATTACATTCATTTCCCATTTACATTTATTTACATTTGTATTTGTATGTCTTATTCCTTCTATTTTCCATATTACTGTATATTTTTACATTTTCATTGTGTGAAAGTATTACAACTTGTGCTGTTAACAACAAATGGAGGATACCATGAGTTTGTAGTAGCTTCCTGTTGTTCTTAAGATCCCCTAAAATATTAGCAGCCACAATTTATTTATTTATTAAACGTCTCATTCATCAAAGTTACCATTAGGTTAACAAATCTATGAAAAAACTTTTAATTACTCTAATTTTTCATGTAGCCAAATAAACAATAGTAGACAGTAGATGCCTCACAATTCAAATCAATTTGCAGTTGGACTAACTTAACATATACAACATGCTTACACCTATGCATAAATAGATATATCAATAATTTGGTATCAATTTTAACAAACAATCAAATAGAATATACAACATGGAGTAAGTTTGAGAAACACAAAGTAATGTAACTCTACAAAGTAATGGTTTAATAAATTGTTATCTTTCAGGTTAACCTAGAGATTAACCCCAAAAAGTACAATCATTTATCAATGTTCATGTTTTAGTTAATAACCGGCAACTAGCAAACATTACAATAAAAGCAGAAGTAAAGTAACTCAAATTAATTGATTTGAAATGACAATTAGAACAATTTCTTATAAACTAGTTAACGTGATAAACTAAGTGGGCTTCGATATCATGATCCCCACTAAGTGGGCTTCGATATCATGATTCAAATCATGATACAAAAATAATAAACCCTAAAACCTATCAGACAAAAAAACCCTAAAAACAAAATCAGAAGAAAAAAAAATTACCAGAATTTAAACATGTCTCTAAGATTCCGTTGATCTTCTAATTTGTTTTAACAGTGTTTCAATTGAAACCAAACAACGCAAATAAACACTGGGGTACGACGCGACGCAACGTAACGTAACGTAACGTAACGTAATTTGACAATTTACGTAATGAGGAAGAAACAGATATCACGAGAATAATTGATCGCCGGAAGATTATAAATTGTCGGATACACTTATTTAGTTACCGGAAAACGTGTTCTCCGTTATGGCGTTATGGTGTAAGGATTTGGGGATGGGTGTTTGGATAGATCCAATGTAGAAGTAGGAGTATTTTATTAAGGTTGTGTTTGGATTAAAGCAGTAGGAACCGTAGCTTTTAGTTAGAGCCGGAGCTTATTGACTAGAGCTGGAGCTGAAGTTTATTTTTGAAAATGGTAACTGGAACTTATTATTTTCTATAATTGTTTGGGAAACTAGTTGAAGCTTATTTTTTAATTCATAAGCTATTTTTTTCATAGGCTACTAGAAGTAGCTTATTTTTCTACGGCTTATGATTTTCATAAGCTCTACTTTTATGTTTACCAAACAAAGTTTATTATTTGAAACTTATTAAAATCATAAGCTCAAGCTCCTATAAGTTCTCACAAGCTCTTGCGCCAAACACACCCTAGAGCTGGAGCTGGAGCTTATTTTTAAAGGTGATAGCTGAAGCTTATTATTTTCTATAAGTGTTTGATAAATTAGCTGTAGCTAATTTTTCAATTTATAAGCTCTACTTTTTTCATAAGCTACTATAAGTAGTTTATTTTTCTAGAGTTTATGATTTTTTATAAGCTCTACTTTTTAAATCTACCAAACAAAGCTTATTACCCTCGAGCTTATTAAAATCATAAGCTCAAACTCATATAAGCTCTCATAAGCTTCAACGCCAAACACACCCTAAGTATTTGAGGGCAGGGAGCTTAAGCTAATTTTTTTCCATAAGCTCCAGCTTCTAGCCTTGTTTGGTATACAAATATTCCAGAGCTTATGAAAAAAATAACCTCTGAAAAAATAAGCTAGTTGAAATAACTTATGGAAGTAAAATTACATTATTAGCTCCTAAATCATTATTTATCATTTATTTTTTATCCTTTTATGTCATTTTACATACATAAACTCCAGTTACTTTACCAAACACTTATAAAACATAAGCTCTAACTTCTAGCTTAAAATATAAATTCAGCTTCCAGCTCCAGCTACAAGCTAGTTTCAGTCAAACACACTCCATGAGTGTATTTATAAAAAGGAAAAGTATACTATATATAAAATAAGGTTTTAAACATCCTATGTGGCAACCTTTTTTAGACTCTATTTTAAAAATTGCTGACGTGTCATTTTATTAGATAAATAACTTTAATTAGTTATATTTGGAAGGTTTTGGATATATCTATCTATATCTATTATAAAGCATGTGTATGTGTCACATGTCATGCATTCTAACTACCCACTAATCACCTATCTATGAGTAATTTTAATAGGTAATCATCCGTAATTAAGCAAAAAAAAAAAACTACAAAAAAAAAAAATTCTTTCGTTCTCTCTTTCATTCAGACGGTTCGAAAAATTCAATTAGTGCTCCCTAATTGTTCCACAATTATCAAATCGACAGGCGTATCTGTCCAATCGGTTCGTGTTCTTCAATTAGGGTTCTCTAATTGTTACACAAATATCAAATCGTGAGCCGTATTTGTCCAATCGGTTCATGTTCTTCGCCACCAAAAATACAAATCATATTCGTTATTTTGAAACATCTGGAAAAAAGATACAAAATCATGAGGCGTAGCTGTCCAAATATGCATTCGATTTCAGTGATTCCAACCCACCTAATGCAAAGTAGATAATAGAATCAATTTTTGTTTAATATAGAGCCGCAATCGATATGATCTTCAAGGTATTTTACATTTATATAAACCTCAATTCATATTAATACTCCTTTTTATTGTTAAACATAAAAATTGATTGTTTGAACACATGTATGGTTATTCATGTTGATAACATTTGTCTTTATTTAATCAGCTTGAAGATGGTTTTGAATACTGACAATCTGATTGAAGATGTTTCTGAAGATGTTCAAATACTGAATCTTATAATTTGTTAGTATTAGTTATAAACATACGGTACATTTTGTTTTGAAATATCACTATGTATGATATATATGATATATGATGTCCATACTATAAAAATTATTGATCGATTTATGTGTGAAAATAAAGATAATGCAAAGCTTATAGGGAAATATGTTACAGTTGTCACGATTTTCAAATGTTTGTTTCTTATTTATGGATAAGATTTTAATCACACATAATTAGAAGATCGTGTGTACACTACAGCCCATGTAATCCGCATAATAATCAACTATATCCCTAATAATCCTCAATCATGGTTGCAATCCCTAAAATAACTGATTCTTATGTTTTACACTTCATTATAAATTGACTGTTCGATCATTCTTATTGAAATTACTCCTAATAACTTTCATTCAATTAATATTCGTTCATCTACTCTCTGTTTCTCCTAATGACTATGAAACATATTTTGTTCAGTAGAGTTGACCAAAAGAGACCCAACATCAACATTCGAGTTAAGGTTTTAAAAGCTGAGACATTGACCGGGAAAAATTTCGATCATGGAAAACCTTTCTTGGATTTGATAGTTTCAGACGAAGAGGTATATACATCATGTTCTATTTATCATAATATTTTTTTTTTTTATTGTGTCAATATACGTGGATATTGAAATTGTAATGTTCATATTCCACCCTAAATCCCTTTATAGATTTCAAATATGACTATAACAATGTTAAAATGATGTTTTTAATTGTACTAAGATGACAGAATTGGAGTTCTAATTAAAAACCACCTTAAGATAAGTATGAACCTATTATAAAGTTACAACATAATTTACATTCATTTCCCATTTACATTTATTTACATTTGTATTTGTATGTCTTATTCCTTCTATTTTCCATAAAAAAAAAAAAAGAAAAAAAAAAGAATGAGAAAGAAGGAAAAATTATACGGATAATTCCTCTGCTTAAAAAAAAAATAAAAAATAAAAAAATAAAAATCTGATTATTAAATATGTTCCTAAACTTCTTTGTTATGTGCCTTGTAATTTGCACCTGTTACACTACTAGTCTTTTTTTAATAATGTCTATCAAGTATTTTCGTTAAAGAATCATCGATGTTATTTTTCTCAAACTTAACATTTATGTAATAATTCTTTTATTATATTTTAATAATTTTAAGTTTTAATAAATTTTTATTTTTTTAATAATGATTTTGTCCCTTTTTTGACAAATTGCTAATGCTAAATTGATTATCTACGTATTATGTATAAAGTACGGAGTAACTAAAAACTTCTTGGATTAATAAAAGCAACTTGATTTTGCCTTCGCTTCACTGTGTTGCTTGCAATTCTGATACAGAAGATGCCAACCACATCTTTTTTAAATGTAATATTGCTTGTCAGGTTTGGTCATATATTGCTACTTGAACCTCAATCTCTCTTTCAAAATGGTGCAAGGTGGAGGAGTATTGGGATTGGATTGAAAGCTCTTATAAGTCCTCGAATAAAAGAAAAGTTTTGGATGTTATATGTTTTGCGGTATTTTGGACGTTATGGCAGTATAGAAACAGCTTGACTTTCAACAATTCTTCTTTCAAGAAATGTCACATTTTAGATACTATTGTTTTTTCTTCTTTTGATTGGATATCGTCTAGATATAAGGTAGCGAGAATCGATTTGAATGCTTGGTTTCAAAATCCTATGATCTCTATGTAATTCATCTAGCTTTTTGCTAGTTTTTCTAATTTATTTTCTTTGCCGTTAAAAAAAAATAAAAGCAAATAACTATTAATCAAAGTAAATAACTATGTTGACAATTGCATATTTTTTTTTCTTGTAAACTTATTAGAAAAAGCTTAGCTAAATATATAATTACTATATTCTTTTAATGAAAATAATTAACGTCGTCGTGCAACGTTTACAAATCACAAAGGACTTTAACTTAAAAAAAGCTTAGGCACATCTACTAATATGGCACAAATCATAAAAACTACATACATACAAGATTATCCACGAATATTTATAAATAATTCCATTCAACTAATCCTAGGCAAAAATACTGTAATTACTAGTACTAGTATTCGTAAGTTTGTTAGTATACCTAAAAATGATAATTTTATTCTTAGAGAGTGAATGGTCTAAACAATTTTTACTTTCCTCTTTCGTTTTTTATCTTTATGTTTTTAAATTATGTCTTATCATATTATAAACTTCTTTAGACCACCTATCACTATTACTATAATTGTCACGTGGAGTCAAATTTACGATTGTTTGGGATTTTTGACTATGATGTGACAATGCTAATTTTTGATAAGCTGTAGTGGTGAAGGTCAAATTTTTGCGGGAAGATTTTGAGTGATTTAACAAAATATTATTGATGAGTGAAAAAGAAATATTATAAATAATATAGAAGTGGGGTGCCAAAATATGATTGGGTATCGAATTTGAAGTTTGCCCGTCGCACTATTGCCTGACGACCTAAATTTTGTCAAAATTGACACCCTGATAGTACTATTAGTATCGTCAAATTATGCAATCTTAGAAGGCATAAAGTGTTGACGACCCACAAGGGCGGCCATAGTAAACTTTGTAGCTGTCATTTCTCATTTTCCAAACAAAACTAAAAAAGCTTCCAACAAGAAATATTATATTACTACCATTTTTTATAACTTCATCATAATATACAACTTTTTATGCACGTGATACAATTGCTTATTGTATAGTTAGGATCGATTTTCCAAAAGTTATTGCAGTGCAAAAAGTTTTGTTTCAGATACCTTAGCCGGCGAGGCTCATGACGTTAGAGGTAAATTGAACTAAATTGAAGTTATTAAATCACCATTGTTTGAGAACATAATTTGAAATTGCACAAGTCACAACGTTTTTACTAACCAAGTCAAATTATCTAAAGTTATACTGTAGCTGAAATGATTTACTTTAACGAAAACTGCACACAAATGTTTTTAGAGGACCACATGCAAATGTTCCCAACCACACAAAAAGGGCCCTTCAATCAATCAATCAATCAAACACTATTCAAAAATTAAACATACTCACATTTGTTCTTCCCAGATATCATGAGCATCAAACATAACCAATCATCTGAGGCTGATGATGATTGGAGGCTGATGATACGTACACAACCCATTTTTGTTACGTACACAACCATCATTTTTTACAATGTTGTACTGTACAACACTTTAAAGTATGATAGTTGTGTACATAACATAAACAAATTGCGTACATATCACTCCCCATCCTCAAAAGGTTCGGGCTAGACCCGACCCTACTAGCTTACCCTGGCCACTCTTAGATTCTATACTATCTTCAACCAACTATCCACAATTCATCGTAGTTAAATTCTTAGCACAAAGAAAATGAGTACACATAAGATAAAACACGTAACTATATAAATGCAACTTTTGATTAGCTCAGTTTTAGCTTATCTTTGTCAAAAACACGAAACACGGTGATTCGTACAACATCATTTTTAATATTCCCTCCGTCCCAAAATAATCAAAATAAGTGTCCCGTTTAACTTTTCAAAGTCTTTCATTTTAAATTTTAATTTTAATCATTTTTATTTGTGCTATATAATATATGATAAAAATTATATGAATGGATTCGGTTTTAAAATATGTTTTCGTTGGTATAACTTTTATCAAATATTATAACGCAAACCAAAATATTTAAGTTCAAAGTTGTATAAGAAAAACTTCAAAAGTCAAAATGAGACAATAATTATGAGAAGGGTGGAGTAATTATTTTGAAGTATTCTAAGGTATGATATCATAACTTATATTTGGTGATATATGGTTAAAAGAAGGTCGGGGTACAAATCATTATATATATATATATATATATATATGGAAGTAACCAATCGGGAGGAAGCGGGGGGAAGCAAAAACTTTTTTTTTTCGTTTTTTAAAAAAATTTTGTTCACGAACATTATAGATGGGATGAAAATATGAACATTTAGTAGATACACTTTATGATAAATGTTTTTATTTTGGCTGAAAAACGCTCGAAGAAGTAATATATAACAATTATCGTGTTTTTCGAGCGTATGTTGAGGTTTTAGTTATTGGGGTTTAGATATTAGGGTTTAGATATTAGGGTTTATAGGTTTAGATATTAGGGTTTAGAAATTTAGGGTTTAGGGTTTAGATTTAGGGTTTAAAATTAGGATTTAGATTGAGTTTTTAACACGAACGGTTTAGAGTTTAGGGTTCCCAAAACACCAAACCCTAAACCCTAAACCCTAAATCGGGCTAAATTTTACTTCACAAAACATGAATAAAAAACGTTCATATTCTTCACGAACAATATTATCTTGAATGTTATTTTTGTCGATCGTTTTCCCGCCTAAATAATAACATTCATCACGAAGTGTCTCTTCTAAATGTTCATATTTTCGTGTGATCTTGATGCCGGAAAAAAAATCCAAAAAAAACGAAAAAAAAATTTTGCTTCCCCCGCTTCCCCCCGATTGGTTACTTCACCATTGATCCTGCCCCTATATATATATATATATATATATATATATATATATATATATATATATATATATATATATATATATATATATATATATATATATATATATATATATATATATATATATATATATATATATATATATATATATTGTAGATTTGTGATCAGTATTAGAGACAAAACTAGAATTTTTAGTTAAGGGTGACTCGACTTAGTTATAAAGAATAGCAATATACATTATATGTTATAATAATATAACATAGTCATCCTTTCTAATCGATTTATTTTGTATGTAAGTATATCAAATAAAGATACCGTGAATATCATTCATTTCTCTACTGTTTCTTTTCATTTCATTTTATTTCATTTTGTTTCCTTTCATTTCTTTTCATGTCTTTGGGTTTTCTTTCATTTCCTTCAAAAATAAAATAGATTCACAAATGCAATCCATTTTTTATTTATATTTTCTTTGTATTTAATAAATTTTCTTTCATAATTGTACTAGTATGTATTAAATAATAATCTTTGACCTAAATTATTAGTGAAAAAACAATTAAAACAACTTTTAGAGAAAGTCGAAATAACATCATATTTTATTTTGTATATTGTGTGGTAAGATCTTATAATACAGTAGACGAAATTTCATTTAAATATATTGTGGGCATTAGCTAATAAAATAGAATAGCTAGACTCGATAGGAGAAAAAAAAAAAGTAAGATTATTCATTGTCTATTGACCTAATTGGTTAAGATAATTTTCTTTAATTAGGATACTAAATATTTTTTTCGAATGAGTAAGTTGAGGATGGTTGAGCACCCCGAAACCACTCTATTGTCTCTGCCACTGATTAGTATAATTATAGGTAGAATGTAAAACAAACTAATAAACCAAAAAATAATGAAAGTAAAAAAGTCATGTAGATCAACTTGTCCAAGACCATATTATAGGGAAAAAGCAAAACATTATAAAGCGCTTGAACAAATGATTACCAACATTTGGTAAAATGTCAAAACAGGAAACAAACCTAACACAAAAAATCATACACCATCATCATTAGAGACACCATCCATGATACCACTGGTATTGTTATTTGTAATTTGATTGTACTTTTTAGAAGTACCCTTGCAAAGCTTAACAGGGTACTTAGAAGCATTGATTTCCAGTTTTCTAAGTGCAGCTTTACCAAGATCAACACCACATATATCTGATAGTCTCACAAGATACAGTAAAACATCTGATAATTCTTCACCAAGATGTTGTTTTTCTTCATCTTCCCAATCAGGAAGTCCTCTTGCTACCTCGCCTTTCCATTGAAATATCTCCGACAACTCTCCTACTTCTCCAACCTGGCATCAAGAAACCGTTTTTTTTTTATCATATTTTTTAAGTCGAAAAGATATTTACACCATTATTTTTTATAGATGCACCAAAACTGTCTGTTTAAATCTTTTGGTGTGTGTAGTAAAACCACGGTGTAAATATCATCTCCTATTTTAAGCATTTGTCAAGTTGTCTGATCTTATTACAACCAACGATCTAAAATGTTAAGATGAACCTTCCTTTTTCATTACATTTTTGATAGCTTAAGGGAATGTTTGGGATTTCATTTTGGGGGGAAACATCCTATTAATTAAGGGCTTTGCATAATACAAAATAATCTATGAAATTCTTTTTATGAAATTCTTTTTAATGACCTAATTTTCAAATCAAGGTAAAACATGTTTTTTTTTTAAATAGTAATGATTTATCCTCTTAATTATGTATCATACTCATCATCCTAATCAGTTACAATTTTTTCTTTTTTTGGGCCAAAAAACGAAAATTTTATAACTATTCTTTATCTCGGAAAGAGAAAATAGAGATAAAGATACAAAAGAAATCACGACCGAGGTTCGAAAGCAGTAAACAAGGTAAAACGACCTAAAGATAACTAAACCCGAGCCTCGGCTAGAACCACCATACAACACGACAAACACTTACAAAAAAGAGAAATACGCTTAACCAACCACTAGGAACCCGACACAAACAATAAACTAACAATCATCGATCAACACAACCGTCCACATTAGCCATGAACGAAAAGGTCGACGCGATTCCTGATCAATTATATACTTGATAACACTTGTTAAATTCAATCATTTTCCTTTTTGAAAGATTTAACTTTATGGAACACTTGTTGCCAAATTGTCACCAAATTCAAGGTATTAAAGAGAGGACATTGACTAGTCATTGACTCTGGTAAGTGCCTCTATTACATAACGGATAGAAGAGCATACTGCCACAACCAAACTTATTTACAAAAACTTATCCACATATTTGTCACAAGAGGAATAAATGTGCCTTTATTTAACAACATTGGTATTCACAACATAGAATCATTAACCCACTTTAAAGTGGTACTACAGCAATGAGACACAACTCCCTTTCCCAGGCATGGTCCCTTTTCCTCAGCAGCAGACATATGCCAGGTTTGATTACCCCCAAAGATATACCAAAAATGGTAACTCCTTAAAAGATGGTTATGTCCAAATATAGATAACAAAACACCATAACCATAATTTGTTGTATATAAATTGCAATTAACCTAAATAATTAAGCTAATTATATCATCCAAAAAAACTAATAGTCTACGTCGAATTCTTATGGGCATCAACCATAGAGTATCCTATTGCATTACCAATTACTAACTAAGTCATTCTAGTTGTTAGAACTATCAATAACTAGTTGCGAAACATTATCTCTATTTAATTCTTTCGTAGCTTAAATTCGACCCAACTATTATGTTTTAATCAATCACTCATTAACATCATCCATCCATCACTAATTCACTACTATCATAGGAGTATATAACATGTTATGCAAGTGTAGTTTATTGTTTTAGTATATGATTCTTATCTTATCATAATCTATGAATAAATTAGTGTTACTATATATGTAGCAGTTGGACTCCATTAATCCCCTAATTCCTTCGAATACGTTATATAATCTTAACCATGAAACAACTTCATACGGAGTAACAATTTTCGGCAACTGATGAACAAGACTAAAAGCATTACTTTAGTGATTATGTACAACCTCTTATCTAATAAATATCATTCTAATATAATATTTGGTAGTTATTTCAACTCTTAAATCTTTAATTACGAAAGCAATATATTACTTCCTAATTTTAAGTGATTGTTATTAACTAAATAATGTAACATATAATTAATCACTGATATATTAAGAGTAAATGTTGTTAAGACACATTCCAATTTACAGAAAACTGTAAATATAAATACAGCTAACATCACTTTTCAAACTTATATCCAAAAAACAAACCAATTTTTATACTTTTATCATATAATACAGGCATAATGAATATTCCTTCTCAATCTTAAGTTATTGTTTTTTTGTTTTTGTTTTTTTTACTAAATAACATAGTAAGATATTAATTAATTACTGATATATGAAGAGTAAATGTTGTTAAGACACATTCCAAATTATTGAAAACTGTAAATATAATTAAAGATATCATAACTTTTAAAACTTATATCCAGAAAACAAACCAATTTTTCTACTTTTAGTAATATAATGAATAATTTAATCAAAATAATTAGAAATGAAATGCGTGATATCAAAGCAGTTTTTAAATAAGCAGAATATTATTAACCTAAAAATCAAACATTAACAAAACAAACGTATATAGCTTCACAATTGATTCTGCATTCGTTATCCGTGAAGCATAAATTTCGAATCGCAACTAGTTAAAAGTATATTTTATTTTATATACATAATAAAGCAGTATAATTACTATAAGATTTGATATATAATAAAGAAAAAAATTAATAAATTAGTAATGATTTGTTACCAGCGCGAGTAAGAGATTTCTAGGAGTATGAAACTGATCCCAGTCTCTTTGTTTAGCGAAATCGGCCATTTTATTCTTTAAGTCGGTGAGGCTGACATCATTTTCAGTATCTGCCGGATTATTCATATCTCCGATCGCCGGGGAGGGGATTGAGGCTCCGCCGCCGAGTAGAGGAACAAAAGGTGACTAGGATGGAATCTATTTAAAAAGAACAAGAAGAAGAAGGGGAGGGTCTTTTGTATTTATTTACCAAAAAATAATGAAAGTGACCGGGATTCGGTTACTGGCTATAGCCGGTAGCCCTTCAATTGCGTTGCCACCTGTTAGTTCTTAACCTAATATTATATAAATAGTTTTTTTTGCCAAAATATTAATTTAATATGTATATATATTAGACTAGAGGATCCGGTGGAGCTACAGTAGGCAGACCGTGACGATCTGTTGTGAAATTAATTGATCACAGACGATCAAAAATCATTGACACTCACACTATTCGTTGTAAACACTATGAACGACTAAACTCACTCTATTGTCCATTATTCTTATACAATATCTTAAATGAATTAATTACTTTCAAAAATTGAACATTGAGAGGGAAGACTTTCTCTACTCTTAGGGTAATTCACTTTGAGTGAAGAAATAACTTCTCTTTATTCTATGATATTGAAAGGATTGTCTAGATCTTACCTCCTTCATACCCCCCTTTTATGGAATTCAGTTATGTTGTTGTTTCGAAAATTAATACTAGAATAACAAGCTAAGTTATTTTATATCCTTACTTTGTGTATGTAACACAAAAAGTAAATAAGAAGTAAAGAGTAAAACTGTAAATTTTTAAAAAGTAGCCACGTTTTCGACTAGCGATAATTAATATGGGACAAAGGGAGTATAATTCTTCCTTCGAATCAAAATATTTAATAGATAGTCCATCTATTCCAATTTTATTGTCTCTAGACAAAAAAAAAAAAACACAATGTTTAAAAAGTTTTTTAATTACATACTTTTTTAGTTTTACTCTATATTTTTTATTAACTCTCTGTCTTAAATGCTCACTTTTTAAGTAAAATATAGTAATACTTATCTATTTATGAAAATCTATAGTTAATTTTTGATATCTCCAAAAGATATTATGTAATGACCCGGATTTTTCCGATCATTTTATACCTATGAGATTAATATTTACATAAATTAAACCTTACCAACATGATAAGTAATCTAAATTGTTGAGATTTATGTTTTTAAAAAGAGTTTTACACAACGTTTGACCGTCCAATTTGACCGATGATATCACGAACTATATAACATACGATAATTATACGTTTGTGTATATATATGTATTTATATATATTTAACATGGTCTAAGGATGGTTTAACATCTCATTGTGTACTAATGACAATGAGTTATAAGTATATTTTGAAACTACTAACTTAAGTTTTCAAAACGATAACTATACGTAACATTCTTTGATATATATACTTATAACCTATAATGCTTATACATGTATCGTATATATAATGTATTTAATCACTTTTTAAGGACTTAAATACATAAAACAATATAAGTATATTTACAAAAGATAGCTATATTTGAATTCTCGTTCCGTTTCCTAAAAATTTCTACATGTATACCTAGAGTATATGTACTCGTATCATACCCAGCTCCTATACGTATTTACTATTAGTATATACACATCACAATCACTTTATTAGCAGCCATGAGTCAGCCAATTTTGGATCTTAGCATACATGATTAATCAATTTGGCATATTACAAGACTTTTGCACAATATTACAAATTTATACATCTTTTCACCACCATTTATACTCCATTCCAATTTCATTTTTACTACACATTTTCTCTAACCAAAAACACACTCTTAGAAACCTTAAGTGTTCTTCAACAATTCAGCAAGTTACCATGAAGATCTAGCTTCAAAAACAAGCCTTAATCTTCATAAGAAAAACCTTCCAAGAACACTTCAATAATCCTTCCAAGTAAACAAGTTTACTTCCAACCTTTTGATCCAACTCCACCACTCTTTTGGTTCTAGGATTTTACTCATCTTTTACAGCAACTTTGTCCAAGTAACTTGAGGTAGTAACCTTGTTCATAACCTTATTTGATTCATATTTATATAGCTATCTTATTTTGTGTTGTAAAATTTTAACAACAAGAACATAGTTTGAATGATTTCAAACTTGTTTGCAAACTAAATAGATCCTTCTAACTTAACTTTTAAAACACTTCAATACCTGTAATATATCATAATGATATGCTAACTTAACAAGATATAACTTGGTTTTACAAAGAACATCTTAAAAACTGAATCTACGTCGTCGGAGTACAATCGGGGACTGTTTTGGGTTGGATAATTAAAAACTATCTTGAACTTTGAATTGGAAGTTTACGTTCTGGAAAAATGATATTTCTTATGAATATGTTAACACATAAAAATTTCATGGTTTAACTCAAAGTGTAAGTATTTTTAGAAAAATGATCATTAAATGTTATTTTTATGATGGAAAATGATCACTTTCATAAGTTTCACCAAAGTTTTACCTATAACCTGTGATTTCGAATATAACCTAAGGTATTTTCAGTTCATATTCTTAAAATTTGATTCGATCCAAGGAAGTGGCAAGTTGAACCAACAAAAACGGAGTTGTAATGAAGAAACTACGACTAAAACAAGATCGGGTATCCGAAGCTAGTTTAGCTGCGAAAATATTTGGAGAAAAATTAAATTAATCATATATTTCTAATTAATATGATATTTCATATATATTTATTTATGATTTGATTTTATATATTTCAGGACCACCCGTAAACAACACGAGGAGATTAATCATAAGACCTCATGATTGTACGCAACACGTCATTTGACAACACGGTACTTTATGTACGCAACACGTCACTTGACAACATGGTACCATGGGTCGAGATTAATTCTGATCAATACGAATACGATGGGGTCTTTATTTATTTTATTTAAGCAACTAATTGTGGACCACTAACATCGGACTGCTAACTACGGACTAAGAAAATATTAAAAGTATTAAAAGTATATATATATATATATATATATATATATATATATATATATATATATATATATATATATATATATATATATATATATATATATATATATAACGATTACTTAAAAAGAAAATATGTTGATATATTATATATATGGTTAGGTTCGTGATATCTATCGGAGACCAAGTCGTGATAAATACCTTCAAGGCAAAAGTGAGTATATAGTCCCACTTTTAAACTCTAAATATTTCGGGATGAGAATACATGCATTTTATGATTTACGTTATGGACACAAGTGATTAAAAATATATATTCTACGTTGAGTTGTACCACTGGCATACTTCCCTGTAACTTGGTAACTATTATTTACATGAGGTATTGTAAACGCGAATCCTGTTGATAGATCTATCGGGCCTGACAACCCCAACCGGACTGGACGACCAGTATTCAACGGTTGCACAGTACTTCATTTCGGTAACTACACTTGGTACGGTGTAGTAAGATTTCATAATAAAGGGAATATGCGACGTTGATTAAATGTTAAGTATGGTTATCAAGTGCTCAACAACTTAGAATATTTTTATTAAAACGTTTATATATGAAATCTTGTGGTCTATATTTATAACGTTGCCGGCATTAAACCTATATCTCACCAACTTTATGTTGACGTTTTAAGCATGTTTATTCTCAGGTGATAACTAAAAGCTTCCGCTGCGACATGTTGAATTTAAGCAAGATCTTGAGTATGCATATTTGTGTCAAAAATAAAACTGCATATCGGAGGATTTGTAATGTAAAATATGTTGGAAGTCATATTGTAATTATCACATGTAAAGTTTGTAAGTCTAATATTATCGCTAAATGATAATCATTATTAAGTTGTTTAAACCTTGTATTTGTAATAAAAGCTATGGTTTGTATTGTAAAAACGAATGCAGTTTTTGAAAAATGTCGCATATAGAGGTCAATACCTCGCGATGAAATCATATGTTATTGTAATCGTCCTTATGGTTAAGGTCGGGTTATGACATGTGGTATCAGAGCGTTGGTCTTAGAGAACCAGAAAATTTGCATTAGTGTCTTATCGAGTTTGTTAGGATGCATTAGTGAGTCTGGACTTTGACCGTGTTTGATTTAGAAAACTATTGCTTATCCCTGTTGGTTAAAAAAATTAATATGTAAATATTATGTGATACTAACATGCTAGTTGTTATGTGATAGATGTCTAGCTTAGAACTTGTTATCACATTCAGCGACTCCGAATCAGAATCTTCAGATGGTGTTCCAGTCATTAACCTATCCGATGATGAAAACGACACCTTTGGGGAAGACTCACAAGTTCCGGATGAATCAATTGAAGAGGAACCAGAAGGTGATCCTGAGGAGGAAGAAATACAGGAAATTACGAAAGACAAGTTCGAACGAGGAAAGAAACGAAAGGCTACTGAAATGAAAAATCCAAATCCCGAGTCTAGAGAGGATGTTGTGGCACCAACTCCACCAGATACTTCCACACCTATTCCCGCTATTCCTATTAGTTCTATCCCGACATCCAGTTCTTCGGTTCCTCAGCCAAAACGCAGGGAGACAACCAGGATAACCTTTATGCGATTTCTTTGAACACGAACGCTTTGGGTTAAATGACACGCTGTTGTTTTAAACCATGGGATCATATAATGTTTTGTATAATATTACTAGTGTGGTTTGCTTAATGTTTGATGTAAGATAAGCATATGTAAAATAGTGAAGTGTGAAATGCAATAATTTTCCATGGTTGAGTATTATTTGGGTGATAGTAATTGATTTTCGTACTAAGCTATTAAGTATGAACTTTAACGGGTAGGTACTACCCTAGGTATAATTATAAAAAGCTAATAAGAAGAAAAGGCTTTTATAATAATAACTGGTTCATATTATTAATAAGCTACGATGTACTGTAAATACATACTACATCTATAATATTCCATGTGAATAATTATTTTTTTCCATTTTTATTGAAGATTATGGCGCGATTGAACCGAATGACGGAACAAGAAATCCAGGAACTCATCAATCAGCGAGTGAATGACAGAATGTTATGGGTCGAGGCTGCAAGAGGTGCTGTAGTTAACCCAAATCCTCGTGCGGGATGCACTTACAAAACTTTTCAAGGTTGCAAGCCCTCATCATTCAGTGGAACAGAAGGACCGGTCGGTTTAACCCGGTGGATCGAAAAGATTGAGTCTGTGTTTAAAATCAGTGGTTGTATTGAGAAGGACATGACCAAGTATGCATCGTGCACCTTACAAGATAGTGCACTCACGTGGTGGAAAAACTATGTGAAGGCCGTAGGAGGAGATGTAGCTTATGATACTCCCTGGGAAGAATTCAAAACAATGCTAATCAACGAGTATTATCCAAGGAACGAGGTTAGGAAGTTGGAAGCTGAATTACGAAGCCTGAAAGTTGTTGGTACTGAACTCACCAACTACAATCAGCGATTCATGGAATTAGCTTTGCTATGTCCCGAATTAGTACCAACCGAAGAACGGAAGATTGAACTGTACAAAGACGGTTTGCCTAAAAAGGTCAAGGCAAATGTTACAGCATCCAAACCCAAGACTATTCATGAAGCTATCACCATGGCGAATGAGTTGATGGATCAGATTATTCTAGATAAGAACACTGATGTCAAGACATCGGGAAACAAAAGAAAGTGAGAAGGTAATCATCAACAATCCAACAAGAAACAAGAAACCACGCAAGGTGCGGGTAGCGGTTCGAACTCAGGTTACAAGGGACGAAATCCTTTATGTAACAGATGCCACAAACATCACTCTGGTTATTGTAATGTGGTGTGCAACAATTGTAATCGAAAAGGTCATCTTGCTGAAGATTGTAGGGTTCCCGCTACAAATACAAACGGTACCAAGACTCCTGCCACCAATGCAAATAGAACTGCCTTAGCCACTGTTATTTGTTATGGGTGTGGGAAACAGGGTCATTATAAGAGTCAGTGCCCGAATCCAGAGAAGAATAACAGATCTGCACGTGGAAGAGCATTTGTTATTAATGCTAGAGAGGCGTGCGAAGACCCGGAGCTTGTTACGGGTACGTTTACCATTAATAACTTATCCGCATCTATTATATTTGATACTGTTACCGATAGAAGTTACGTGTGTAGAGACTTTCACGCTAAATTGAATTGTTCATCATTACCTCTAGATGCTAAGTACATGATTGAGTTAGCTAATGGTAAACTAATTAAAGCCGATAATGTAGCGACCCCGACAAATCGTCAAGTGACGGCGTCGACTACGTAGGTCCCATTACCTGGTCACAAGTCTTTAAAACAGATGTTTGACCCAAAATATGTCGCATCCATTCAAGTGTAAAGATTGTTTCAAAGTTTACAAAGATAATTGACCACAAGTTAAGTTACAACGTTATAAGTACAAATGAAAACTATGCGACACAGTTTAAATAAGTTCAAAAGATGCTCCAAAGTGCATGTATACTCGACATCCAAGCAAGTATCAAAAGAGTGCGGAAGCATGTATCACTAAGCATTCATAACCTGAGAAAACATAGAAGAATCTGTCAACGAAAACGTTGGTGAAATCATAGGTTTAGTAAGTATTAAACGTTGTTTTTGAACCACAAGATTTTGTATTTCCATAACGTAGATTATCCAAATCATTTGCATTCCAAAAGTGTTGTTATACGCGAGCACTCAATTATCAAAACTTAACCAACGTTACCCCATCACACAGTGCTAGAACCCACACTAAAACACAAAAATATATTTCATCCGCATAACGGTAGCGAACCGTCCGAATGAGGGTTTGTTAAACCCGTATGGCCACACAATATAAGTTCTCGCTTACACCCTGCAAGTGTAACTAATGATAATCGAATTGAGGCATTTTTGTTCTAACTCGCACGTGGAATGTTTGTTTTCACACTTGTGTTCAAAACATAAAAGTAAGTAGTACAAGATGTAATAAAGTATATGTTTTCTCAGCCCACGATTTAAAAGTATAAAAGTTGTTGAAAAGGTGGGACTATGATCTCACCTTGAGCGCAAGAGTTAATAAAGTACTTCAACGAGTAAACGCGTGCAAAGACAAGGCTAGTCTTGACCTAAACATATAGGTTATATCAATAACGGTAAACACAAACGGTCAAAGATGTTCAATTAGTCCTATGGCTCGTTACGACTCGATTATGTAGCATGTGAATCAATTAGTCAAGTTTCATGCACGATACAAGTAACTAAGCATGTTAGAACGATCGTATAATTGTTTGGTTAAGTTTGACTAAAAGTCAAACTTGGTCAAAGTCAAGGTCAACGGGGTCGGGTCGGGTATCCGACAATTTTCCCATGATGAGAAATCATTTATGAGCAGAATGGCCAAGTTTCATGTTAATCGGAGTTACGGTTAAGCGGGAAACATTTTGTGAAAGGAAAAATAAAAACAAAAAATGAGCTGGGCATATGCGCGGCGCGCTATGGGTTGCGCGGCGCGCACCCAAGTGTAAATCCTGGTCAGAACTTAACCACGAAGGCAAACATCTGGGATTTCTAATTCTGCGCGGCGCGCAATACCTGGGAAACATGCAGTTTGCAGAAAAATGGTCCAAGTCACGAACCAAAACTCAAATTAACACATTTTATGAACCGAAAACATCCAAAATGCATACTATATATCGTTGGAAAGGTAATTTGACAAGGAAAAAAACTAAACACATTTCATCAAACAAAAACATCAATTTCAATAACCGATTTTCCGTCAAGTGATCATTAAGAATCCATTTTCAAAGTTTCAAGCTCATCAAATGCATTTTAAGTTTCGGGAATCCAATTCACACATGTGATATGCCGTTTTGAAGGTGATCAAACACACATTATAACAAAACACTTAACAACAATATCTCATAGCATTTGACGCATCAAAAGTTCATGTAAAGCTTATCAAACCCTAATCCAAGTTCACAAAATCACTAATCATGTTCTTGGAGTTTCCTAAATCAACATATACATCAAAACGAAGCTAATGATACTAGTAACACTTTTAAAACATGCACTTTAACAATCTAACAACATTTGATCATCCAAAATCAAGGATTTAGCAAGTAATTTTCATATTGAACTAGTTACACCAAAAACAACGAATCGAGCATACAAATTACATACACGACATCACGATGAGCCATAGACCCTAATTAACAACTTTATAAGTCAAGAACATGAATTTAAAGAAAATCTAGTGATTTTAGAAAGTTACCCAAATTTGATGAAATCGGTATGGAATCGAAGAGGAAGATGCAAGGATTCCAAATATGTAATTTGTTTGGATTGAAGCTTGATCGATTTGAAATGGATGATGATTTCCTTTTTGAAGGATTGAGAGAAAATGGAGAAGTATGAAAAGAAATTGGAAAAGAAATGAAAAAGAAAGATGGGGAGGAGGTTGACTAGTCAAAGTGCTAGTCACCTCTTTGTCTTTTTGGCAAAACTAGTCCCTCTAGTTTGTAGTCGGGTGCGGGAATTAACCGAACGAATATTTTGAATTACACGGGAGTACGGGAGACGTTATAATCCAATAACGAAAATATTTTAAGAATGTAGCTAATGGAGGATACGAATCGAGATACTGAGGATATTAAATAATAAAATAAAAATAAAAAACGGCGTTAAAAATAATTTAACGGAAAAATGCGGGATGTTACATTATCCACACCTCAAAAGAAATTTCGTCCCGAAATTTAGTTGGAAGTAATAATCGATGCCTCTCACTCGAGACCGGAGATGTCAATGCTATGAATAAGTGAAGGTACGTCCTTGAGTGTTCTCATGAATTTGGATAGTTAGGGTTTCACGTTGTATTAAGGTTTAGTTTTTACGATCCCCGGTTTCAACTGGTTTTCCTATGAAGAGTAGTTTGTCATCGATAGTTGATGTATCTAGCAGGATTGCACGTTCCTGTTCCGCAGGACACGTTTCTAAGTTTGTTACACGAAATGTAGGGTAAACGGAAACTTAATTGAGTCGGCCGTTCTAAATGGTAGGAAGCGGCTCCAATACGCCCCAAGGTTTCAAACGGTTCAATATTGCGGATATAACCTTCCTCGATTTCCCAAAATGAATTACACCTTTCCAAGGTGCGGTTTCTCAATATTACGCGGTTACACACTGGGATTTGTGAGGTTTTCATCTAAGTTTGGTATAACTCTTTTGGGCGATTACGGGTCGTCTCGAGCCCTTCTCGGACTTGGATTATCTCAATTGTTGTTTCTTGGATGAGTTAAGATTCGGTGTTTTGTTTGCCACATGCTTTGGTCCAACGAATAGGGGTATGACATTAGCGGTCATATAGGGTTTCGGAAAGTGCGTGTGAACACACGAGTGGTAACTACTGTTGTAAGAGGGATCTACTAAAAGCGACCATGCAAGTTTGAAACATGTCTTTCGAAGACGTAAATCGTTCGTTTGTTCGGTTCGTCTGTTTGTGGGTGGTACGCGGTACTCATGTCTAAGCGGGTCTCCAAGGTTTCTTGTAAAACTAGAAGTGAAACGAGTATTTCGATACGGGATAATTGACAAGGATACACCGTGTTGGAATAGAATCTCTTAAGATATGTTTGAACAAGTCAGTTAGGGTTCACAAAAAAAAAATGTTCGTTAGGACTATTCACCCTCGTGGCGAATACTAATGTAATGTGAGGAGTTTCTCTATCCATGGAGAAATGTTACAAGGAGTTTCCTTAAACGGAAATGCGAGCGATAAAGATAGGAGTGAAATGAGGACTGAGAATAGGATGAGCTTACATCTCGAGGTTGCCATAACGCGCCTCTAGTTGTCGAAAATTGAAGTCTGGAAGAGAAACAAGATAGTACACGTAATTGTATAGTTCGGGGTTGAATAATAGTTGGCCGATTATCAGAAACACAAGGACGTTAAGTCAAAGAAGAGTGAAGTATCGTTGGATTGTGTGTTATCTTAAATTCCAGTAATATCAGACGGTAACGGTGAAATAACAGAGGTATGTGTGTGGTACGTGATGACGAGAAAGTTGATCGGATCTACAGTTTAGTATTCGAATTCTTCGTGCAAAATAACGAATTTTAGTTACGTTAATTTTGAGTCGAGAGAGTATGCCTTTCGGCGTTCAAGTAGAAATATTTCCATGTTTGAGTTCCATCTAGTGCTATACGAATTTAGCTAGGAAAGTTTGTGTGAAGAATCACGTTCAAGGCTCAGTCATGAAGAGGTTTAAAGTTTTCCCTTAGTGAGTTAACGAGTTTAAAAGTCGGGTAACACGAGAAAAGTCAGAAATGAATCTTCGGTGATAACAGGCGAGATCTAAGATTTTACGAATACAAGTCTGAGTTGAGAGAGTTTCATGATTACGTGTGGCTTGATTTCGAGATTGATTGTAATGCCTTGACCATTAACATCATGGTCTAGAAAATTTGACTTCGTTTAACAAAAATTCTCACTCGGAGAATTTGGTATAGAGTTGCTCTTTTCTCAAAGTTCGAGCGTAAGATGATGATGTTGTTCGTTTGCCTTCTTTACTTGAATAAGTTAAGATGTCATCTATAAATATGATAACAGATTTGTCTAGATAAGTTGCATACGTGGTTTAGGAGGTTCATGAATACTAACGTTGCGAGCTCGGAAAATGGCTTTGGAGACATCGTCTCCCTTAACCCCCAATTGATGATAACCAGAACGGAGGTCGATTTGGAATACACGGGATCCACGCAAATAATCATGAGGTAATGGATACGAGGAAGAGAGTATTGGTTTCCAACCGAAAGTTACTTAGTTCATAATAATCTATACATAAATGTAGGGCAACAATTTCTCCTTAATGAATAGGTTTTGAGTTCCTTAGTTCTATTGGTGTCGAGTTCAATTTCTTAACGTATATCCTCCGATAATATTTATAGGCACACAATATTTTTCCGTTGGTCGCTTAAATCGCCTAAATAGTATCTAGGGGAAAAGATGGGGTGCAAAGAGCACGAGTCAAAGACTCGGTTATAGAACGTCTAGCGGTAACCGAATCGAATAAGTATGAAATATACAGTTTGTTGTGAAGAAACGTACCCGTGACTAGTCAATCGTCGTCTCGGGCATCCTAGGTGTCGATGTTGTAAGTTCAACGGCGTGCGTTGGGGTTGATTTTCTTATTTGGGCATTCATTCCTAAAATGACCCGTTTGGCCACATGCGTAGCAAGTGACCGACTTTTGTGTGTTGGGTCCCTTTCGAGGGACGGGGGTGGCACTTCCACAATGTTTGGCGATGTGACCACTTCCTTGGCGCCGGTGGCGAAACCTGCCACATCCTTCAAAGTGATGCTTGTGGCATTCGTTACAAAAAGGTAGTTTTCCGGCATAGCCTTTCTTGTCGCTGGAGGTGAAAGGCTTCTTGGCGGGGTTGTTGTGGTTGTGGTTGCTTGATTGAGAGGCTCTCCATGTTCTTTTATTGCCGCTCGATTGGTTCTCGATCATTGGTGTCGGCGCTTCTATTTCATTCACCGTTTCTAAAGTTTGGCGGGCCATTGTTAAAGCCCCTTGTAGGTTAATGGGTTGGGATGTCATTACCCCGTGTTGAATGCTCTTAGGGAGGCCATCCATGTAAAGTTCGACTCTTAGGGATTCGGGAGTCATGAGATTTGGACACATTGAGACTAGTTCGGTAAACCGTTGATTATAAGCTTCGAGGTCATTCTCGACCGTTTTTAAATTCCTTAGACCCTGTTCGAGCCTTCGAGTCTCGTCGCGCAGAAAATATTCGGTGATCATTCTTTCTCTTAATTCGGTCCAAGAGAGTGTGTGGGCTTCATCGATACCCACTGATTGTACATACGTGTTCCACCATGAGAGAGCAACTGTAAAGACCCGTCCTTATCCACCTGGACGAAATCTTCAACATTTGGTCCCATTGCGATGATCGACTCCAAGTAGTATCCTTAGTATGAGCTAATGCACAGCGGAAGACTTAATTCGTACCTGAGAATAACATGCTTTAAAAGGTCAACATAAAGTTGGTGAGATATATAGGTTTGATGCTAGCAGCGTTATAACTATGGACCACAAGATTTCATATGTAAACATTTTAATAAAAATATTCTAAGTGGTTGAGCACTTGGTAACCATACTTAACATTTTATCACGTCGCATATTCCCTTTATTATGAAATCTTACTACACCGTACCAAGGTGTAGTTACGAAACGAAGTACTGTGCAACCGTTGAATACTGGTCGTCCAGTCCGGTTGGGGTTGTCAGGCCCGATAGATCTATCAACAGGATTCGCGTTTACAATACCGCTGTAAATATTAGTTACCAAGCTACAGGGAAGTATGCCAGTGGTACAACTCAACGTAGAACATATTTTTCAGTTACTTGTGTCCATATCGTAAAACATAAAATACATGTATTCTCATCCCGAAATATTTAGAGTTTAAAAGTGGGACTATATACTCACCTAATGTATTTTGTAGTAAAAATACATATATCAACATTGGACAAGTATAGGGTTGGCCTCGGATTCACGAACCTATATCATTTGTATATTTATTAATAAACATAGCTGTAATCGAACAATTTATATAATATTATTAGTGACGTAATTTAATAATTTATAAGTATTATTAATTATTTATATATTTCATTTTATATAATATGTAATTATTAATATAGTTATGTTATGTAATTTAGTTATACTTTTATATAAAGATCATTTATTTGTTAAATCAACACTTGTAATAATACTAGGTTAAGAATAATAATAATAATAATAATAATGGTAGTAATAATATAATAGTAATAAGAAAATGTTATGTTTTTAAAGTGATGCTTTTAATAAAGTTAATAATTAATAACTTTAATAATAATGATAATTTTTACTAAAATTGATGTTTTTAATAATAATGATAAAAATTAATAATAAGGTTAGTACTACTATTACTACTACTAATAATAATAATAATAATAATAATATTATTAATAATAATAATAATAATAATAATATTAATAATAATAATAATAATAATATCTTTAAAGAAAGTGTCCTAAAAAAAATAACATAACAAAAGTAGTTTATAATAATAATAATAACAATAATAATAATAATAATTAATAATAATAATAATAGAAATAGAGTTAGAATTAAGAAGTTATACCCTTTAATTGTTTTTGTAAAAAAAAATGCCCAACATGGGGCTCGAACCCATGATCCCTTGAAAACTCGCAGCCACCTCAACCAACTGGGCTGCTGCCCATTTCATGCTTAAATTCCAGACCCATTTTTATTTAAACTGTTTCGATTGTTCATCTTCTTCTTCCCCAAATAAATCGACAGAACCCAAAATCAAATATAATAACAAGTTTGTTTGTTTAAATTTATGAATTGCACTTGAACAAGGAACAACTTAAAGGTTTAACAGAAAACAAAACAGAAACAAAAGGAATTTAAACGGGTTATAATGGTTGCGATGAACACTTCAATACCCAAATTCGATTTTTAGTTTCCAAACATTTTTAGACAAAAGTTTCTACATGAAATATATCCTAAATCGATTCCAGAAACTTTCTGAAATATTAATTTGATTAAAAACATCAAATTTAGTTCGAATTTCACATTAATCAACCCGTTTATTTTTTTTTTAAATAATTCTATGACTCCCAAATTAGTCTCTGATTTCCCGAATTAAGAAGTAAAAACTTGTAAGCAGTTCGATTAAATTAGTCCTAACACAATGGCAATATTCAATTTTTGCAAATTTACTTGAAATCAATTCCTGGCCAAATTGTGTTTTATCGGTACCGAAGGTTTTAAAAAAAAAAAATAATAAAAAAAAAAAAATAAAAATTTTTGTTCTCTGGTTTTTCCTTTCACGAGTGCTGTAATTCTCTTGATGGAACAAATAAATGTTATTAATAAAGAAGGATTTTTGGTTTGTGGTGGTAGATATTAGACAGAAGTTCACAAGCGTAATAGCAAAACAAATGTAGCAGAATACGACATGCTTCTTATCTGTTTATATAATATATTTATATTTAATAGTTTTTTTTTTTTTTAAAGATGTTAAATCATATTTATTAATATCAAAAAAAAAAAATAATAATAATAATAATATATCGAAAATAAATTCGATAATAATTTAATCTAATGGTAAATAATGATAAATACTCTATTTGTACTACTTGTTAATATTAATAATAATAACAAAAGTTATAATCTTTAAGAATAGATATAATAAAAGTTTTTTGATAATATTAAGGATAACCAATAAAAATAATATTCACAATGATTAATTTTTAATAATAATAATTTTAATAACATTATTAATATTAACAATAACAACAATAGATTTTTATAATATTGATAATGTCATTAATAAAGAGAATACTAATACCAATAATAATATTAGAATAATTAAGAAATGATAATACATTTTTTTTAAATAGGATATAACCATTTACATATTTCCAATTTATATGCTAATATTAATACTACAGATATTGATAATAATAAAAGCAACTATAATAAATATATTTTTAACTTGTAATTACCTTTACTTATCCATTTTATATAATATCATATATTGAATGTTTAGTATTTATACATTTTATATATTACCATATAATAACAATTATTATTAAGATTCATATATATATACATATATAGACTAACATCATTTATATATATTTTTATTTTTATTTTAATAATACCTAATTAATTATTCTGTAAATTATTTTACATTTTATTACTTCTAATACATATATTTATATTTATTTACAAACAATTGTTCGTGAACCGTCAGGCATGGTCAAAGGTTAACGGATTATCCGAATATAGATTTCAAACTTTCTAGACTCAAAATTACAGATTTTGCTTATCGTGTCGGAAATATATAAAGATTAAGGTTTAAATTTGGTCGGAAATTTCCGGGTTGTTACAGTACCCACCCGTTAAAGAAATTTCGTCCCCGAAATTTGGTAGAGGTTGTCATAAATAACAATAGGAATGTTTTCATGACAAATATGAGGTAATAATAGAGTTTTATCATTATTGAAAGATATGGATAAAATGATTCGACCATGTAAAACGCACAAGTGAAGCTATCACAAAAGAGTGAAATGAATAGATATGGAATTGTTTTAACCGATGACGTAATTAGGATAAATTTCCGGAATTTAAGGGATCTAAAGAAAATTTTACGTAATAAGATTTGGTTCTTCGGTGATCAGAATCTTCTCGGATTTAATGTGGCAATCTGTTTTGATTTCTCTGTCGAATATTTTGCTATATATCCACTTCCTTCTCTTCCTTATTTCCACAACTCACATCTTCTATCCTCTCTCCCTCAACTCGTACCTTAAAGTATTCTTTTAAATGCTCCATCCCGTTCTAATTCTTGTTATACTTCTAACTTTCATATCTTTCATTCTTCTTTTTCATTTATCGCCAGAAGAATCTATTTACTTCTATCCTTTCCTCAGAATTATAATGTTTCTAATTCTCCTGTGTCTTTACGTTGCAATACATATTGATATACACAGTTTGTAAATCCTGGGAAATTTTCGGCCTTTGTATTCTTCATTATTTTTCAAAGCTTCATACTTTCGTTTTCTCTTCCTGACTTCGAGTCAAACGAATAATGGTCCAGAATTCGTAGGTATGAAATTCAGAATGAACATAGTTAATGCTCTTAGAAAGAAATGGTCATGGCACGATTTAGACTTGTCAAATTACTAGAATATCCTGGAAAAGACCGAACCATTAAGAGAATACTTTCTTGATATGTTTAGAGATTAGATAGAATGTATGAGCCGTGTAATATGGCATATGATGATGGTACTGTGAATCATCACATTCCATTAGAAACTTAACATGACTTACTGTAATATAATGAAGTTGATCAAGTTTCATTATATTATACTAGTTCATGCATCAGTTCCCAACACTGCTTCAGAACATTCCTATTTTAAACTCGAAGGTTTTAGAACTTAGAAACTAACACAGTTTCTTTTATATTGTAACGCAGATATTACAGAGAGATACATGATTTCGGATAAGAACAGCTGTGAGAATATCTCCAGAAATATGGAGAATATGTAAAACGGTAGATATGAAAATACCTTATAATATCTAAGATAAGATGATGATGAAGAATATCATCTGGAAAGGTTTAGAATAAGGAGTAAGGTTCTTTCTAACGGGTTCAGCAGGCACTGAATCGTTTGGATTCTTTGAAGTCAAACTTATTCTTTGCGATTTGTCCACAGCCTCCTTCATACTTTGCCCAATTTATTTATTTTTTTTTTTTTTTTTTTTTTTTTTTTTTTTCCGTTCCCAACCTTCTCTTTTTCTGAGCTTTACCAACATACTGTACTTTATCGTTAAACTTTTGACTGTTAAAGTCGTTTACGGTTTTTGCTGCTTCATCAGTATTTTAAGAACTACTTCATAGTTCAGGGTGTTTTTTTCAGAGACTTCATATTCGAAGTATGAATTTCTTAGGGGTAAATGTTATAGGTATAACTGAAGAAGTTCTACGAGATTTTCAAAATACTGTTTGTTGATTTTGCCAAAGGGATGACGAGCTGCCGGTACATGATGTCGTGGAATATAAAAGATTCTCCAGTAACGATGGCGGATGAACAACGTGTATATATATTGAAGTTGTAATGAGAGTAGTCTTGCTGAGAAGTCGAAATGGGGCTGTGACAAAATTGGCTACTTGAAAAGGAATCGTATAGTTGTTTTTGCTAATGAATGATAAGGAATTCGACGCGAATAGGTTTTAACTATAACTTCGATTTCGAAAGTTTTTCAGGTGCATAACTGTATGCATGAATCTTTCTTCCATAGACGAGGTGCAGCTGGTTCAACTTCTCAACCGAGGTGTTCTCAAGAATCATGAAAGATTTGAACGCGAATTGTAATTGTCAAAATACGAATGAGGTTTAAGATAGAATCAAGTGGCAAGCTTGAAGAATTATTTAGTTTCATATGTTATAATCAATATTTTAATTTAATTCATTTTAATTGTCCAAATTTAGCAGTCCAATAGTCCGATGGTTCAATGATTCATATATAATTTAATATATAATATTCGAATTAAATAATACATATCGTGACCCGTGTACCGGTCTCGGTGTCGATCACAACTCAAAGTATATATATATTCTGGAATCAACTCCGACCCTGTATAGCCAACTCCCACCTTCACATATAGAGTGTCTACGGTTGTTCCGAAATATATATATAGATGGGTCGATATGATAAGTCGAAACCTTGCATACGTGTCCCGTTATTTAAAGTGCGTAAAAGTAAATAACAGAAATTAAATGACGATAAATAAAATTACGAGAATGTAAATTGCGGTAAATTAAATGTTAATCAGTTAGCTGGGAACAGTTAGCCGGATCAGTTAGCGTGAAATCCTATCACAATTCCAATTAATTAATTCGTTTGTTTCTAACACTTTTTATTTTTGTCCAATGTTTTCTTCGTTATGCCACTTGTTGGATTCTGATAGGTCAAAATCCAAATATGAAAATTGAAATGAAAATGGTTATTCTGGGGTGAGCGGGTACGAATATCGGTGGTTGTAAGTAGGATAATAGATGACCGTTGAATCAGATTCGAAAAATGTACAGTGTAACTTATTAATGTGAAATCTAAATATTCCTCGGGTACTACCCACCCGTTAAAATATTTTCATCATTAACTGTTTGTACGAAAAAATTTTTAATTACAATCTTTATGAAAATATACTTGCATATATATTTTCTTCGGATGTAATCATAGATTTAATGAGTCAATAAGATGTTAAACTCATTTGATCTATCGTTAATACTAGATTACACGATCTCTAAAACATTAGAGATTACATAATCACCATGTCGAACGAATATATATGAGGTAGGACGTTATGTAAAGCGAAGATAATCGATGTAAAGCGATGAAGATTATACTAGAAATACAAATGGAGATATTGAGATGTGTGATGTTGATATCCGAGATACAGATTATGATGTTGAGGTTTATGACGCGGTTGTGGTTGGAGGTGACGTTGATGATGGTAGTGCTGATTATGCTGCTGGTGCTGCTGCTGATGTTTGTAATCTTCGCACCGTGTTCTCCAAAGTCGTCACACGAGCGCGGAGTTCGTTAATTTCTGCTAGTACACCAGGATGATTGGCGGTTGGGGTGAGCGAATGAACAAGATCCGAAATATGGGATAGGATATAATCGTGACGAGATACTCGAGAAATGAGAGAGAAAATGGTTTCTCGAACAGGTTCGCCGGTAAGTGCTTCAGGTTCGTCGTCAATAGGGTAATTCGGTGGGTGAAAGGGATCACCTTCTTCTTGTCTCCAATAATTTAGCACACTACGAACCCATCCCCAATTCATCCAGAATAGATGATGGGAAATTGGTTGATCCATTCCAGTGACGCTGCCTTCGGAGCCCGAATGAAAATCCATATCAGCGTAGTTGTCGGAGTCGGAGGAATTTGAACTGGACGCGGAGTTCATCTTGTATAGTCAAGGAATGAGTTTTTGGTTTGGGATAAATTATAAGAGTTGGGTTTGATATTCTTCAATACATAACTTACATATGTATTTATAATACTCAAAATCCCGTGATTTGCGGAGAATCTTTGAAATTCGTCAGGCAATGTCTATAGCAACAGATACGCTAGGATACAAATTTTGTCTATACACTATCGATGCACTAAATGCAGTAAGACGTGTCTAGACTTAAGAATACTAAGCAGGCAATTCCTAAGGATAATAAGCAGATGATTTCCGACTAAATATGATAAGCAAAACTTTTGACATATAGACACGGTCAAAGTCCAGACTCATTAATGTATTCTAACAACTACTAGTCAGACACACTAATGCAAGACCTGGTTCACTAAGACCAACGCTCTGATACCACCTGTAAAGACCCGTCCTTATCCACCTGGACGAAATCTTCAACATTTGGTCCCATTGCGATGATCGACTCCAAGTAGTATCCTTAGTATGAGCTAATGCACAGCGGAAGACTTAATTCGTACCTGAGAATAACATGCTTTAAAAGGTCAACATAAAGTTGGTGAGATATATAGGTTTGATGCTAGCAGCGTTATAACTATGGACCACAAGATTTCATATGTAAATATTTTAATAAAAATATTCTAAGTGGTTGAGCACTTGGTAACCATACTTAACATTTTATCACGTCGCATATTCCCTTTATTATGAAATCTTACTACACCGTACCAAGGTGTAGTTACGAAACGAAGTACTGTGCAACCGTTGAATACTGGTCGTCCAGTCCGGTTGGGGTTGTCAGGCCCGATAGATCTATCAACAGGATTCGCGTTTACAATACCGCTGTAAATATTAGTTACCAAGCTACAGGGAAGTATGCCAGTGGTACAACTCAACGTAGAACATATTTTTCAGTTACTTGTGTCCATATCGTAAAACATAAAATACATGTATTCTCATCCCGAAATATTTAGAGTTTAAAAGTGGGACTATATACTCACCTAATGTATTTTGTAGTAAAAATACATATATCAACATTGGACAAGTATAGGGTTGGCCTCGGATTCACGAACCTATATCATTTGTATATTTATTAATAAACATAGCTGTAATCGAACAATTTATATAATATTATTAGTGACGTAATTTAATAATTTATAAGTATTATTAATTATTTATATATTTCATTTTATATAATATGTAATTATTAATATAGTTATGTTATGTAATTTAGTTATACTTTTATATAAAGATCATTTATTTGTTAAATCAACACTTGTAATAATACTAGGTTAAGAATAATAATAATAATAATAATAATGGTAGTAATAATATAATAGTAATAAGAAAATGTTATGTTTTTAAAGTGATGCTTTTAATAAAGTTAATAATTAATAACTTTAATAATAATGATAATTTTTACTAAAATTGATGTTTTTAATAATAATGATAAAAATTAATAATAAGGTTAGTACTACTATTACTACTACTAATAATAATAATAATAATAATAATATTAATAATAATAATAATAATAATAATAATATTAATAATAATAATAATAATAATATCTTTAAAGAAAGTGTCCTAAAAAAAATAACATAACAAAAGTAGTTTATAATAATAATAATAACAATAATAATAATAATTAATAATAATAATAATAGAAATAGAGTTAGAATTAAGAAGTTATACCCTTTAATTGTTTTTGTAAAAAAAAATGCCCAACATGGGGCTCGAACCCATGATCCCTTGAAAACTCGCAGCCACCTCAACTAACTGGGCTGCTGCCCATTTCATGCTTAAATTCCAGACCCATTTTTATTTAAACTGTTTCGATTGTTCATCTTCTTCTTCCCCAAATAAATCGACAGAACCCAAAATCAAATATAATAACAAGTTTGTTTGTTTAAATTTATGAATTGCACTTGAACAAGGAACAACTTAAAGGTTTAACAGAAAACAAAACAGAAACAAAAGGAATTTAAACGGGTTATAATGGTTGCGATGAACACTTCAATACCCAAATTCGATTTTTAGTTTCCAAACATTTTTAGACAAAAGTTTCTACATGAAATATATCCTAAATCGATTCCAGAAACTTTCTGAAATATTAATTTGATTAAAAACATCAAATTTAGTTCGAATTTCACATTAATCAACCCGTTTATTTTTTTTTTAAATAATTCTATGACTCCCAAATTAGTCTCTGATTTCCCGAATTAAGAAGTAAAAACTTGTAAGCAGTTCGATTAAATTAGTCCTAACACAATGGCAATATTCAATTTTTGCAAATTTACTTGAAATCAATTCCTGGCCAAATTGTGTTTTATCGGTACCGAAGGTTTTAAAAAAAAAAAATAATAAAAAAAAAAAAATAAAAATTTTTGTTCTCTGGTTTTTCCTTTCACGAGTGCTGTAATTCTCTTGATGGAACAAATAAATGTTATTAATAAAGAAGGATTTTTGGTTTGTGGTGGTAGATATTAGACAGAAGTTCACAAGCGTAATAGCAAAACAAATGTAGCAGAATACGACATGCTTCTTATCTGTTTATATAATATATTTATATTTAATAGTTTTTTTTTTTTAAAAGATGTTAAATCATATTTATTAATATCAAAAAAAAAAAATAATAATAATAATAATATATCGAAAATAAATTCGATAATAATTTAATCTAATGGTAAATAATGATAAATACTCTATTTGTACTACTTGTTAATATTAATAATAATAACAAAAGTTATAATCTTTAAGAATAGATATAATAAAAGTTTTTTGATAATATTAAGGATAACCAATAAAAATAATATTCACAATGATTAATTTTTAATAATAATAATTTTAATAACATTATTAATATTAACAATAACAACAATAGATTTTTATAATATTGATAATGTCATTAATAAAGAGAATACTAATACCAATAATAATATTAGAATAATTAAGAAATGATAATACATTTTTTTTAAATAGGATATAACCATTTACATATTTCCAATTTATATGCTAATATTAATACTACAGATATTGATAATAATAAAAGCAACTATAATAAATATATTTTTAACTTGTAATTACCTTTACTTATCCATTTTATATAATATCATATATTGAATGTTTAGTATTTATACATTTTATATATTACCATATAATAACAATTATTATTAAGATTCATATATATATACATATATAGACTAACATCATTTATATATATTTTTATTTTTATTTTAATAATACCTAATTAATTATTCTGTAAATTATTTTACATTTTATTACTTCTAATACATATATTTATATTTATTTACAAACAATTGTTCGTGAACCGTCAGGCATGGTCAAAGGTTAACGGATTATCCGAATATAGATTTCAAACTTTCTAGACTCAAAATTACAGATTTTGCTTATCGTGTCGGAAATATATAAAGATTAAGGTTTAAATTTGGTCGGAAATTTCCGGGTTGTTACAGCAACACCGGTGAAAGTGAGAGTGGAAAACTTGACCTTTTCTTGGTTTCGACAACCGCTCGTATCAAAAACGGTCTCCATTTATTCAAACCATCGGGTGAGAATAATCGGTCCTCCGGTTCCATCGAAAGTGGGAGGGTTGTACTTCATGAAGTTCTTGTAGGAGCAACCTTCGCTTGGATTACCGGCTCCATGATTGGTGTTGTTGGAAAAGTGATCGGCCACGGCCGTACCCACGGCGGTGGTTATCATTCGTTGAAGAGCTTGTCCTAGAGTTTCGAGAGGGGTATTGTGTTGACCTTGGTGAGCCATTGTTCCTTTATGAGACAAGAATATCGTTGGTTAGTATTTTCAACAATACTAACCGTGGCATGGAATAAGGATAGAGAGAAAATTTTCCTTGACTCGCCTTAAATTCTCTATGTCATAATGTCGGAACGTCCATGTGAATCACCGTAATATAATCCCGGAAATTATATTACCCTGATTCTCATGTGCATTTAACATTACTTCATAAAGTCAAGGTGGCGCATCAACAAAATTTATCAACGTAAGATCAAGATCGAATACGAGTTAGATATGATAGAAGAGTTCGAGTATAAATGCACAAATAGTCAAGTAATTCCTACTTCAGTCTATATGCCGGTTGTAGTCTAGATTCACCTATGTACCCTATGACTCGGGGTGGACACAAATGAACTCTAAATCCCTACAACCAAGGCTCTGATACCACTTGTAGCGACCCCGACAAATCGTCAAGTGACGGCGTCGACTACGTAGGTCCCATTACCTGGTCATAAGTCTTTAAAACAGACGTTTGACCCAAAATATGTCGCATCCATTCAAGTGTAAAGATTGTTTCAAAGTTTACAAAGATAATTGACCACAAGTTAAGTTACAACGTTATAAGTACAAATGAAAACTATGCGACACAGTTTAAATAAGTTCAAAAGATGCTCCAAAGTGCATGTATACTCGACATCCAAGCAAGTATCAAAAGAGTGCGGAAGCATGTATCACTAAGCATTCATAACCTGAGAAAACATAGAAGAATCTGTCAACGAAAACGTTGGTGAAATCATAGGTTTAGTAAGTATTAAACGTTGTTTTTGAACCACAAGATTTTGTATTTCCATAACGTAGATTATCCAAATCATTTGCATTCCAAAAGTGTTGTTATACGCGAGCACTCAATTATCAAAACTTAACCAACGTTACCCCATCACACAGTGCTAGAACCCACACTAAAACACAAAAATATATTTCATCCGCATAACGGTAGCGAACCGTCCGAATGAGGGTTTGTTAAACCCGTATGGCCACACAATATAAGTTCTCGCTTACACCCTGCAAGTGTAACTAATGATAATCGAATTGAGGCATTTTTGTTCTAACTTGCACGTGGAATGTTTGTTTTCACACTTGTGTTCAAAACATAAAAGTAAGTAGTACAAGATGTAATAAAGTATATGTTTTCTCAGCCCACGATTTAAAAGTATAAAAGTTGTTGAAAAGGTGGGACTATGATCTCACCTTGAGCGCAAGAGTTAATAAAGTACTTCAACGAGTAAACGCGTGCAAAGACAAGGCTAGTCTTGACCTAAACATATAGGTTATATTAATAACGGTAAACACAAACGGTCAAAGATGTTCAATTAGTCCTATGGCTCGTTACGACTCGATTATGTAGCATGTGAATCAATTAGTCAAGTTTCATGCACGATACAAGTAACTAAGCATGTTAGAACGATCGTATAATTGTTTGGTTAAGTTTGACTAAAAGTCAAACTTGGTCAAAGTCAAGGTCAACGGGGTCGGGTCGGGTATCCGACAATTTTCCCATGATGAGAAATCATTTATGAGCAGAATGGCCAAGTTTCATGTTAATCGGAGTTACGGTTAAGCGGGAAACATTTTGTGAAAGGAAAAATAAAAACAAAAAATGAGCTGGGCATATGCGCGGCGCGCTATGGGTTGCGCGGCGCGCACCCAAGTGTAAATCCTGGTCAGAACTTAACCACGAAGGCAAACATCTGGGATTTCTAATTCTGCGCGGCGCGCGGGTATATGCGCGGCGCGCAATACCTGGGAAACATGCAGTTTGCAGAAAAATGGTCCAAGTCACGAACCAAAACTCAAATTAACACATTTTATGAACCGAAAACATCCAAAATGCATACTATATATCGTTGGAAAGGTAATTTGACAAGGAAAACAACTAAACACGTTTCATCAAACAAAAACATCAATTTCAATAACCGATTTTCCGTCAAGTGATCATTAAGAATCCATTTTCAAAGTTTCAAGCTCATCAAATGCATTTTAAGTTTCGGGAATCCAATTCACACATGTGATATGCCGTTTTGAAGGTGATCAAACACACATTGTAACAAAACACTTAAACAACAATATCTCATAGCATTTGACGCATCAAAAGTTCATGTAAAGCTTATCAAACCCTAATCCAAGTTCACAAAATCACTAATCATGTTCTTGGAGTTTCCTAAATCAACATATACATCAAAACGAAGCTAATGATACTAGTAACACTTTTAAAACATGCACTTTAACAATCTAACAACATTTGATCATCCAAAATCAAGGATTTAGCAAGTAATTTTCATATTGAACTAGTTACACCAAAAACAACGAATCGAGCATACAAATTACATACACGACATCACGATGAGCCATAGACCCTAATTAACAACTTTATAAGTCAAGAACATGAATTTAAAGAAAATCTAGTGATTTTAGAAAGTTACCCAAATTTGATGAAATCGGTATGGAATCGAAGAGGAAGATGCAAGGATTCCAAATATGTAATTTGTTTGGATTGAAGCTTGATCGATTTGAAATGGATGATGATTTCCTTTTTGAAGGATTGAGAGAAAATGGAGAAGTATGAAAAGAAATTGGAAAAGAAATGAAAAAGAAAGATGGGGAGGAGGTTGACTAGTCAAAGTGCTAGTCACCTCTTTGTCTTTTTGGCAAAACTAGTCCCTCTAGTTTGTAGTCGGGTGCGGGAATTAACCGAACGAATATTTTGAATTACACGGGAGTACGGGAGACGTTATAATCCAATAACGAAAATATTTTAAGAATGTAGCTAATGGAGGATACGAATCGAGATACTGAGGATATTAAATAATAAAATAAAATAAAAACGGCGTTAAAAATAATTTAACGGAAAAATGCGGGATGTTACAGATAAAATTTGCCGTGATTGTAAAATAAATTTAGCCGGAGAAACATTTAAGATTGATTTGATACCCGTAGAATTAGGAAGTTTTGATGTAATAGTCGGCATGGACTGGATGTCCAAAATAGGAGCTGAAGTTGTGTGCGCTAAGATGGCAATTCGCATTCCTCGTAAGGATAAAACGCCAGTAATGATTTATGGAGAGAAGGGTAACTCAAAGCTAAAACTCATTAGTTGTTTGAAAGCTCAAAAGTGCTTAAAGAAAGGGTGCTATGCTATCTTAGCATATGTTAATAAAGTCAAAACGAAGGAAAAAGTGAAGAGCATCAACGACGTGCCTGTGGCAAGAGATTTTCCTGAAGTATTTCCGGAAGAGTTACCAGGATTACCTCCATTTAGATCTGTAGAATTTCAAATAGATCTAGTACCGAGAGCTGTACCAGTGGCTCGTGCTCCATATAGACTTGCACCATCTGAGATGAAAGAGTTACAAAGCCAGTTACAAGAATTACTGGACCGTGGTTTCATTCGACCGAGCACTTCACCGTGGGGAGCTCCGATTTTATTCGTCAAGAAGAAAGACGGATCTTTCCGAATGTGTATAGATTATCATGAATTAAATAAGTTAACTATCAAGAATCGGTATCCACTACCGAGAATTGATGACTTATTTGATCAATTGCAAGGATCATGTGTTTACTCGAAAATCGACCTAAGGTCGGGCTATCATCAACTACGCGTCAAAGAAGAAGATATTCCGAAAACTGCTTTTCAGACACGCTACGGTCATTATGAATTTTTGGTCATGCCGTTTGGATTAACGAATGCGCCAGCTGTATTCATGGACCTCATGAATCGAGTTTGTAGTCCGTATTTAGATAAGTTTGTTATCGTTTTCATTGACGATATTCTTATCTATTCTAAGAGTGAGCAAGAGCATGAACAACATTTAAGATTGGTATTAGAATTTTTAAGAAAAGAACAATTATACGCCAAATTTTCTAAGTGTGCGTTTTGGTTGAAAGAAGTGCAATTTCTTGGCCATGTTGTTAGTAGCAAAGGAATTCAGGTTGACCCAGCTAAAATTGAGGCCATTGAAAAATGGGAGACTCCTAAGACACCAACGCAGATACGCCAATTTTTGGGTTTAGCTGGTTATTATAGAAGGTTTATTCAAGATTTTTCCGTAATAGCTAAACCATTAACAGCGTTAACACAAAAAGGGAAGAAGTACGAATGGACTTCTGAGCAGGAGAATGCATTTCAATTACTGAAGAAGAAGTTGACTACAGCACATATTTTATCGTTACCTGAAGGGAACGATGATTTTGAGATATATTGTGATGCTTCGCGACAAGGTTTTGGTTGCGTCCTTATGCAACGGAAGAAAGTTATAGCATACGCATCCCGACAATTGAAGATTCATGAGCGGAATTATATGTCGCATGATTTAGAATTAGGAGCAGTAGTGTTTGCATTAAAGAAATGGAGACACTACTTATATGGGGTTAAATGCACTGTGTTTACCGATCATAAAAGCCTTCAACATATCTTCGATCAGAAACAGCTGAACATGAGGCAACGTAGGTGGGTCGAGCTGATAAACGACTATGATTGTGAGATTCGCTATCATCCCGGGAAAGCAAATGTAGTGGCCGACGCTCTAAGCAGAAAGGAACGGGAACCAATTCGAGTACGAGCAATGAACATAAAAATTCGCATGAATCTCAACTCACAAATCAAAGAGGCTCAACGAGAAGCTCTTACTAAAGAAAACATAGGAAATGAAATAATGAAGAAGTATGAGAAGCAACTCGTTATGCGGGAAGACGGAATTCGATATTTTGCAAACCGTATTTGGGTACCGAAGTTGGGTAGATTAAGGAAGTTGATATTGAATGAGGCACATAAGACAAGATACTCGATACATCCTGGAGTTGGAAAGATATATCAAGATCTTAAGACGCATTATTGGTGGCCTAATTTGAAGACAGATGTTGCAACATATGTTGGGGAATGTTTAACTTGTTCCAAAGTCAAAGCAGAACACCAGAAGCCGTCAGGGTTACTTCAACAACCAGAAATCCCAGAATGGAATTGGGACGGTATTACCATGGATTTCATCACAAAGTTACCTAAGACTGCCTGGGGTTATGACACCATTTGGGTAATAGTTGATCGTCTCACCAAATCTGCACATTTCTTGCCTATAAAGGAAACGGATAGAATGGAGAAACTATTACGATTGTATATAAAGGAAATTGTTTCAAGGCATGGAATACCTATTTCCATTATATCTGATCGTGATAGTAGATTTACATCAAAGTTCTGGCAATCACTACAGGAGGCACTGGGAACTCGTTTGGATATGAGCACCGCATATCATCCACAAACTGACGGGCAGAGTGAAAGAACAATTCAGACTCTTGAAGACATGCTCAGGGCATGTGTGATCGATTTTCGAAACGGATGGGATAAATATATACCATTAGCAGAATTCTCGTATAATAACAGTTATCATGAGAGCATTAAAGCTGTACCATTCGAAGCACTGTATGGAAGGAAGTGTAGATCCCCTATCTGTTGGAATGAAGTAGGATATCGACAATTAACTGGTCCCGAGATCATACACGAAACGACTGAGAAGATAGTACAAATCAAGGAGAGATTGAAAACAGCCCGTAGTCGCCAAAAGAGCTACGCCGATGTCCGAAGGAAACCATTAGAGTTTCAGATCAGTGACATGGTTATGTTAAAGGTGTCACCTTGGAAAAGTATAATACGTTTCGGTAAAAGGGGTAAACTGAACCCAAGGTATGTAGGCCCGTTTAAGATCATCGAACGCATTGGACCGGTAGCTTATCGAATCGAGTTACCGCAACAACTCGCCGGAGTACATAATACATTTCACGTATCAAACCTTAAGAAATGTCTTGCAAAGGAAGATCTCACCATTCCTCTTGAAGAAATCCAAGTCGACGAGAAACTACAATTCATAGAAGAACCAGTCGAAATCATGGACCGTGAAGTTAAACAACTCAAGCAGAGCAACATACCAATCGTTAAGGTTCGTTGGAATGCTCGAAGGGGTCCCGAGTTTACTTGGGAACGAGAGGATCAGATGAAACGAAAGTACCCACATTTGTTTCCCGAGAACGCAAAATAGGTACAATTTTAAAATTTCGGGACGAAATTTATTTAACGGGTAGGTACTGTAACGACCCGGATTTTTCCGATCATTTTATACCTATGAGATTAATATTTACATAAATTAAACCTTACCAACATGATAAGTAATCTAAATTGTTGAGATTTATGTTTTTAAAAAGAGTTTTACACAACGTTTGACCGTCCAATTTGACCGATGATATCACGAACTATATAACATACGATAATTATACGTTTGTGTATATATATGTATTTATATATATTTAACATGGTCTAAGGATGGTTTAACATCTCATTGTGTACTAATGACAATGAGTTATAAGTATATTTTGAAACTACTAACTTAAGTTTTCAAAACGATAACTATACGTAACATTCTTTGATATATATACTTATAACCTATAATGCTTATACATGTATCGTATATATAATGTATTTAATCACTTTTTAAGGACTTAAATACATAAAACAATATAAGTATATTTACAAAAGATAGCTATATTTGAATTCTCGTTCCGTTTCCTCAAAATTTCTACATGTATACCTAGAGTATATGTACTCGTATCATACCCAGCTCCTATACGTATTTACTATTAGTATATACACATCACAATCACTTTATTAGCAGCCATGAGTCAGCCAATTTTGGATCTTAGCATGCATGATTAATCAATTTGGCATATTACAAGACTTTTGCACAATATTACAAATTTATACATCTTTTCATCACTATTTATACTCCATTCCAATTTCATTTTTACTACACATTTTCTCTAACCAAAAACACACTCTTAGGAACCTTAAGTGTTCTTCAATAATTCAGCAAGTTACCATGAAGATCTAGCTTCAAAAACAAGCCTTAATCTTCATAAGAAAAACCTTCCAAGAACACTTCAATAATCCTTCCAAGTAAACAAGTTTACTTCCAACCTTTTGATCCAACTCCACCACTCTTTTGGTTCTAGGATTTTACTCATCTTTTACAGCAACTTTGTCCAAGTAACATGAGGTAGTAACCTTGTTCATAACCTTATTCGATTCATATTTATATAGCTATCTTATTTTGTGTTGTAAAATTTTAACAACAAGAACATAGTTTGAACTTGTTTGCAAACTAAATAGATCCTTCTAACTTAACTTTTAAAACACTTCAATACCTGTAATATATCATAATGATATGCTAACTTAACAAGATATAACTTGGTTTTACAAAGAACATCTTAAAACTGAATCTACGTCGTCGGAGTACAATCGGGGACTGTTTTGGGTTGGATAATTAAAAACTATCTTGAACTTTGAATTGGAAGTTTACGTTCTGGAAAAATGATATTTCTTATGAATATGTTAACACATAAAAATTTCATGGTTTAACTCAAAGTGTAAGTATTTTTAGAAAAATGATCATTAAATGTTGTTTTTATGATGGAAAATGATCACTTTCATAAGTTCCACCAAAGTTTGACCTATAACCTGTGATTTCGAATACAACCTAAGGTATTTTCAGTTCATATTCTTAAAATTTGATTCGATCCAAGGAAGTGGCAAGTTGAACCAACAAAAACGGAGTTGTAATGAAGAAACTACGACTAAAACAAGATCGGGTATCCGAAGCTAGTTTAGCTGCGAAAATATTTGGAGAAAAATTAAATTAATCATATATTTCTAATTAATATGATATTTCATATATATTTACTTATGATTTGATTTTATATATTTCAGGACCACCCGTAAACAACACGAGAAGATTAATCATAAGACCTCATGATTGTACGCAACACGTCATTTGACAACACGGTACTTTATGTACGCAACACGTCACTTGACAACATGGTACCATGGGTCGAGATTAATTCTGATCAATACGAATACGATGAGGTCTTTATTTATTTTATTTAAGCAACTAATTGTGGACCACTAACATCGGACTGCTAACTACGGACTAAGAAAATATTAAAAGTATTAAAAGTATATATATATATATATATATATATATATATATATATATATATATATATATATATATATATATATATACCTTCAAGGCAAAAGTGAGTATATAGTCCCACTTTTAAACTCTAAATATTTCGGGATGAGAATACATGCATTTTATGATTTACGTTATGGACACAAGTGATTAAAAATATATATTCTACGTTGAGTTGTACCACTGGCATACTTCCCTGTAACTTGGTAACTATTATTTACATGAGGTATTGTAAACGCGAATCCTGTTGATAGATCTATCGGGCCTGACAACCCCAACCGGACTGGACGACCAGTATTCAACGGTTGCACAGTACTTCGTTTCGGCAACTACACTTGGTACGGTGTAGTAAGATTTCATAATAAAGGGAATATGCGACGTTGATTAAATGTTAAATATGGTTATCAAGTGCTCAACAACTTAGAATATTTTTATTAAAACGTTTATATATGAAATCTTGTGGTCTATATTTATAACGCTGCCGGCATTAAACCTATATCTCACCAACTTTATGTTGACGTTTTAAGCATGTTTATTCTCAGGTGATAACTAAAAGCTTCCGCTGTAACATGTTGAATTTAAGCAAGATCTTGAGTACGCATATTTGTGTCAAAAATAAAACTGCATATCGGAGGATTTGTAATGTAAAATATATTGGAAGTCATATTGTTATTATCACATGTAAAGTTTGTAAGTCTAAGATTATCGCTAAACGATAATCATTATTAAGTTGTTTAAACCTTGTATTTGTAATAAAAGCTATGGTTTGTATTGTAAAAACGAATGCAGTTTTTGAAAAATGTCGCATATAGAGGTCAATACCTCGCGATGAAATCATATGTTATTGTAATCGTCCTTATGGTTAAGGTCGGGTTATGACATATTAGACAATAGATTTGAAACAGAATATTGTTTTAAATTTGCGTTATAAACTTATAATGGAGTAATATTTTTAACTGTATAATTTAAAATTTTATTGGTTGAATTTTCTCTCTCATCATATTAGATTAGGGATATGTGGTAAAACTAGCTAGTAGACGGTAACTAGAAGTTAGAAGCGGATGGTTATTAGTTGGTAGTTGCCATCTAATAGTTTAGTAGTTGTTAGTTTTTTGAAACATTTTTATAAATGCTAGAAGTTAGAAACTCCTAAAGTTTCTTCCAAAACATACCCTAGATGTGATATGTATCAATCTTCCGTTTCTAAGGGCCCACATTATTATTTTGAAATTAATATTTTAGGTGTTTTTTTTTTTAAATTCTAGTAAATCAAAAGACGTTATAACGAAGAGATAATATTCTATTACTGAATAATAAAAGAATTGTGATTTTAATGAAGTTAGATGAATTTTCTCTTACTTTGTGAAATTTAATAGTACACAATTATAATGGCACATAGGTGATATCATATACAATTGTTTGTTAAATTCTAAAATAATAATAAAAAGGATGAATTTTTTCGATGATAATATTTATAGTTGTCGTTACTACATAAATAATTGTATTGTATATGAGAAAAAAGACAATTCCTTCTCTTCTGTTGTCACAAGAAGGCAGAGATTCTCTACAATGACACTGTAGACCAATTGAAAGGGATGTAACGTTGTTGTCGGTGTGATCTATCTCTGTGAACGAATGAAAATGGAAGCGAAAGGGGTCTGATCCCGAACTCCTAAGAAAGGCAGTCTTTTTCTTTCCCCGGACCGATGACTCGCTTGTTCAGTACTGCTAACTATGACGCCGAAAAGAATGGAAGGCTCTTTCGCTCTGCTGAATGCGTCGGATCCCGTAGAACAAGCAAGCTGTTTACCCTATTTAAATCTGACGTATTGAAAGACTTCGTTCAGATGGAGAAGATTGTATATAACAACTAATATTAACTTTCTAGAAACAATTATTTAAATGTACAGTATATTTAAATTGTATACTTTTATCATGTGACAATTAAATTAGGATGAAAGGAGTGACATAAAATATTACGCTAAGTTAATAGTGTTATACTCCGTAATAAATCAAATCACGCACTTTTGTTGACTTTATAAGATAATTAATGAAAATTTGATTTCACCAGCATACATGAACCATGTAATTATTTTTATTTTTATTATTAATATTATTATTATATTATATTATATTATATTATTATTATTATTATTATTATTATTTTATTATTATTTTATTTTATTATTATTATTATTATTATTTTATTATTATTATTATTATTTTATTCCTAAATACTAAAAGGCATGTCCAAAATCGTCGTTTCAGTTATATCGAATTGTCGTTTTTGAGTTTGCGCTCACACTACAAACGGTCCCTCAATTTCGGCTTAATTTATACAACTGCCCCTCAAGTTTCCTAACTACTAAAAGGCATGGCCGAAATCGTCGTTTCAGTTATATCGGATTGTCGTTTTGAGTTTGCGTTCACACTACAAACGGTCCCTCAATTTACGCTTAATTTACACAACGGCCCCTCAAGTTTCCAGTTTTTCAGGGGTAGAAAGCGTAAATATATAATTTTATTAAATTAAAAGAAAACAATTTCACCCACAATTTTAACGGGCTCTATCTTCTAGCTCGGTCCGAGTTAAATTTTTCGAGACCACCGTTCAACTCGAAAAAATCAGACGGACCCAACGGGACTAACTATACGCGAAATGAACATCGTTAAAAAAACACTAAATAACGGGCCCTATAGTCTCGCTCGGTGCGAGTTAAATTTTTTCGAAATCACCGTTCAACTCGAAATAATTTTACGAACACAACGCGACTAACTATACGCGAAACGGACATCGTTAAAAAAACATTAAATATTTCGGGCTATATTTCATACATATACATACACGTCCAACAAACAACCCAACCAACTAGATATATTATGTATCAAACAACGTATATCCACATTCGACCGCGCGTTGAATACAACCGCAGCAACGCGCGGTCGAATTTTTTTCTAGTAATATATATAGTTTAAGTTTATACTTAATAGTTTATATATATAGTTTTTGTAGTTTAATTATAAAGATACCATAGGTTTTGTAATTTCTAAAGTATGTAATTTTTGTAATCTCTAAACTAGGTAATTTCTAAATGCTTTCATCGTTATACATTGGAAATAAAAAAGTTTCTATTTTAGTGGACGCATGTTAAATATATGCTTCAATCATCCTTATGTTTTTGTAACAATACTATACAATGTACAGTACTAGCTAGTGTACAATAAAGTACTTTTGTAATTGTATGTGCGTCAAGCATTGCTTTGCTACGTTCAAAAGTACGATATGAATGACATGGGAATTAGGTGGTGTAAGTTTGGTGAAGCACAAATCTTATGAATGCACAAAAGGACACTAGAATTTCAAATCTGATCCAAATCTGGTTGTATGCATACCATATCAAATTACTTTATATAAAGATCTTACTTATTGTTCCATTGACAGATTAAGTTTGCTTCAGTTTCTTAGTTGCTTAATAGTTTATACAGTGGGTGATCATAGCTCGAGTTTCGACTAGTAATTCGACAGTCTCTTCACAAATAGTTTTATGTTTAAGCAATCAAATTCTGGACCTCATGAAGTCATGAGTCATGATCATTCCCCTAACAAGTTACAACCATGTCTTTACTTGTACTAACCAAAGTAGTAAAAGTCGTAGGTCGATAACAAGTCTGTGAGCTCCTTTGAGGGATGAGTCAGTCGACTCGGGGACAAGACGGAAACAAGTCAGACGCAAGGTTGGAGATCTCGGATCTCGGGATATCTCGTTTGGACATTTTTTAGGAGCTCTCGGCATCTCGGAAAAATCTCGGACGTTGATTTACGTTGACTTTTTAGTAATTATAATATAAATATATACAAATAATAAATATATGTACATTTATATATATTATTACGAGATTTTACAGATAAATCAAAGAAATGAGGGAGAAAATCCGAAAAATTACTAGATATTGTGAGAAAATTCGAGAAATCGTGGCTTTGACCAAATTTGACTCCGTTGACCAAGAAATCTAGGGAGATGGACATCTCGTCTCGGTGGCCTTCCAAACACGAGATCTCGAGGAGAAATAAGGAGATTTACAACACTGGTCAAACGTTGACCAACAGTTGACATAAAACATAAATATTTAAAACATACATATATGGCACAAAATCTAATTTTGAAAAAAATAAAATTTTTTACATAAATTTAACTGTGACCGATTCGGACCGACTACGCCCGACTTTTTAGCGTTGACCAAATTATAAGGCGTTTTTTGGGAATTGGGAAGGGCTACTCCGTAAACCGACGCATCGGCCGACTTTGACAACAATGGTACTAACATATTTTGAGACATGTCATACCCCAAATAGGGCCGGGGGTAATTATGACATTTCAATATCACAACACAAGTATGTAAAGCGAGAACGACTCTAAATGAGACTTTTTAATAAAACAAAATTTGATTTGCAACGGAAACGTAATAATGTTTTACATAATGAAATTCATATGTAAAAAACAAATGATAAGTTCTAAATATGTGGACTCCAATGCATCAGCTAGCTAAGCATCATAGGGCAGCACATATGCTAGTCATCACCTGAGACAAACATGCTTAAAATGTTAACACAATGGTTGAGTGAACATCATATGTTTATATAATCAATAAAGTTTTAGACCACAAGATTTAGTTATCAAGTTTTATCAGTTCGTTAGTAGTGCTGAGGTGTATGATACCGAGACTGAACAAAGTTACCCTATGACATCTTGAACTGTCAGTGTCGTTGAAATCATTATTATGTACCCCCTTGACGATCACGCCAATGGGTATAGATGTCACTCTCAGTAGGCCTACTCATAATAACTAAGTTTGCGTTTCAAAGTAGCAATTAACGATATCATGGCAGGGATTAAGCATGAAACAAAGCATGTCATAGCACAGTTTGAACTAATCAAGTTTGAGTACTTGTGTCTAATCGTAAAACAGTTTAAAAGCAAGCATGTGTCTCACCCCAAAGTTTATAAAACAGTTAAGAAATAGTAAAATGATGGGCTATGAAGTTCACCTTAGTAGCAAGTAAGTTATTCCACGCAAGAAGTATGAACGGAGTATGTAATCGGAGATCTCAACCTAGAGATGTAACGTTTGATTAGTTAATGTCTTACAGACATAAGGTATGTTTATTAATATAGCAAATATATTAACAGTGACGGTTTTCGAGAAAAGTTTCTATTTCTCAAAAGTTTCTAATTTCGGAAACCTACTATTTATGGAAAGCTTCCACTTATAGTAAGTTTCTAGTTTAGGAAAGTTCGGGTTATAATCCTTCACAAAGACGTTGTACAACTTTGCCCAAACCTCGTTGTTATCAGATAAGTCACTCTGATGATCTGTTGTTACCGGGCGCCCAGGTGTCTTGACCAGAATCTAAGTCTTGGCATTCGAGATCCACAAGCGAGTCCCATAATGGCAACAAGGACCACCCTAGGCCGTAAGTAGCGGTGAGGTTCGTATAAAGTGCACATTATCTTTTAATTATAACCTTCACATTATAGGTGTATAAATACAACTCATCAATATACTATTAATGTACTTAGTAACTTAAGTATATATGTGTTAATATAACTTAAGTGTAATCAATGAGTTACCATATAGATAGGTTTACAAGTTATAATAATAATATTATTACTCTAATTACTTTTAATTAATCAACCTTAATGTAATCTTATCATGTTTTATACATACATATACTTATACATGTGTTACACACACACACACACACATATATATATATATATATATATATATATATATATATATATATATATATATATATATATATATATATATATATATGTATTCTATTCTTATATTACATGTATATGTTCATAACTATACGATATATATGTATATATTCTATGTATGTGTTACATATATATAAGTAAAAATGTGGTACATACATATATACACATACTATTACTAATCAACTTTTATAATTACCTATAATATATACACGATACATATACACATGCTCATACATACACACACACGTACATATACATACATACATACATACACATACATATACATGTACATACGTACGCATGCATTCATGCATGCACGTGTATTATTATCTTTATTACTTACTAATTCACTTTCAAAAATTAACACTAATCTTTATTCATAAAGTAACGTATTCAAGTTTATAATCCTTAACCTTATTAACCATAATCATCATATCTATAAACCTTTAACTATTATAATTAACTTCATAAACAAAATCATAATTAACAACCTAATACTTTATCTATTATTATCTAATTTTATAATCATACTTAATCTTATAAACTTATTCATAACCTTTTAACATAATCATTATCTTATTCATTAATCAATATCATGATCATAACTTATATCCATACTTAATTATATTACTAGTTCATAACTTTTGAATTATTCATACAACATAATCTTTTATCATAAACTTTTAACCTCATTCATAATCATTATAATTATTCATACTTCACCATCTTAATTATATTAACTAAAACAATTAAAGAGTATAATTAACACTAGGTTTTAGGGATACCTTAAGAAGATAAAGATCAAGAAAAAAAGATGATGAATATGAATCGAAGCAGGAGCAGAAATCCAGCAGGAAAACACGACCCAAAATAGGGTCTCTTGGGTTTGTTTTGGCTCGCAAGAATAGCAAGAAATGCAGCAACAACAGGAGTACTTTATGGTGATTTGTAGACAGTTTTGGATGGCGATTTGCAGCAGAATAATAGCAGGTTAAAGGGCTGTTGTGGTGGTTGAATAACACAGCAACAAGAGGCTGCAGGTGTCGACTTTGAGGCTGTAAAAACGGCAAATTACAGCTGCAATAGCAGCCTTGTGGCTCGAAAAAGGCAGCAGGAAAACAGGAAAACTAGCGGTTGTTTGGGTGATTTTTGTGAGTCGATTGCAGGCTGTTTGGAGGGTGTGATTGTTAGTCGATGTAGGTGATTGTTGAGGGCTGTTTTAGTCGACTAAAAGGATGATGATGATGCAAATAATCGACTAAACAAGCAAAGAAAGAGAGGAACTTGTGTGATTTTTTTGGAATGCAAATTATGAATGAAGAAAGCTAAAACCTATGGCCTTTTTATAGTTGATTTAGAGTCCTAATCACATTACAACTACTTTGGAGATCAAGGATTTCTTGGAGTGAAAGGATTAAGAGCTAGGATTAGATTAGGATTAGTAATTACTTAGGAATCAAGTTCTTTTTTTTATTATTAAATATAGCCGATATATATATATATATATATATATATATATATATATATATATATATATATATATATATATATATATATATATATATATATATATATATATATATATATATATATATATATATATATTCGGCATTTGTATTTATTTATATATTTTATATCTTTTTTTAAATGTTTATCCCTTTATTTATTTTATTACTTCGAGTTTTATTGGACACTATAGTTTTAAATTGTACAGTTAATTATATAATTTTATATATTTTTGTAGTGAGTTAAAATAATTATATGCTTTCAGTTAATATTAATAATTACTATAGCTTAATAAATACTTGGGTTAGGGTTTATATTTAATATTTAGGGTTAGTGCTTAAGTAATAAATACGATCATTTAATACAAGTATTAATTATAGTTCATTAATCGTAAACGGACAACAACCCTAAATCGAATACACAGAAGAACAAATGAAAACCCTAAGGGCATTTTGGTCATTTCAGAACGGAAAAATGAGGGTTGTTATAGTACCTCCCCGTTAATTTAAACTTCGTCCCGAAGTTTCAGATGGACTTCTCGGATGCATCAGCGGTTGAGAAGAGATGGAGATATTCCCGCTTCATTTGGTCTTCACGTTCTCAGGTATACTCGGGGCCTCTCCGTGAATTTCAACGGATCTTAACAATAGGAATAGTGCTTTGTTTCAAGCCTTTAACCTCACGATCCATAACCTCCATCGGTTCTTCAAGGGAATGCATTTTATCATCAATGCGGATATCATCCAATGGAATAACAAGTGTGTCATCAGTAAGACACTTTTTAATATTCAAGATGTGAAATGTATGTACTTTAATTAACAAGAAGTGTTGACTAAAAATTACCATTCGGTCAATGTTTTGTTAAAGCAAAGTTTACACTTAATTACAATGGGGATCTACATTTTCGTCCGTATGAGGCCTCAAATAGTGCAACCTTAATGCTTGAGTGATAGCTGTTATTGTAAGAAAATTCAGCCAAAGGCAAGTGTCTATCCCAACCTTTGCCGAAATCGATAACACAAGCACGAAGCATATCTTCCAACGTTTGAATGGTTCGTTCACTTTGACCATCAGTTTGTGGATGATAAGTAGTACTCATGTCGAGTTGAGTTTCAAGAGCAGATTGTAAAGTTTTCCAAAATCTAGAAATAAATCGACTGTCGCGATTTGAAATGATTGAGATAGGGACTCCATGACGTGAGACAATCTCTTTGATATAAAGTTGTGATAATTTGTCCATCTTGTCGATTTCTTTGATTGGTAAAAAGTGTACAGATTTAGTAAGACGATCTACTATGACCCAAATAGTATCATTGCCACTAAAAGTCTTGGGCAACTTAGTAATAAAATCCATAGTGATACATTCCCACTTTCACTTCGGAATATCCGGATGTTGAAGTAATCCAGACAGATTTTGATGTTCGACCTTAACTTTCAAACAAGTAAGGCTCTTGCTTACATAATCAGCAATATCAGATTTCAGATTAGGCTCCTAATAAAACTTCTTCACATCGTGATACATTTTACTAGAGCCTGGGTGAATAGAACATCTAGTCTTATGTACTTCATCCAAGACTAGTTCTCGAAAATTTCTAAATAGCAGTGATTTTTGTAGGATCGACATGTATTCCTTCACTATCAACTACATGCCCAAGAAATTGTACGGTTCGCAGCCAAAATTCACACTTGAAAAAAAAAACTTGGTATACAGTTGTTCCTTCTTTAAGAGCTCTAGAATCAATCGCAGATGTTGGTCATGCTATTTCTCGCTCTTGGGATAGATTAAGATGTCATCGATGAAAAACGATCATGAATTTGTCAAGATAAGGTTTGCATACACGGTTCATAAAATCCATGAATACAGCAGGAGTATTGGTTGAACCAAAAGGCATGACAATAAACTCATAAGGTCCATAACGAGTTCGGAAAGCAGTCTTAGAAGCATCAGCTTCATTGACTCTCAATTGGTGATAACCCGACCTAAGATCAATTTTCGAATAGATACTTGATCCTTGCAATTGGTCAAACAGGTCATCAATACGCGGGAGTGGATAACGATTCTTGATGGTAAACTTGTTGAGTTCTTGGTAATCAATACACATTCTCAACGTGCCATCTTTCTTCTTAACGAAAAGAACGGGTGCTCCCCACGGAGACGAGCTAGGACGAATGAAACCTTTCTCCAAAAGTTCTTGGAGTTGGTTGGATAATTCCTTCATTTCGGATGGAGCTAAGCGGTATGGTGCCTTTGCAATAGGTGCAGCACCGAGCGTGGATAATTCAAAAGCGAAAGATAATATAATATCTAAGGTTGATATATATATATATATATATATATATATATATATATATATATATATATATATATATATATATATATATATATATATATATATATATATATATATATAGTTGAAAATATAGAGATAAGGAGTATGTAACGGTACACAATGGTCCTAAGGTTGATCAGACCTTATTTCCATCATGATCCATTAGGATTTTTGCATGACTTATCATAATATAACCATGTTGATCAGACGTCATTATATTATACTAAATCATACTTCTATCACTCCATAAAGTTACTACTAATGTCATCTAGTCAATATTTATCTTCTTTGAGACAGATGGTTTAATGGAAAATGAAAGAAAAGAAAATAACAGCATTCGTTCATTTAAAGAAAATAACCAGAGTATTACAAAAACTTAACGAAATCTTCCAAAATATAGAAGTAACAAATGGTAACATAGAGAACATTATGAAAGTTTTTCAAAGGACTTTGTAGATGCCAAAAAAAAACTCTTCATTGTGCCTCTTCATCCTTCTTCCTCATCATCACGAGCTTCCTCGGCAGTCATCACAAACGCTCGGCTTTTAGCATTTCCCATGTTATCCTTTTTCTTTGGACACTGGTTGCAAAAATGCCCTCTTTCACCACAGTCATAGCATGTAGGAACGATTGCGTTGGATTTTGTTGCAGGTGTATCATTTGAAGGAACTGCAACCCTATAATTTTTGGCTATATGACCAATCTTCTTACACTTGGTGCACTCAGCCTTGCACCACCCAGAATGGTGTTTCTCACAACGCTTATAATAAGGTTGTTTCCCAGAATAACCTCCTCTTGAATTTTCGGCAACTTTCTTATTTGAACCTAGGTTTGATTCCTGAGTAGGCTCAAATTTCATTTTGCCTTCACTAGTCTTAGCCTTGGCTTGTTTATTTTCCGCAACCTTTCTCTTTTTAGCCATCATGAGGTTTTGGGCCATCAGTATCACCCCATCTAAGGTCTCCTTACTTGCAGCAATAACCTTTCCCTGAATCTCGTCAGGAAGACCTTCCATGTATCGCTCTATCTTCTTCTGTTCATTTGGTACCATGTCCGGGCACAATGAAACCAACTCTATAAACCTGTTGGTATAAGCTTCAATATCGGTACCTTTGACCTTCAATTCCCAAAATTTAACCTCTAGCTTTTGAATTTGTTTCCTTGGAATTTTTTTTCCAGTCATCATCCATTTTACAACGGCCCATGGAATGGCATTAGTAGCATCTAGCTCTATAGTTTGGGCATAAGCGTTCCACCAAGTCAAAGCAAGACCACTTAGTGTGTGTGTGGCATACTTCACTCGGTCGACATCCGCACAGTTACAGATGCGAAAGATTGATTCGAGTTTTTCGAACCAACGAGTCAATTCAACTGCCTCCTCATTTCCATTGAAGGATGGAGGCTTACAGTTCATAAACTCCTTATAGGTGCATGATTTAGGTGGATTTCCTTGGTTTCTCCCTTGATTATTGTTGCCTTGAGTGACAGCAAGCAGTTGTTAAAATTGTGCGGGAGTCAAAGTAACATTTGGAAGAGCGTTGGTAGCACCACGAGTTGAATGAGCCATTAATCTTCAATACACAACACTGTATTAGTTGAAGAGTTTATGGTGCTAGTAAGTTATAAGTTTGTTTAATAAATGAACAATTTTTCACACAACATGTAAATGGGAAAATAGATAAGAGAAACAACGAGATGTATTAAAACATTTAAATTTTATTAAACCTCACAAAGATAACTAACATCTTTTATTAGACACGAAACGAAACAAAAATAAATACGAAACGAAACAAGGATAGTAGTTTTAGGCAAATCCTTTACAATGAACGAAAACTAATACGAAAATAGAAAAAGCATCTAATTCTTCTTAGGAGGTGGGGGTTGAGTCTTGAATTTTTCCCACAGAAGATCCTTGAGAAACTGCATACCCCTCTCCAGTTCCCCAATCCTTTGATTTTGCTGCTCAATTTCTCTATCATGTCTCATAGGAGTCTTTCTGAAGAGATTATACACATCATATGAGTATGTTGACAATTCCTCTTGTTGATCTTCAAGCGTACTAAAGTGACCTTCAATAAGTTCCCTCAACTTACCAAAATCTGTCTTCACTTCATGCAAGTCACTCATCACCATAGCATGCTCAACAGAGTTGGTGCAAAACACGGGAATAGTGGTAAAACGGGGTTCTTTAGATGAACTCGAACTCTCGGTACCTGATGTCTCGGGTTCCTTTCTTTTTAAGGAAGGAGCTATGTGTAGTGACCCGAACTTTTCCATGTTTATATATATTAATTGAGATTGATATTTACATGACTAAATGTTTCCAACATGTTAAGAAATCAAACTTGTTAAGACTTGATTAAATGAAATAAGTTTCATATAGACAATTGATCACCCATGTTGACCGGCGATTCACGAACGTTACAAAATTGTAAAAACTACATGTTGTGGTATATATATAGACATATATATATATATGGTTGACATAAGATTATGATGAGTAAGTATCGCACTAAGTATATTAACAATGTGTGATATACATAAGAAATGAGATTACTAAGTTAAGAAACTCGAAATGATATATATATAACGATTATCGTTATGATAACGTCTACTAAATACATATGTATCATATTAAGATATTGATACGCTATATTTAACATGATAAAATGATATTTAAATATATCATTAAGTGTGTTAACAATGAACTACATATGTAAAAACAAGACTACTAACCCAAGAATTACGAAACGAGACTTATAGGTAACGATTATCGTTGTAACGATATTTTAATGTATATATCATATTAAGAGATATTCATACATCATAATATCATGATAATATAATAATTTAACATCTCATTTGATATAATAAACATTGGGTTAACAACATTAATTGAGATCGTTAACTTAAAGGTTTCAAAACAACACTTACATGTAACGACTAACGAAGACTTAACGACTCCATTAGAATGTATATACATGTTGTGTTTTGATATGTATTCTTACACTTTTGAAAGAATTCAAGACACATATCAAAATACTTCTACTAAACAAAAATGCTTACAATTACATCCTCGTTCAGTTTCATCAACAATTCTACTCGTATGCACCCGTATTCGTACTCGTACAATACACAGCTTTTAGATGTATGTACTATTGGTATATACACTCCAATGATCAGCTCTTAGCAGCCCATGTGAGTCACCTAACACATGTGGGAACCATCATTTGGCAACTAGCATGAAATATCTCATAAAATTACAAAAATATGAGTAATCATTCATGACTTATTTACATGAAAACAAAATTACACATCCTTTATATCTAATCCATATACCAACGACCAAAAACACTTACAAACACTTTCATTCTTCAATTTTCTTCATCTAAGTAATCTCTCTCAAGTTCTATCTTCAAGTTCTATCTTCAAGTTCTAAGTATTCTTCAAAAATTCCATAAGTATAGTTTCATAAAAATCAAGAATACTTCCAAGTTTGCAAGTCTACTTCCAAGCTTTCTAATCCATTCCAAGTAATCATCTAAGATCAAGGAACCTTTGTTATTTACAGTAGGTTATCTTTCTAATTCAAGGTAATATTCATATTCAAACTTTGATTCAATTTCTACAACTATAACAATCTTATTTCGAGTGAAAATCTTACTTGAACTGTTTTCGTGTCATGATTCTGTTTCAAGAACTTTCAAGCCATTCAAGGATCCTTTGAAGCTAGATCCATTTTTCTCATTTCCAGTGGTTTTATCCAGAAAACTTGAGGAAGTAATGATGTTCATAACATCATTCGATTCATACATATAAAGCTATCTTATTCGAAGGTTTAAACTTGTAATCACTAGAACATAGTTTAGTTAATTCTAAACTTGTTCACAAATAAAAGTTAATCCTTCTAACTTGACTTTTAAAATCAACTAAATACATGTTCTATATCTATATGATATGCTAACTTAATGATTTAAAACCTGGAAACACGATGAACACCATAAAGTCGGATATACGCCGTCGTAGTGAAACCGGGGGCTGTTTTGGTTTGGATAATTAAAAACTATGATAAACTTTGATTTAAAAGTTGTTCTTCTGGGAAAATGATTTTTCTTATGAACATGAAACTATATCCAAAAATCATGGTTAAACTCAAAGTGGAAGTATGTTTTCCAAAATGGTCATCTAGATGTCGTTCTTTCGACTGAAATGACTACCTTTACAAAAACGACTTGTAACCTGTAATTCCGACTATAAAATTATACTTTTTCTGTATAGATTCATAAAGTTAAGTTCAATATGAAACCATAGCAATTTGATTCACTCAAAACGGATTTAAAATGAAGAAGTTATGGGTAAAACAAGATTGGTTATTTTTGCTTGTTGTAGCTACGTGAAAATTGGTAACAAATCTATATTAATCATATCCTAGCTAACTTATATTGTATTATACATGTATTCTAATATATTATGTAATCTTGGGATACCATAGACACGTATGCAAATATTTTGACATATCATATCGACCCATCTATATATATTATTTGGAACAACCATAGACACTCTATATGCAGTAATGTTGGAGTTAGCTATACAGGGTTGAGGTTGATTCCAAAAATATATATAGTTTGAGTTGTGATCTAGCCTGAGACGTGTATATACTGGGTCGTGGATTGATTCAAGAAAATATATATCGATTTATTTCTGTACATCTAATTATGGACAACTTGTTGTAGGTTACTAACAAGGACAGCTGACTTAATAAACTTAAAACAGTAAAACGTATTAAAAATGTTGTAAATATATTTTGAACATACTTTGATATATATGTACATATTTGTTATAGGTTCGTGAATCGACCAGTGTCCAAGTCTTACTTCCCGACGAAGTAAAAATATGTGAAAGTGAGTTATAGTCCCACTTTTAAAATCTAATATTTTTGGGATGAGAATACATGCAGGTTTTATAAATGATTTACAAAATAGACACAAGTACGTGAAACTACATTCTATGGTTGAATTATCGAAATCGAATATGCCCCTTTTTATTAAGTCTGGTAATCTAAGAATTAGGGAACAGATACCCTAATTGACGCGAATCCTAAAGATAGATCTATTGGGCCTAACAAACCCCATCCAAAGTACCGGACGCTTTAGTACTTCGAAATTTATATCATATCCGAAGGGTGTCCCGGAATGATGGGGATATTCTTATATATGCATCTTGTTAATGTCGGTTACCAGGTGTTCACCATATGAATAATTTTTATCTCTATGTATGGGATGTATATTGAAATATGAAATCTTGTGGTCTATTATTATGATTTGATAATATATAGGTTAAACCTATAACTCACCAACATTTTTGTTGACATTTTAAGCATGTTTATTCTTAGGTGATTATTAAGAGCTTCTGCTGTTGCATACTAAAATAAGGACAAGATTTGGAGTCCATACTTGTATGATATTATGTAAAAACTGCATTCAAGAAACTTATTTTTGATGTAATATATTCTTATTGTAAACCATTATGTAATGGTCGTGTGTAAACGGTATATTTTAGATTATCATTATTTGATAATCTACGTAATGCTTTTAAACCTTTATCGATAAAATAAAGGTTATGGTTGTTTTAAAAATGAATGCAGTCTTTGAAAAACGTCTCATATAGAGGTCAAAACCTCGCGACGAAATCAATTAATATGGAACGTTTATAATCAATATGAACGGGACATTTCAGTTGGTATCCGAGCATTGGTCTTAGAGAACCAGAAAATTGCATTAGTGTGTCTTACCGAGTTTGTTAGGATACATTAGTGAGTCTGGACTTCGACCGTGTTTTTCTTCAAAAACGATTGCTTAACATTTTTTTGTTGGAAACTATATATTATTAACATGTAAATATTATGTGATATATTAATCTCTTAACGTGTTTGATATTGTGTGATAGATGTCTACCTCTAGTACAAATCCCATTGATTCACCTAATAATAATGAAGAGTCGAATATATTTTGGGAAGATTCAAAAATTCCCGAAGAGGAACCGGAAGAGGAGGAACCGGAAGAGGAGGAACCAGAAGAAGAGGAACCAGAAGAGGATGAATCGGAAGAGGAGGAACCAGAAGAAGAAGAGGTTCCGGAGGAAGAAATATTGATACCTATAGTAAATTGATTAAATAAAAGAAAATCCTCAACCAATGGACCAAAGTTAATAATGGTCAATGGTGTTTCCGCCGAGGAAGCAAAATATTGGGAAGATTATCAATTTTCCGATGAATCGGATCCCGATGAGGAATCCGATGATGTTATAGAAATTACCTCGACCCAATTTAATAAAGCGAAATAAAATAATAGGGGAAAAGGTATAAAAATAGAGAAACCCGATTCCAACCCCGATGAACTTTATATGTATCGACAACATCCGTATTTCCTAAAATGTAACAATGACCCGGGAACCTCTAAACCACCAGGTTTTTCTAAACCATTATGGAAAACGATGGCTCGTATTATAGGAACACCATATATTCCTAAAAAATTAGGAAAACGAACCAAGTCCGAAGAAGAAGAAACCAGTGATTCAGATTAGAAGGTTGTAATCATGTTGTGTATTATATGTATTGTAGTGTGCTTGTACTTTTATGTTCTATGTAAAAATTGCTTGTATTGTTTGTTACTTATCTTTTACGAATCTAATCTTTGTCTATTTTATAGTATAAAAACAAAATGGACGTTAAGGGTAGACAACTGAATATTTTAGAAGACCTACCAGAGGATATGATTGAGGAAATCTTGTCTAGAGTCGGTCAGAATTCATCAGCACATTTAGTTATGGCGAAATTAACTTGTCAAACATTTGAAAGACTTTCCAGAAATGCCTTATTTTATAAAAGGCTTTCCTTTGATATGTGGGGTATATCACATTGGGGAGATCGTAAGTTACGCCGTATTTTCTTTAAAGCGTTAAATGCGGGGAACCCAAATGCAATTTTACGCTACGGGTTAAGAACCTATTTTGACTCAACATATCCCAACATAGGATTTCGTGAATTAGAAAGAGCTTCTAACATGCAACATAAAGAAGCATGTTATACTTACGGGTTAGTGATGTTCGCTTCTTACCAAAGTGAGAAAAAGAACATCGGATTGCAATTTTTAAATAAAACCTTCCCACAATTGACGGATTCAGTAGTTGGGGTGAGAAACAAGGTTTTTAGATTATTACGGGGCTGTTGGACATTACGAAACCCTCGTTCTTTTGACGACATTACAACATGCTGCCTAGCTAATGGTCATAACAGTTATTTTCCACAAGACCAAGGATGAGAAGTTGTCTTAGTAAAACCAGAATGCATGACTTGTTTCTGGACTTATGAATTACGTGTCTTTATTTCCTTTGCTGAACAACTTGTGTATTAACTAGATTTATCTTCAAAACTGTCTTGTATCATAGTGTACTATATTTCATGTTATATGTAATATAGCGAAGTTGTAAGTTTGAAGAATATTTGTATGTGATATATTATTATAATCAGTTTTTCATATGGAATTGTAGTAGTTGAATTGTATATTAGCTACTAAGTATGAACTTAACGGGTAGGTAGTACCCGAATTTAAAATTATAAAACGCTAATATGAAGAAAAAGCTTTTATAAATGAGTTCATATTATGCTACGAGATACTATTGACTACTCTTAATATTCTGTATGATTAAATTATTTCATTTGACTATTTTGAAGGAAATGGCACCGACTACTCGACACACCTTGAATATGAGCGAAGAGGAATTTCGTGCCTTTCTTGCTTCAAACATAGCCGCAGTACAGGCCGCGCTACATACCAACAATAACTCTGAATCTAGCAATGCAGCTAACGGCACAAGAAATTGTGTAGGATGCTCCTACAAAGAATTCACTGCCTGCAAACCTTTGGAATTTGATGAAACCGAAGGACCAATTGGATTGAAACGGTGGACCGAGAAAGTCGAATCAGTGTTTGCCATAAGTAAGTGTACTGAAGGAGACAAAGTGAAGTACGCTACGCATACCTTCACAGGTAATGCGTTAACATGGTGGAATACCTATCTAGAGCAAGTGGGACAAGATGCTGCTTACACGCTACCGTGGTCATCATTCAAGCACTTGATGAACGAGAAGTACCGTCCCAGAAACGAGGTCAATAAGCTCAAGTCAGAACTTAGAGGGTTACAAACACAGGGATTCGATATTACTTCGTACGAAAGACGATTCACAGAATTGTGCCTATTGTGTCCGAGAGCGTTCAAAGATGAGGAAGAGAAGATCGACACGTTTGTGAAAGGGTTACCGGAGAGAATCCAAGAAGATAAAAGTTCACACGAGCCTGCCTCCATACAAAAGGCATGTAGAATGGCTCACAAACTAGTGAACCAGATTGAGGGAAGAATTAACGAACAGGTGGACGAAGAGGTCAACGTGAAGTTATTCAAAAGAAAGTGGGAGGAAAATGGTGATAAGATGAAATGTCCCGTTCTTATTGATTAAAAACGTTCCATATTAATTGATTTCGTTGCGAGGTTTTGACCTCTATATGAGACGTTTTTCAAAGACTGCATTCATTTTTAAAACAAATCATAACCTTTATTTCATAAATAAAGGTTTAAAAAGCTTTACGTAGATTATCAAATAATGATAATCTAAAATATCCTGTTTACACACGACCATTACATAATGGTTTACAATACAAATATGTTACATCGAAATCAGTTCTTGAATGCAGTTTTTACACAATATCATACAAACATGGACTCCAAATCTTGTCCTTATTTTAGTATGCAACAGCGGAAGCTCTTAGTATTCACCTGAGAATAAACATGCTTTAAACATCAACAAAAATATTGGTGAGTTATAGGTTTAACCTATATATATCAAATCGTAACAATAGACCACAAGATTTCATATTTCAATACACATCCCATACATAGAGATAAAAATCATTCATATGGTGAACACCTGGTAACCGATATTAACAAAATGCATATATAAGAATATCCCCATCATTCCGGGACACCCTTCAGATATGATATAAACTTCGAAGTACTAAAGCATCCGGTACTTTGGATGGGGTTTGTTAGGCCCAATAGATCTATCTTTAGGATTCGCGTCAATTAGGGTGTCTGTTCCCTAATTCTTAGATTACCAGACTTAATAAAAAGGAGCATATTCGATTTCGATAATTCAACCATAGAATGTAGTTTCACGTACTTGTGTCTATTTTGTAAATCATTTATAAAACCTGCATGTATTCTCATCCCAAAAATATTAGATTTTAAAAGTGGGACTATAACTTACTTTCACAGATTTTTACTTCGTCGGGAAGTAAGACTTGGCCACTGGTTGATTCACGAACCTATAACAATATATACATATATATCAAAGTATGTTCAAAATATATTTACAACACTTTTAATACATTTTGATGTTTTAAGTTTATTAAGTCAGCTGTCCTCGTTAGTAACCTACAACTAGTTGTCCACAGTTAGATGTACAGAAATAAATCTATAAATATCTTGAATCAATCCACGACCCAGTGTATACGTATCTCAGTATTGATCACAACTCAAACTATATATATTTTGGAATCAACCTCAACCCTGTATAGCTAACTCCAACATTCACATATAGAGTGTCTATGGTTGTTCCGAAATATATATAGATGTGTCGACATGATATGTCGAAACATTGTATACGTGTCTATGGTATCTCAAGATTACATAATATACAATACAAGTTGATTAAGTTATGGTTGGAATAGATTTGTTACCAATTTTCACGTAGCTAAAATGAGAAAAATTATCCAATCTTGTTTTACCCATAACTTCTTCATTTTAAATCCGTTTTGAGTGAATCAAATTGCTATGGTTTCATATTGAACTATATTTTATGAATCTATATAGAAAAAGTATTGGTTTATAGTCGGAAAAATAAGTTACAAGTCATTTTTGTAAAGGTAGTCATTTCAGTCGAAAGAACGACGTCTAGATGACCATTTTAGAAAACATACTTCCACTTTGAGTTTAACCATGATTTTGGGATATAGTTTCATGTTCATAATAAAAATCATTTTCCCAGAATAACAACTTTTAAATCAAAGTTTATCATAGTTTTTAATTAACTAACCCAAAACAGCCCGCGGTGTTACTATGACGGCGTAAATCCGGTTTTACGGTGTTTTTCGTGTTTCCAGGTTTTAAATTATTAAGTTAGCATATCATATAGATATAGAACATGTGTTTAGTTGATTTTAAAAGTCAAGTTAGAAGGATTAACTTTTATTTACGAACAAGTTTAGAATTAACTAAACTATGTTATAGTGATTACAAGTTTAAACCTTCGAATAAGATAGCTTTATATGTATGAATCGAATGATGTTATGAACATCATTACTACCTCAAGTTCCTTGGATAAACCTACTGGAAATGAGAAAAATGGATCTAGCTTCAAAGGATCCTTGGATGGCTTGAAAGTTCTTGAAGCAGAATCATGACACGAAAACAATTTCAAGTAAGATTTCCACTCGAAATAAGATTGTTATAGTTATAGAAATTGAATTAAAGTTTGAATATGATTATTACCTTATATTAGAAAGATAACCTACTGTAAGTAACAAAGGTTTCTTGATCTTGGATGATTACTTGGAATGGATTTAGAAAACTTGGAAGTAAACTTGCAATCTTGGAAGTATTCTTGATTTTATGAAACTAGAACTTTTGGAATTTATGAAGAACACTTAGAACTTGAAGATAGAACTTGAGAGAGATCAATTAGATGAAGAAAATTGAAGAATGAAAGTGTTTTTAGGTGTTTTTGATCGTTGGTGTATGGATTAGATATAAAGGATATGTAATTTTGTTTTCATGTAAATAAGTCATGAATGATTACTCATATTTTTGTAATTTTATGAGATATTTCATGCTAGTTTCCAAATGATGGTTCCCACATGTGTTAGGTGACTCACATGGGCTGCTAAGAATTGATCATTGGAGTGTATATACCAATAGTACATACATCTAAAAGCTGTGTATTGTACGAGTACGAATATGGGTGCATACTAGTAGAATTGTTGATAAACTGAACGAGGATGTAATTATAAGCATTTTTGTTAAGTAGAAGTATTTTGATAAGTGTCTTGAAGTCTTTCAAAAGTGTATGAATACATATTAAAACACTACATGTATATACATTTTAACTGAGTCGTTAAGTCATCGTTAGTCGTTACATGTAAATGTTGTTTTGAAACCTTTAGGTTAACGATCTTGTTAAATGTTGTTAACCCATTGTTTATTATAACAAATGAGATGTTAAATTGTTATATTATCATTATATTATGATATATAATATATCTTAGTATGATATATATACAGTTAAATGTCGTTACAACGATAATCGTTACATATATGTCTCGTTTCGAAATCATTAAGTTAGTAGTCTTATTTTTACATATGTATTTCATTGTTAATACACTTAATAATATATTTACTTATCATTTAACATAATTAACCAAGTGTATTAATATCTTAATATGATTCATATGTACCTAGTAAGACGTTGTTATAACGATAATCGTTATATATATCGTTTTCGAGTTTCTTAATTTAATAGTCTCATTTTTATGTATATAACTCATTGTTAAAATACCTAATGAGATACATACTTATAATAAAATCATGTTAACTATATATATAACCATATATATGTCATCGTATAGTTTTTACAAGTTTTAACGTTCGTGAATCACCGGTCAACTTGGGTGGTCAATTGTCTATAAGAAACCTATTTCAATTAATCAAGTCTTAACAAGTTTGATTGCTTAACATGTTGAAAACACTTAATCATGTAAATAACAATTTCATTTAATATATATATAAACATGGAAAAGTTCGGGTCACTACAGTACCTTCCCGTTAAATAAATTTCGTCCCGAAATTTTAAGCAGTTGGAGGTGTTGACGTATCTTCTAGAAATAAATGTGGGTATTTCTTCTTCATCTAATCTTCATGCTCCCAGGTGAACTCGGGTCCTCTACAAGCATTCCATCGAACCTTAACAATCAGTATCTTGTTTTGTTTAAGTCTCTTAACCTCACGATCCATTATTTCGACGGGTTCTTTAATGAATTGAAGTTTTTCATTGATTTGGATTTCGTCCAACGGAATAGTGAGATCTTCTTTAGCAAAACATTTCTTCAAATTTGAGATGTGGAAAGTGTTATGTACAGCCGCGAGTTGTTGAGGTAGCTCCAGTTGGTAAGCTACTGGTCCGACACGATCTATAATCTTGAATGGTCCAATGTACCTTGGATTTAGTTTCCCCCGTTTACCAAATCGAACAACGCCTTTCCAAGGTGAAACCTTAAGCATGACCATTTCTCCAATTTCAAACTCTATATCTTTTCTTTTACTGTCCGCGTAGCTCTTTTGTCGACTCTGGGCGGTTTTCAATCTTTGTTGAATTTGGATGATTTTCTCGGTAGTTTCTTGTATTATCTCCGGACCCGTAATCTGTCTATCCCCCACTTCACTCCAACAAATCGGAGACCTGCACTTTCTACCATAAAGTGCTTCAAACGGCGCCATCTCAATGTTTGAATGGTAGCTGTTGTTGTAGGAAAATTCTGCTAACGGTAGATATCGATCCCAACTGTTTCCGAAATCAATAACACAAGCTCGTAGCATGTCTTCAAGCGTTTGTATCGTCCTTTCGCTCTGCCCATCAGTTTGTGGATGATAGGCAGTACTCATGTCTAGACGAGTTCCCAATGCTTGCTGTAATGTCTGCCAGAATCTTGAAATAAATCTGCCATCCCTATCAGAGATAATAGAGATTGGTATTCCATGTCTGGAGACGACTTCCTTCAAATACAGTCGTGCTAACTTCTCCATCTTGTCATCTTCTCTTATTGGCAGGAAGTGTGCTGAATTGGTGAGACGATCAACTATTACCCAAATAGTATCATAACCACTTGCAGTCCTTGGCAATTTAGTAATGAAATCCATGGTAATGTTTTCCCATTTCCATTCCGGGATTTCAGGTTGTTGTAGTAGACCTGATGGTTTCTGATGTTCAGCTTTGACCTTAGAACACGTCAAACATTCTCCTACATATTTAGCAATATCGGCTTTCATACCTGGCCACCAAAAATGTTTCTTAAGATCCTTGTACATCTTCCTCGTTCCAGGATGTATTGAGTATCTGGTTTTATGAGCTTCTCTAAGTACCATTTCTCTCATATCTCCAAATTTTGGTACCCAAATTCTTTCAGCCCTATACCGGGTTTCGTCTTCCCGAATATTAAGATGCTTCTCCGATCCTTTGGGTATTTCATCCTTTAAATTTCCCTCTTTTAAAACTCCTTGTTGCGCCTCCTTTATTTGAGTAGTAAGGTTAGTGTGAATCATTATATTCATAGATTTTACTCGAATGGGTTCTCTGTCCTTTCTGCTCAAGGCGTCGGCTACCACATTTGCCTTCCCCAGGTGGTAATGAATCTCAAAGTCGTAATCATTCAACAATTCAATCCACCTACGCTGCCTCATATTCAGTTGTTTCTGATTAAATATGTGTTGAAGACTTTTGTGGTCGGTATATATAATACTTTTGACCCCATATAAGTAGTGCCTCCAAGTCTTTAATGCAAAAACAACTGCGCCTAATTCCAAATCATGCGTCGTATAATTTTGCTCGTGAATCTTCAATTGTCTAGACGCATAAGCAATCACCTTCGTCCGTTGCATTAATACACAACCGAGACCTTGCTTTGATGCGTCACAATAAATCACAAAATCATCATTCCCTTCAGGCAATGACAATATAGGTGCCGTAGTTAGCTTTTTCTTTAATAATTGAAACGCCTTCTCTTGTTCATCCTTCCATTCAAATTTCTTCCCTTTATGCGTTAATGCAGTCAAGGGTTTTGCTATTTTGGAGAAATCTTGGATGAATCTTCTGTAGTAACCAGCCAATCCTAAAAATTGACGTATATGCTTCGGAGTTTTTGGGGTTTCCCACTTTTCAACGGTTTCGATCTTTGCCGGGTCCACCTGGATACCTTCTTTGTTCACTATGTGACTGAGGAATTGAACTTCTTCTAACCAAAATGCACACTTTGAAAACTTAGCATACAGTTTTTCTTTCCTCAATACTTCTAGCACTTTTCTCAAATGTTCTTCGTGCTCTTGATCATTCTTTGAGTAAATAAGTATGTCATCGATGAAAACAATGAAAAACTTGTCAAGATATGGCCCACACACTCGGTTCATAAGGTCCATGAACACAGCTGGTGCATTAGTTAAACCAAATGGCATGACCATAAACTCGTAATGACCGTAACGTGTTCTGAAAGCAGTCTTTGGAATATCATCTTCTTTCACCCGCATTTGATGATACCCGGAACGTAAGTCAATCTTTGAATAAACAGACGAGCCTTGTAGTTGATCAAATAAGTCGTCGATTCTCGGTAGTGGGTAGCGGTTCTTGATGGTAAGTTTGTTCAACTCTCGGTAGTCGATACACAACCTGAATGTACCATCTTTCTTCTTGACAAACAAAACAGGAGCTCCCCACGGTGATGTGCTTGGTCGAATGAAACAACTCTCTAAAAGTTCTTGTAATTGGCTTTGCAGTTCTTTCATCTTGCTGGGTGCGAGTCTGTAAGGAACACGAGCTATTGGTGCAGCTCTTGGTACAAGATCTATTTGAAATTCAACAGATCGATGTGGAGGTAGTCCCGGTAATTCTTTCGAAAATACATCGGAAAATTCTTTTGCGACGGGAACATCATTGATGCTCTTTTCTTCAGTTTGTACTTTCTCGACGTGTGCTAGAACAGCATAGCAACCTTTTCTTATTAGTTTTTGTGCCTTCAAATTACTAATAGGATGTAGCTTCATGTTGCCCTTTTCTCCGTACACCATTAAGGGTTCTCCTTCTTCTCGTACAATGCGAATTGCATTTTTATAACATACTTTCTCTGCTTTCACCTTCTTCAGTCAGTCCATGCCTACTATTATATCAAAACTCCCTAACTCTACTGGTATCAAATCAATCTTAAATATTTCGCTACCCAGTTTAATTTCTTGATTCTGGCATATATTATCTGCTGAAATTAATTTACCGTTGGCATAGCTGCTTCTGATTGTTGTTGTTGTTGCGGTTGGTATTGTTGTTGGGATGATTGTTGTAGTTGCTGTTGTTGTTGTTGTTGTTGTTGTTGTTGTTGTTGGGCCTTTTGTTGTAGTTGCGATTGATGTTGCGATTGTTGGGATAGTTGTTGCGATTATTGTTGTAATTGCTGTTGTTGTTGTATTGGTGATTCTTATCACCGTTTTCCTCCCACTTTCTTTTGACTTGCTTCACATTGGCCTCTTCAGCAGTCTGTTCTTTAATTCTTTCTTCAATCTGGTTCACAAGTTTGTGAGCCATTCTACATGCCTGTTGTATGGAGGCGGGCTCGTGTGAACTTATATCTTCTTGGATTCTTTCCGGTAATCCTTTCACAAACGCGTCGATCTTCTCTTCCTCATCTTCGAACGCTCCCGGACACAATAGGCACAATTCTGTGAATCGTCTTTCGTACGTGGTAATATCAAATCCTTGGGTTCGTAACCCTCTAAGTTCTGTCTTGAGCTTATTAACCTCGGTTCTGGGACGGTACTTCTCGTTCATCAAGTTCTTGAATGCGGACCACGGTAGTGCGTACGGATCATCTTGTCCCACTTGCTCTAGATAGGTATTCCACCATGTTAACGCAGAACCTGTGAAGGTATACGTAGCGTACTTCACTTTGTCCTCTTCAGTACACTTACTTATGGCAAACACCGATTCGACCTTCTCGGTCCACCGTTTCAATCCGATCGGTCCTTCGGTTCCATCAAATTCCAAAGGTTTGCAGGCAGTGAATTCTTTGTAGGTGCATCCTACACGATTTCCTGTACTGCTAGATCCAAGGTTATTGTTGGTATGTAGCGCAGCCTGTACTGCGGCTATGTTTGAAGCTAGAAAATTATGGAATTCCTCTTCATTCATATTCTTGGTGTATCGAGTAGTCGGTGCCATTTCCTTCAAAATAGTCAAATGGAACAAGTTAATCATACAGAATATTAAGAGTAGTTAATAGCATTTCGTAGCATAATATGAACTCATTTATAAAAGCTTTTTCTTCATATTAGCATTTTATAAGTTTAAATTCGGGTAGTACCTACCCGTTAAGTTCATACTTAGTAGCTAATATACAATTCAACTACTACAATTCTATATGAAAAACTGATTATAATAATATTTCGCGTTTAAATTTTTATACAATATTTTACAAACTTACAATACCGCTTATTTTACATAAAGCATGAAATATAGCACACAATAACTTTGATACAAGATAGTTGTGAAGATAATTCTAGCTAGTACACAAGTCGTTCAGCAAAGGCAATAAAGACACGTAATTCATACATCCAGAAAGAAGTCATGCATTCTGGTTTTACTAGGACTACTTCCCATCCTTGGTCTTGTGGAACATAACCGTTATGGCCGTTGATAAGACAGCGTGTTGTAACATCGTCAAAGGGACGAGGGTTACGTAATGACCAACAGTCTCGTAATAACCTAAAAACCTCATTTCTTACCCCAATTACAGACTCCGTCACTTGTGGGAACGTTTTGTTTAATAGTTGTAGCCCGATGTTCTTTTTCTCACTTTGGTGAGAAGCGAACATTACTAACCCGTAAGCATAGCATGCTTCTTTATGTTGCATGTTAGCCGCTTTTTCTAAATCATGAAGTCATATATTCGGATACATTGAGTCAAAAAAATTTCTTAACTCGTTGCGTAAAATAGCATTTGGGTTCCCCGCAATATATGCGTCAAAGTAAACACATCGTAACTTATGGGTTTCCCAATGTGATATCCCCCATCTTTCAAATGAAAGTCTCTTATAAACCAAGGCATTCTTGGAACGTTCTTCGAATGTCTTACAAACTGATTTCGCCGTAAATAGTTGTGCCGAAGAATTCTGACCGACTCTAGACAAGATTTCATCAATCATGTCTCCGGGTAGGTCTCTTAAAATATTGGGTTGTCTATCCATTTTGTGTTTTTATACTGTAAAATAGACAAGAGTTAGATTCATAAAAAAAAATACTTATTAATACAAGCAATTTTTACATATATCATAAAGCATAAGCACACTATATTACATATATTACACCACACGAATACAACTATCTTATTCCGACTCGCTTGTTTCTTCTTCTTCAGTTTTGGTTCGTTTTGCCAAGTTTCTAGGGATATATGATGTTCCCCTAATACGAGCTGTTGTTTTCCACAACGGTTTAGAAAAACCTAGAGGTTTAGAGGTTCCCGGGTCATTGTTACAACTTAAGGGCTTCGGGGGTTGACGATACATATAAAGTTCATCGGGGTTGGAATTAGATTTCTTTATTTTTATGCCCCTTCCCTTATTGTTTTCTTTTGCCTTTTTAAATTCAGTTGGGGTAATTTCTATAACATCATCGGAATTCTCGTCGGAATCCGATTCATCAGAGAATTGGTAATCCTCCCAATATTTTGCTTCCTTGGCGGAAACACCATTGACCATAATTAACCTTGGTCGGTTGGTTGAGGATTTTCTTTTACTTAACCGTTTTATTATTTCTCCCACCGGTTCTATTTCTTCTTCCGGTTCCTCCTCCTCCGGTTCCGATTCTTCTTCCGGTTCCGATTCTTCTTCCGGTTCCTCTTCGAGAACTTGTGAATCAGTCCACGAATCATTCCAATTTACATTTGACTCTTCATTATTATTAGGCGAGTCAATGAGACTTGTTCTAGAGGTAGACATCTATCACATAATATCAAACACGTTAAGAGATTAATATATCACATAATATTCACATGTTAAAAATATATAGTTTCCAACAAAAATGTTAAGCAATCATTTTTAAAGAAAACACGGTCGAAGTCCAGACTCACTAATGCATCCTAACAAACTCGATAAGACACACTAATACAAATTTTCTGGTTCTCTAAGACCAACGCTCGGATACCAAGTGAAATGTCCCGTTCTTATTGATTAAAAACGTTCCATATTAATTGATTTCGTTGCGAGGTTTTGACCTCTATATGAGACGTTTTTCAAAGACTGCATTCATTTTTAAAATAAACCATAACCTTTATTTCATAAATAAAGGTTTAAAAAGCTTTACGTAGATTATCAAATAATGATAATCTAAAATATCCTGTTTACACACGACCATTACATAATGGTTTACAATACAAATATGTTACAACGAAATCAGTTCTTGAATGCAGTTTTTACACAATATCATACAAACATGGACTCCAAATCTTGTCCTTATTTTAGTATGCAACAGCGGAAGCTCTTAGTATGCCACTGGTTGATTCACGAACCTATAACAATATATACATATATATCAAAGTATGTTCAAAATATATTTACAACACTTTTAATACATTTTGATGTTTTAAGTTTATTAAGTCAGCTGTCCTCGTTAGTAACCTACAACTAGTTGTCCACAGTTAGATGTACAGAAATAAATCGATAAATATCTTGAATCAATCCACGACCCAGTGTATACGTATCTCAGTATTGATCACAACTCAAACTATATATATTTTGGAATCAACCTCAACCCTGTATAGCTAACTCCAACATTCACATATAGAGTGTCTATGGTTGTTCCGAAATATATATAGATGTGTCGACATGATAGGTCGAAACATTGTATACGTGTCTATGGTATCTCAAGATTACATAATATACAATACAAGTTGATTAAGTTATGGTTGGAATAGATTTGTTACCAATTTTCACGTAGCTAAAATGAGAAAAATTATCCAATCTTGTTTTACCCATAACTTCTTCATTTTAAATCCGTTTTGAGTGAATCAAATTGCTATAGTTTCATATTGAACTCTATTTTATGAATCTAAACAGAAAAAGTATAGGTTTATTGTCAGAAAAATAAGTTACAAGTCATTTTTGTAAAGGTAGTCATTTCAGTCGAAAGAACGACGTCTAGATGACCATTTTAGAAAACATACTTCCACTTTGAGTTTAACCATGATTTTGGGATATAGTTTCATGTTCATAATAAAAATCATTTTCTCAGAATATCAACTTTTAAATCAAAGTTTATCATAGTTTTTAATTAACTAACCCAAAACAGCCCGCAGTGTTACTATGACGGCGTAAATCCGGTTTTACGGTGTTTTTCGTGTTTCCAGGTTTTAAATCATTAAGTTAGCATATCATATAGATATAGAACATGTGTTTAGTTGATTTTAAAAGTCAAGTTAGAAGGATTAACTTTTATTTACGAACAAGTTTAGAATTAACTAAACTATGTTCTAGTGATTACAAGTTTAAACCTTCGAATAAGATAGCTTTATATGTATGAATCGAATGATGTTATAAACATCATTACTACCTCAAGTTCCTTGGATAAACCTACTGGAAATGAGAAAAATGGATCTAGCTTCAAAGGATCCTTGGATGGCTTGAAAGTTCTTGAAGCAGAATCATGACACGAAAACAATTTCAAGTAAGATTTCCACTCGAAATAAGATTGTTATAGTTATAGAAATTGAATTAAAGTTTGAATATGATTATTACCTTATATTAGAAAGATAACCTACTGTAAGTAACAAAGGTTTCTTGATCTTGGATGATTACTTGGAATGGATTTAGAAAACTTGGAAGTAAACTTGCAATCTTGGAAGTATTCTTGATTTTATGAAACTAGAACTTTTGGAATTTATGAAGAACACTTAGAACTTGAAGATAGAACTTGAGAGAGATCAATTAGATGAAGAAAATTAAAGAATGAAAGTTCTTGTAGTTGTTTTTGGTCGTTGGTGTATGGATTAGATATAAAGGATATATAATTTTGTTTTCATGTAAATAAGTCATGAATGATTACTCATATTTTTGTAATTTTATGAGATATTTCATGCTAGTTGCCAAATGATGGTTCCCACATGTGTTAGGTGACTCACATGGGCTGCTAAGAGCTGATCATTGGAGTGTATATACCAATAGTACATACATCTAAAAGCTGTGTATTGTACGAGTACGAATACGGGTGCATACGAGAAGAATTGTTGATGAAACTGAACGAGGATGTAATTGTAAGCATTTTTGTTAAGTAGAAGTATTTTGATAAGTGTCTTGAAGTCTTTCAAAAGTGTATGAAAGACTTCATACACTTAATAATATATTTACTTATCATTATATTATGATATATAATATATCTTAGTATGATATATATACAGTTAAATGTTGTTACAACGATAATCGTTACATATATGTCTCGTTTCGAAATCATTAAGTTAGTAGTCTTATTTTTACATATGTATTTCATTGTTAATACACTTAATAATATATTTAATTATCATTTAACATAATTAACCAAGTGTATCAATATCTTAATATGATTCATATGTACCTAGTAAGACGTTGTTATAACGATAATCGTTATATATATCGTTTTCGAGTTTCTTAATTTAATAGTCTCATTTTTATGTATATAACTCATTGTTAAAATACCTAATGAGATACATACTTATAATAAAATCATGTTAACTATATATATAACCATATATATGTCATCGTATAGTTTTTACAAGTTTTAACGTTCGTGAATCACCGGTCAACTTGGGTGGTCAATTGTCTATAAGAAACCTATTTCAATTAATCAAGTCTTAACAAGTTTGATTGCTTAACATGTTGAAAACACTTAATCATGTAAATAACAATTTCATTTAATATATATATAAACATGGAAAAGTTCGGGTCACTACATAAGAGTCACCAAAACAACAACAACTATCCCAACAATCGCAACATCTATCGCAACTACAACAAACGGCACAACAACAACAATAACAACTACAACAATCATCCCAACAACAATAACAACCGCAACAACAACAACAGTCAGAAGCAGCTATGCCAAAGGTGTGAAAAGTATCACTCGGGGTTTTGCACCAAATTTTGCAACAAGTGTAAAAGAAATGGTCATAGCGCGGCGAAGTGTGAGGTCTACGGACCAGGGGTTAATAGAACGACAAGAACAAATGGTGTCGGAAAGAGTAATGACGGAGCAAGTAGTGTCGGAGCAAGTTATGCCAATGTAGTTTGTTATAAATGTGAAAAACCGGGCCACATTATTAGAAATTGCCCGAACCAGGAGAACACGAATGGACAAGGCCGCGGAAGAGTTTTTAATATTAATGCGGCAGAGGCACATGAAGACCCGGAGCTTGTTACGGGTACGTTTCTTATTGACAATAAATCTGCTTACGTTTTATTTGATTCGGGTGCGGATAGAAGCTATATGAGTAGAGATTTTTGTGCTAAATTAAGTTGTCCATTGACGCCGTTGGATAGTAAATTTTTACTCGAATTAGCAAACGGTAAATTAATTTCAGCAGATTATATATGCCGGAATCGAGAAATTAAACTGGGTAGCGAAATATTTAAGATTGATTTGATACCAGTAGAGTTAGGGAGTTTTGATGTAATAGTTGGCATGGACTGGCTGAAGGAGATGAAAGCAGAGATCGTATATTACAAAAATGCAATTCGCATTGTACGAGAAGAAGGAGAACCCTTAATGGTGTACGGAGAAAAGGGTAACACGAAGCTACATCTTATTAGTAATTTGAAGGCACAAAAACTAATAAGGAAAGGTTGCTATGCTATTCTAGCACACGTCGAGAAAGTACAAACTGAAGAAAAGAGCATCAGTGATGTTCCCATCGCAAAAGAATTTTTCGATGTATTTCCGAAAGAATTACCGGGATTACCCCCACATCGATCCGTTGAATTTCAAATAGACTTTGTACCAGGAGCTGCACCAGTAGCTCGTGCTCCATACAGACTCGCACCCAGCGAAATGAAAGAATTACAAAGTCAGTTACAGGAACTTTTAGAGCGTGGTTTCATTCGACCAAGTACATCACCATGGGGAGCTCCTGTTCTGTTTGTGAAGAAGAAAGATGGTACATTCAGGTTGTGTATCGACTACCGAGAGTTGAACAAACTTACCATCAAGAACCGCTACCCACTACCGAGAATCGACGACTTATTTGATCAACTACAAGGCTCGTCTATTTATTCGAAGATCGATTTACGTTCTGGATATCATCAAATGCAAGTAAAGGAGGATGATATTCCAAAAATTGCTTTTAGGACGCGTTATGGTCATTACGAGTTTATGGATATGCCATTTGGATTGACTAACGCACCAGCTGTGTTCATGGACCTTATGAACCGAGTGTGTGGGCCATATCTTGACAAGTTTGTCATTGTTTTCATCGATGACATACTTATTTACTTAAAGAATGATCAAGAGCATGAAGAACATTTGAGAAAAGTGCTAGAAGTATTGAGGAAAGAAAAACTGTACGCTAAGTTTTCAAAGTGTGCATTTTGGTTGGAAGAAGTTCAATTCCTCGGTCACATAGTGAACAAAGAAGGTATCCAGGTGGACCCGGCAAAGATCGAAACCGTTGAAAAGTGGGAAACTCCGAAAACTCCAAAACACATACGCCAGTTTTTAGGACTGGCTGGTTACTACAGAAGGTTCATCCAAGACTTTTCCAGAATAGAAAAACTGATGTTAAAGCTAAGGGGTACGTGATATTACTATATTTTACTACGAAATACGTTACAAATTACACAAGTTTTAATTATTTATTTACAAATGGGATATACCTAAACCTTGCTACGACACTATAGGCAGTGTACCTAATCGTAGAGTAGTATAGTTTTTAGTAAGTCCGGTTCGTTCCACAGGGAGCGGGCTTATTGCATACTATATTTTTAAACAACTATATTTGTACAAAATATATATAATTATATATAATAATATATAAAAGGGGGTTTACCGTTTAATGACCGGTTTGTCGATTTTATATTTTAAGCGAAGCGTAAAGTAAATTTAATTAACAAAATAAAAAAAATATAAATGACGAATAATTAAAGGTGCGATGAAATATAAAATAAAATAATTATGCTTATTTAAACTTCCGTAATCATGATGTTTGACGTGTTGATTTTAGTTTTATGCCCATGGGTTAATTGTTCTTTGTCCTGGATTATTTAATATGTCCATACGGATTTGTCCATAATAGTCCATCAGTCATAAATATAAAGAGCGAAAGCCTTCGTCAAATTATTCTTATTCCCGAAGTCAAATATTCCAACTAATTGGGGATTCGAATTGTAACAAGGTTTTAATACTTTGTTTAATGAATACACCAGGTTATCGACTGCTTGTAAACCAAGGTTTTACTACTTTGTTAACAATTACACCAATTACCCTTGAATGTAATTCACCCCTGTTTCAACAAGTCTATTAACTATTAATCCAGTTCCGTGTCCGGTAAAATGAATAATTATTGGTATTTATAGATATCCCGCCCACCGTACCCAGTCAAGCGTATGTGGTTATATATAAATACGTCAAATTATAAGTTTGTATATTAAATTAACAAGGTAATGTTTAGTTAATATAAAACCCATTAATAGCTCATAGTCTAATTTTCACAAGTGTCGTTCTTTTGTCCAAACCTCAATTATGGTACAAAGCCCAATTACCCAATTTTAATATTTTTAGCCCAACATCATGATTACTTCGGTATTAAATAAGCATAATAATAACTTAAGTACGAGACATTAATTTAAAAAGGAGAACATAACTTACATTGAGTATTTATCGCGTAGTGGTATACGGACAGAATTTCGACTTCAAAACCCGTAAAAATAACTTTTACATAACCCAAACTAATCTAATATAAAACTAACCTATACTATATATATATATATATATATATATATATATATATATATATATATATATATATATATATATATATATATATATATATATATATATATAAATATATATATATATATATATATATATATATATCTTTTTAAAACTGCAGAAGCTCGTGGCCTTTTATAGGCATTTTGGAATCTGGCTGTTCCGCGGGTCGTGGAGTTTTTGGCCTTCAAACTCCGCGAGTCGTGGAGTTTGATTTTTCAGCTCAAAATTTTTTGGATCTTAGCTTGTCGACGTAATTAAATAATAATATAATATATAAATAATTTTAAGAATTATTTAAATATTATATTTTATTTATGTGCATAGTTGACTTGTAATTTTTGCACCGTTGCGTCGCGCGTTGAGAGTAGACTCATGTCCCGGTTCCGGATTTTCGAACGTCCTTGCGTATTATTTTATATCGTGTACTTTGCGTTCCGAAACTTGTACTCTTGTCATTTTTAGACGTTTCTCATCAATAAATTGAACCACTTGGATTGTATCTTGTACATTTGAGCTTTTTGGTCATTTGCGTCTTCAAATCGTCGTTTTCGCCTTTTGTCTTCGCACTTATTTAATATAAAAGATTACAACTTAAAATAGGACAATTACAACTAAATAATTTACATATTGGGAGGATATTGCTACTAAATATATGTTCATTTGGAGCACTATCAAATATCCCCACACTTGAACGTTGCTTGTCCTCAAGCAATACATAACTTGAAATAATATAATACATCACACGAATCACTTCTTTATTCTTCACACTTTATACATCAGTGATTTTGAGATGGCGGTATAAACAATGATAGTAACGATAGAACTGTGGTTAAAGGTGGGTGTGTCATCCACAGTTGCCTCGGGTTTAGGTCAACGACACTTGCAATCAAATAGCCGATTTACTTTCGGTTTCCAAAGCAAAGTGCACATTTGAAAGGCGGTTTACAGTCCCACATGACTATGAAAATTTAGATCCTTAAGGAAACATTTGATCTTTTTGAAAATTTAATCTAGCTTTTACCCTAGATAAGTTTTCCGGAATAACCCTTCACCGGTGTTGCAAAATATTTTTGTGGGTTTTGTGGGTTTCAGATTTGAAAATTTTAGCTCAAAACTTATGGTTTTGTGTCACCCACTTGCTAACCTTGTATTAGGAAAGCAACACATCTAGTTTACTTGTCCCGTATATTACCTTTCGGTAAACTACCGTCCGGTTGCAAAGGAAAGTGATGAACAAGAAACTGTTAAGGCAATGTCTAATGACATGCATTTGATTATGGTCCAAAAATGTGTCGGATGCTATTACTATCCTTTGTAGGAGCAATAGTAAGATCATCCTATAATTTTTTCGGTCTGGCACAAGGTCCTGTCTCCGACCATGCTATGCAACCACCGTTCTTACGGTTGACACCCGATTTGATTCAGGTGACCTAATGAATTCCAGGTGAATTCCTAGGATTTTACGTTCAATGGTAATGAACGCATTAAAAATGGGTTTTCAGAAAACAAATTGGTTTGTAATTTTGATCAAAATATTTTCTCGTTCAAGCTCGAGTTTAGATATCATTGAATTCCATGAGTTTGAATTCTCAATCTTTAAGGTCAATCTCAAGGATTGAGTAATATCAGTCTTAAAAGCTGATTTTTAATCTTTAAGGAGATTATCCTTTCTGGGGATCTGATTCATTAGTCTTATCAAGCTAATTTGCACGGTGCCCCCATTGTACGAGATAAATCCTTCTCATGGTTAGGATAAATCTGACCACTTGGTGACCCTGTTTGATGCTGAGGTCCTTGGATTTCCTGCTGATTTTAGAGATGACTTTTCTAGATTTTTCGTCAACCTACAACTGGTCTGGACGACAACTTCCTGACCTAAATCAAGAAGCGCGTTTCTTTTTCGGAAGACTTTACTTCCTTTTAATGATGGAATTGATTCATCGTGTAGATCCATCTTTTCTTTCAAATGTATTACAGTAAATCGGGTAAAACTGTCAATTTAGTCCAAAACAAAAGCACCTGCAATAACTTTACAGAAACATGTGATAGATAGTTTTTAATTGAATAACTTGGTACATTCTCTCCACACTTGGCTTTTTTCATGCGTCTTTTTATATCTTAATAAATAAATTCAAGCGTTTTAGTTGTTTCTCAATTTATGTCCTTTTCGAGGTAACGATAATTTCGGTATTAACACCTAGTTTTCATCGGTCATAAATATGTATAAACATGATTTTGAAATCATTTAGTTGAAAATTTTTAAAATTTTCACAAAATTTAGAAAATAAACTAAGTGCAAACCCGAGAGAATTTATAACCCTTCCCCACACTTGAGATCATGCAATGCCCTCATTTGCATGAAATAAGACTATAATTATAAATTCATGAGGGTGATTAGTGTAGAAAAGTGATTAAAAATACCCAGTTTGTAATTACAAAGCTCGTTGAATGATAGATGGCGCGCCTCATCGTTCATTCCTTCTTGTTTTATCACCTATGTTTTTTTTCTTCTTAAAAAACGGTTGCTTTTCTGAACTGTTTGCTAATCTTTAAAAATGCGTTTTTTACCCTAATTTATTATGCATGTTTATTAACGAGTTATGCACTAACCCGAACCCCTAATTTAACGTTAAGTGGGGTTAAACTTCCCCACACTTAGCTGACGACATGTGAAGTCGGTAGAATAAGTTCCACGAATTAGAATAGTGAGCCAGTTATTTACATCTCGGGTGGTATAAAATATATCAATGGGTTTAAAGTTTAGACCCACCCGATCGTCACTACTTAATTTTTTTTAAGTGTAGCTTTTAGTAAATGGATATATCTCTTTTCTGGTTCTTGGTCAAATGGATCGATATACACCGACATACATATTTCTATAGGGTGGACAATTCCTAACATTTCCTTCCTTTTATTCTCAGGATCAAAGTTTTCACCTCTATTACCCAATTGGGTGAAATTCGAGGTGTCATTATCTATTACAGCTTGTAGTTCATCTTTGGTAGATGACTCGTCTATTGAGAATATTGGGTTGAAAGATTGTGGAATCGTGAATTTCGGGATCAAAGCAAATTCTTCTTCATTAATGGTCCTTACTGGTCTCACCATTTTGGTCTCGGCGGTAAAATTTTCAACGTTATCGTTTTCCCAAGAGTACCAATTTGTCACCCTTACTTCTTCTTCATTTATTGATTGATCGATGATTTCGTTGGTAGAGGCTAATGTGTCGATATGTTGTGAAATTGGTAAAACTGAATAAAAAGTATCATCGGGATAGTTGGTGATTTCGGAGCTCTCGAATTCATCAAATTTCGATGATATGAGATTTTCTTGCACACGACTCCTCAGATCAACAGGTGTGTAGTCTGATAGAGTTTCAGCTTGCCGGTTTACAAACTCTCTCATTTGTTCATTTTGAGCATTGAGTTCTTCGAGTTTGATTTTCATAGTGTCTAATAAATTTTCAGACACGTAATTTTCCTCGTCTACTGGTTGTTGAGTTTGGAAATATTCTTGGGAATAATCCCAATTTGAATTGTATTCTTCATAATCATTCCATTCAGGTTCCGTGGGTGCGTAATTTTCCATAGGAACGTAATAATAACATTCCCATGTTGAGTGATAATCTCCACAGATTTCACAACCAGTTATTGTTTCATCATTCGTGATCCAAGATTGACCGAACGAATTGTCATCAACACCCATTTGAGAGTATTGATTTAATTGATTTTGGATATCAAAAAGAGTTTCCATAGTCTTGTTTTCAAAATTTTCCATTTTATTGCGATGGCCAAATTTTAGCTACAATGTGGTGCATTTACTAATTATCCTATTAGTTATAAAAATAGAAAAACTTATATAAGTTGTCCAATTAATAGACTTTTCTGCTTTTGCCCACGTTTCGAATAGCCAAAAGATGCAGCAGGGAGCCAGAACCCTTTAAATCGGAAGCTCACAACTCAGCCACTAACAAATCTAACTATTACTACGAAGCAGCAAATTGTCAACGTCCATTAATTTAACTACTTAAATAATTTTTCTTTCCGTTTGAGATATTAGATAAGAAATAGAGAAAATTTCTAAGTCCTAAAAACTAAAGCGTCGAGAAATAAGAAAGAAAAAGAATGCGCGTCGAAAAACGTCGAAAAATAAAAATAAGAAAGTAGCGAGTCGTGACTTAAAAGGCACTAAAATTTTAAAATCGTCGCAAAATTCTAAAGCACCTAAATCTTAGTCTAAAGAAATAGCACTTAAGGGATTTAACGGCAAAGCCTAAAAATCTAAAAATAAAAATAAGCTACGGCAAAATACTAGAACTTAAAACTAGCTACGAACAATAAAGATACAAATATTACACTAAAAAATATTATTTTTTATACAAATACAAAATATAAAAATAATCTTAAAGTTGTAAAAAGTACAATTTTTATAAAAATATTATTTTTATATTTTTATTTTTATATTTTATAAAAGTATTAATTTTTTATATATTAAAACTAAATATAATTAATTATAACTAATTAATTAAAACTTAAAACTAAATTATATTAATAATAAACTAATTAGGTTTAAATAATAATAAATAATAATCCGTAATTAATGCGATTTTAGGGTTTCTGTTAGCGCGTCAGGGCGTCTCCGCGAGTCGTGGAGTTTTAAGCCTGCAAACTCCGCGAGTCGTGGAGTTTGAAAGACGTTTTTTTTTTTAATTTTATATTGTTTTTCTAAAATGATATATAAATATATTTATAGAAAAATAAATTAAAAATATAGCGTTTCGCCGAGTCCCCGGCAGCGGCGCCAAAAACTTGATGTTAAAGCTAAGGGGTACGTGATAGTACTATATTTTACTACGAAATACGTTACAAATTACACAAGTTTTAATTATTTATTTACAAATGGGATATACCTAAACCTTGCTACAACACTATAGGCAGTGTACCTAATCGTAGAGTAGTATAGTTTTTAGTAAGTCCGGTTCGTTCCACAGGGAGCGGGCTTATTGCATACTATATTTTTTAAACAACTATATTTGTACAAAATATATATAATTATATATAATAATATATAAAAGGGGGTTTACCGTTTAATGACCGGTTTGTCGATTTTATATTTTAAGCGAAGCGTAAAGTAAATTTAATTAACAAAATAAAATAAATAACAAAAAAATATAAATGACGAATAATTAAAGGTGCGATGAAATATAAAATAAAATAATTATGCTTATTAATCATGATGTTTGACGTGTTGATTTTAGTTTTATGCCCATGGGTTAATTGTTCTTTGTCCTGGATTATTTAATATGTCCATACGGATTTGTCCATAATAGTCCATCAGTCATAAATATAAAGAGTGAAAGCCTTCGTCAAATTATTCTTATTCCCGAAGTCAAATATTCCAACTAATTGGGGATTCGAATTGTAACAAGGTTTTAATACTTTGTTTAATGAATACACCAGGTTATCAACTGCGTGTAAACCAAGGTTTTACTACTTTGTTAATAATTACACCAATTACCCTTGAATGGAATTCACCCCTGTTTCAACAAGTCTATTAACTATTAATCCAGTTCCGTGTCCGGTAAAATGAATAATTATTAGTATTTATAGATATCCCGCCCACCGTACCCAGTCAAGCGTATGTGGTTATATATAAATACGTCAAATTATAAGTTTGTATATTAAATTAACAAGGTATTGTTTAGTTAATATAAAACCCATTAATAGCCCATAGTCTAATTTTCACAAGTGTCGTTCTTTTGTTCAAACCCCAATTATGGTACAAAGCCCAATTACCCAATTTTAATATTTTTAGCCCAACATCATGATTACTTTGGTATTAAATAAGCATAATAATAACTTAAGTACAAGACATTAATTTAAAAAGGAGAACATAACTTACATTGAGTATTTATCGCGTAGTGGTATACGGACAGAATTTCGACTTCAAAACCCGTAAAAATAACTTTTACATAACCCAAACTAATCTAATATAAAACTAACCTATTATATATATATATATATATATATATATATATATATATATATATATATATATATATATATATATATATATATATTTATTATATATTACAGAGTATTATTATTATTATTATGTATATATATATATATATCTTTTTAAAACTGTAGAAGCTCGTGGCCTTTTATAGGCATTTTAGAATCTGGCTGCTTCGCGAGTCGTGGAGTTTTTGGCCTTCAAACTCTGCGAGTCGTGGAGTTTGATTTTTCAACTCACAATTTTTTGGATCTTAGCTTGTCGACGTAATTAAATAATAATATAATATATAAATAATTTTAAGAATTATTTAAATATTATATTTTATTTATGTGCATAGTTGACATGTAATTTTTGCACCGTTGCGTCGCGCGTTGAGAGTAGACTCATGTCCCGGTTCCGGATTTTCGAACGTCCTTGCGTATTATTTTATATCGTGTACTTTGCGTTCCGCAACTTGTACTCTTGTTATTTTTAGACGTTTCTCATCAATAAATTGATTCACTTGGATTGTATCTTGTACATTTGAGCTTTTTGGTCATTTGCGTCTTCAAATCGTCGTTTTCGCCTTTTGTCTTCGCACTTATTTAATATAAACGATTACAACTTAAAATAGGACAATTACAACTAAATAATTTACATATTGGGAGGATATTGCTACTAAATATATGTTCATTTGGAGCACTATCAAAAACCCTTAACTGCATTAACGCATAAAGGGAAGAAATTTGAATGAAAAGATGAGCAAGAGAAAGCATTTCAATTGTTAAATAAAAAATTAACTACGACACCTATATTGTCATTACCTGAAGGGAATGATGATTTTGTGATATATTGTGACACCTCAAAGCAAGGTCTCGGTTGTGTATTAATGCAACGAATGAAAGTAATTGCTTATGCGTCTAGACAATTGAAGATTCACGAACAGAATTATACGACACATGATTTGGAATTAGGCGCGGTTATTTTTGCATTAAAGACTTGGAGGCACTACTTATATGGGGTCAAAAGTATTATATATACCGACCACTAAAGTCTTCAACACATATTTAATCAGAAACAACTGAATATGAGGCAGCGTAGGTGTATTGAATTGTTGAATGATTACGACTTTGAGATTCGTTACCACCCGGGGAAGGCAAATGTGGTAGCCGACGCCTTGAGCAGAAAGGACAGAGAACCCATTCGAGTAAAAGCTATGAATATAATGATTCACACTAACCTTACTACTCAAATAAAGGAGGCGCAACAAGGAGTTTTAAAAGAGGGAAATTTAAAGGATGAAATACCCAAAGGATTGGAGAAGCATCTTAATATTCGGGAAGATGGAACCCGGTATAGGGCTGAAAGAATTTGGGTACCAAAATTTGGAGATATGAGAGAAATGGTACTTAGAGAAGCTCATAAAACCAGATACTCAATACATCCTGGAACGGGGAAGATGTACAAGGATCTCAAGAAACATTTTTGGTGGCCAGGTATGAAAGCCGATGTTGCTAAATACGTAGGGGAATATTTGACGTGTTCTAAGGTCAAAGCGGAGCATCAGAAACTATCAGGTCTACTTCAACAGCCCGAAATCCCAGAATGGAAATGGGAAAACATTACCATGGATTTCATCACTAAATTGCCAAGGACTGTAAGTGGTTTTGATACTATTTGGGTAATAGTTGACCGTCTCACTAAATCAGCACACTTCCTGCCAATAAGAGAAGATGACAAGATGGAGAAGTTAGCACGACTGTATTTGAAGGAAGTCGTCTCCAGACATGGAATACCAATCTCTATTATCTCTGATAGGGATGGCAGATTTATTTCAAGATTCTGGCAGACATTACAGCAAGCATTAGGAACTCGTCTAGACATGAGTACTGCCTATCATCCACAAACTGATGGGCAGAGTGAAAGGACGATACAAACACTTGAAGACATGCTACGAGCATGTGTTATTGATTTCGGAAACAGTTGGGATCGACACCTACCGTTATCAGAATTTTCCTACAACAACATTTATCATTCTAGTATTAAGATGGCGCCGTTTGAGGCACTTTATGGTAGAAAGTGCAGGTCTCCGATTTGTTGGAATGAAGTGGGGGATAGACAGATTACGGGTCCGGAGATAATACAAGAAACTACCGAGAAAATCATCCAAATTCAACAACGATTGAAAACCGCCCAGAGTCGACAAAAGAGCTATGCGGACAGTAAAAGAAAAGATATAGAGTTTGAAATTAGAGAAATGGTCATGCTTAAGGTTTCACCTTGGAAAGGGGTCGTTCGATTTGGTAAACGGGGGAAACTAAATCTAAGGTACATTGGACCATTCAAGATTATAGATCGTGTTGGACCAGTAGCTTACCAACTGGAGCTACCTCAACAACTCACGGCTGTACATAACACTTTCCACGTCTCAAATTTGAAGAAATGTTTTGCTAAAGAAGATCTCACTATTCCGTTAGACGAAATCCAAATCAATGAAAAACTTCAATTCATTGAAGAACCCGTCGAAATAATGGATCGTGAGGTTAAGAGACTTAAGCAAAACAAGATACCGATTGTTAAGATTCGATGGAATGCTCGTAGAGGACCCGAGTTCACCTGGGAGCGTGAAGATCAGATGAAGAAGAAATACCCGCATCTATTTCCAGAAGATTCGTCAACACCTTCAACAGATTAAAATTTCGGGACAAAATTTATTTAACGGGTAGGTACTGTAGTGACCCGAACTTTTCCATGTTTATATATATTAATTGAGATTGATATTTACATGACTAAATGTTTCCAATGTGTTAAGCAATCAAACTTGTTAAGACTTGATTAAATGAAATAAGTTTCATATAGACAATTGATCACCCATGTTGACCGGCGATTCACGAACGTTACAAAATTGTAAAAACTACATGTTGTGGTATATATATAGACATATATATATGGTTGACATAAGATTATGATGAGTAAGTATCGCACTAAGTATATTAACAATGTGTGATATACATAAGAAATGAGATTACTAAGTTAAGAAACTCGAAATGATATATATAACGATTATCGTTATGATAACGTCTACTAAATACATATGTATCATATTAAGATATTGATACACTATATTTAACATGATAAAATGATATTTAAATATATCATTAAGTGTGTTAACAATGAACTACATATGTAAAAACAAGACTACTAACCCAAGAATTACGAAACGAGACTTATAGGTAACGATTATCGTTGTAACGATATTTTAATGTATATATCATATTAATAGATATTCATACATCATAATATCATGATAATATAATAATTTAACATCTCATTTGATATAATAAACATTGGGTTAACAACATTAATTGAGATCGTTAACTTAAATGTTTCAAAACAACACTTACATGTAACGATTAACGAAGACTTAACGACTCCATTAGAATGTATATACATGTTGTGTTTTGATATGTATTCTTACACTTTTGAAAGACTTCAAGACACATATCAAAATACTTCTACTTAACAAAAATGCTTACAATTACATCCTCGTTCAGTTTCATCAACAATTCTACTCGTATGCACCCGTATTCGTACTCGTACAATACACAGCTTTTAGATGTATGTACTATTGGTATATACACTCCAATGATCAGCTCTTAGCAGCCTATGTGAGTCACCTAACACATGTGGGAACCATCATTTGGCAACTAGCATGAAATATCTCATAAAATTACAAAAATATGAGTAATCATTCATGACTTATTTACATGAAAACAAAATTACACATCCTTTATATCTAATCCATATACCAACGACCAAAAACACCTACAAACACTTTAATTCTTCAATTTTCTTCATCTAAGTGATCTCTCTCAAGTTCTTTCTTCAAGTTCTAAGTGTTCTTCATAAATTCCATAAGTATAGTTTCATAAAAATCAAGAATACTTCCAAGTTTGCAAGTCTACTTCCAAGCTTTCTAATCCATTCCAAGTAATCATCTAAGATCAAGGAACCTTTGTTATTTACAGTAGGTTATCTTACTAATTCAAGGTAATATTCATATTCAAACTTTGATTCAATTTCTACAACTATAACAATCTTATTTCGAGTGAAAATATTACTTGAACTGTTTTCGTGTCATGATTCTGTTTCAAGAACTTTCAAGCCATCCAAGGATCCTTTGAAGCTAGATCCATTTTTCTCATTTCTAGTGGTTTTATCCAGAAAACTTGAGGTAGTAATGATGTTCATAACATCATTCGATTCATACATATAAAGCTACCTTATTCGAAGGTTTAAACTTGTAATCACTAGAACATAGTTTATTTAATTATAAACTTGTTCGCAAACAAAGTTAATCCTTCTAACTTGACTTTTAAAATCAACTAAACACATGTTCTATATCTATATGATATGTTAACTTAATGATTTAAAATCTGAAAACACGATGAACACCATAAAATCGGATATACGCCGTCGTAGTGAAATCGGGGGCTGTTTTGGTTTGGATAATTAAAAACTATGATAAACTTTGATTTAAAAGTTGTTCTTCTGGGAAAATGATTTTTCTTATGAACATGAAACTATCTCCAAAAATCATGGTTAAACTCAAAGTGGAAGTATGTTTTCCAAAATGGTCATCTAGACGTCGTTCTTTCGACTGAAATGACTACCTTTACAAAAATGACTTGTAACCTGTAATTACGACTATAAACTTATACTTTTTCTGTATAGATTCATAAAGTTAAGTTCAATATGAAACCATAGCAATTTGATTCACTCAAAACGGATTTAAAATGAAGAAGTTATGGGTAAAACAATATTGGTTATTTTTGCTTGTTGTAGCTACGTGAAAATTGGTAACAAATCTATATTAATCATATCCTAGCTAACTTATATTGTATTATACATGTATTCTAATATATTATGTAATCTTGGGATACCATAGACACGTATGCAAATGTTTTGACATATCATATCGACCCATCTATATATATTATTTGGAACAACCATAGACACTCTATATGCAGTAATGTTGGAGTTAGCTATACAGGGTTGAGGTTGATTCCAAAAATATATATAGTTTGAGTTGTGATCTAGCCTGAGACGTGTATACACTGGGTCGTGGATTAATTCAAGATAATATATATTGATTTATTTGTGTACATCCAATTATGGACAACTAGTTGTAGGTTACTAACAAGGACAGCTGACTTAATAAATTTAAAACAGTAAAATGTATTAAAAATGTTGTAAATATATTTTGAACATACTTTGATATATATGTACATATTTGTTATAGGTTCGTGAATCGACCAGTGTCCAAGTCTTACTTCCCGACGAAGTAAAAATCTGTGAAAGTGAGTTATAGTCCCACTTTTAAAATCAAATATTTTTGGGATGAGAATACATGCAGGTTTTATAAATGATTTACAAAATAGACACAAGTACGTGAAACTACATTCTATGGTTGAATTATTGAAATCGAATATGCCCATTTTTATTAAGTCTGGTAATCTAAGAATTAGGAAACAGACACCCTAATTGACGCGAATCCTAAAGATAGATCTATTGGGCCTAACAAACCCCATCCAAAGTACCAGATGTTTTAGTACTTCGAAATTTATATCATATACGAAGGGTGTCCCGGAATGATGGGGATATTCTTATATATGCATCTTGTTAATGTCGGTTACCAGGTGTTCATCATATGAATGATTTTTATCTCTATGTATGGGATATATATTGAAATATGAAATCTTGTGGTCTATTATTATGATTTGATAATATATAGGTTAAACCTATAACTCACCAACATTTTTGTTGACGTTTTAAGCATGTTTATTCTCAGGTGATTATTAAGAGCTTCCGCTGTTGCATACTAAAATAAGGACAAGATTTGGAGTCCATACTTGTATGATATTATGTAAAAACTGCATTCAAGAAACTTATTTTTGATGTAATATATTCTTATTGTAAACCATTATGTAATGGTCGTGTGTAAATGTTATATTTTAGATTATCATTATTTGATAATCTACGTAATGCTTTTAAACCTTTATCGATAAAATAAAGGTTATGGTTGTTTTAAAAATGAATGCAGTCTTTGAAAAACGTCTCATATAGAGGTCAAAACCTCGCGACGAAATCAATTAATATGGAACATTTATAATCAATATGAACGGGACATTTCACCATGACAACAGGGGGTTCTGGCTCAGGCTGGGTCTCTTCTTCGGGCTCCTCTTCCTCAATGATTTCTTCCACAACCTGTTCCTCTTCATCATCCCCATCATAGTTAGTATTAGTGTGTGATTCTTCCATAAGAGGGGAGTGTGGTGGAGTAGCAGGCGTGTAGACCGGTGATGCGGGTGGAGTAGCCGGTTGGTAAACTGGTGATGTTGGTGGAGAAACGGGTCTTTAAGTCAGTGTGCGGACAGATCTTTCGGAGTCGGATCCCTCGGAGTTAGAAATGACGATTGGGTTAAGGTGAGACATCCTAAATGAGAAGAAGGAGAGATGATTAAGTAGGTTCTAGGGAAGACGTATATGCATGAAATAAAATGCATAAGAAGGGCCCTAAAAATTTTAAGTCAGGAAAGGTTATAGACCTATGGATTACTAAGGCACCTAACTAGCACATAAGGCATATATAAAATGCAATCCTGGTTCTCTATAACAACCTGGCTCTGATACCACTCTGTCATACCCCTAAATAGGGCTGGGGGTAATTATGACTAATGATACGCATACCCGATCAGCTCATGTAGCGCATCAAGCAACATCGCCACTTGGATTTACAAGGGTGCATTCTAAGGCATAGAGCGCTATACTCACAACCATGGTGCCAGTCCCATCCGCGCGCATTGGCAGCGTCCACATGTCAGGCGATGCTATAGCTGGCAGAGGACACCTGGCAGACAGAAGGTCAGAACTGACAAGAACACTTTTTACTTTTGTCGGATCAGCTCGCTTGAAGACGTACTATTTGCAGGCCACGATGCTTTAACCTTATTACGTGGCGATAAAAGACAAGAAAGGTTATCCTATAAATACAAGACTTCGTCCACATAACAAAAGACCCGGGATTTCACTTTTCACACATACATACTCTAAGAACAGCAGCGCATAGCGCAACTATACCCGCGCTACCAGACTCATAACATTACACTAGACATCCTTGATATACAGGTAACGTTCCATGAACGTAAACCCTACAACCCAGCGCGAGCCATCACTGACCGGACTACCCACCGATGGTGGGTCTATGTTTAACCACCCCCACTGAGATCCTCATCTCGCAGGGGGTTATTCACGGTACTCCGGACCGGAGAGTTAAACCCAATTGACCCTTAAATCCCCCCTCACTGATGTCAAGCATGGACCGAACCTGACCAGATTACTCTATGCTTGATCAATGACATTTCAATATCACAACACAAGTATGTAAAGCGAGAACGACTCTAAAAGAGACGTTTTAATAAAACAAAATTTGATTTGCAACGGAAACGTAATAATGTTTTACATAATGAAATTCATATGTAAATAACAAATGATAAGTTCTAAATATGTGGACTCCAATGCATCAGCTACCTAAGCATCATAGGGCAGCACATAAGCTAGTCATCACCTAAGACAAACATGCTTAAAATGTCAACTAATGATACGCATACCCGATTGACTCGTGTTGCGCATCACACTTGCACATGTGCATATCCTCCGCACTGTAGCACTTCTGGCGCAAGTAAATGTGCGCTAGAGGGCACCATCTTGATGATGGTGCGTTGTATAAGGGTGACATGTCCTGTACTTGCCACGATCTCTGTACAAGGGCCGACAGCCAGCGAAAAAGGTGATAGTACTGTTCCCTGGTCCCCTCCATGAAATAACCAAGTAGTGCAGACAAGAAAGCAACATGGAACACGTGGCTCCAATGAATGGACAGCACTGTAACTTTAAATAACGGAATCGAATCACAAGGCAAGGGGTTGGTCTATTTTTGGGAGGTTACACACATACTATTTTTAGTATCTACGTACGGACCAGTCGCGCTATTTACATAGCGCCTCCCTTACCCGCACTACCGGACTCATACCCACGCCACCGGACTCATAGCATTACACTAGACATCCTTAATATACAGGTAACGTTCCTTGAACATAAACCCTATTCCCGATACGAGCCATTGATGACCGGACTATCCATCGATGGTCGGTCTACGTTTAGCCACCCCTGTTGAAATCCTCATCTCGCAACAAGGATAAATTAAAAAAGGGATCGCTACTCCTGAAGAAAATGGCGCTAATGAATGGTGGGTTATAGTTAATCCCGAGTATCCAGAGCAGAAGGTAAAGATAGGGGGAGTCTCACACATGAGACTAAGGAAAAATTGAGGAACATCCTCATCGCCAACTCTGACGTGTTTTGTTGGCGTGATGCTGACATGACTGGAGTACCACGAGAGATAGCGCAGCATCACCTCCGCGCCAGCATCAATCTGACCCCTGTCAAGCAAAAGATGCGGCCCATGGCACCCGTAAGAAGTGAGTGATTGCGCAGAGAAGTAGACAAGCTGGTTAAAGCTAACATATTGCGCAAAGTGAACTATCAGACATGGGTAGCCAACCCTCCAAGTCTGATGGAACGTGGCGACTCTGTATTGATTTTAAAGACATTAACAAAGCATGCCCCAAAGACAACTATCCTTTGCCAGAGATAGATTGGAAAGTGGAATCGCTCGCCGGTTTTAGGTTCAAATGCTTTCTAGATGCCTATAAAGGATATCACCAAATACAAATGGCAGAAGAGGATGAAGAGAAAACCGCATTTCACACAGACCAAGTGTCATAACCCTAGCTTTTCGACTTAGGATATCTAGTTTGACTTCTTTAAAAATTTCAATTTCCGACTTGACGAGTAAACTTAATGATTTATGTCTTGATTGATCTAGGAATATCACGAAATTACATAATTTCTAGAAACTCAAGTTTATCACCATAAATACTAAGACTTGGAAATTTCACTTATAAAAGTAAAAAAAAAACAAACATAAAATGATCAAGTATTAGGATTAAGAAACCATCCTTAATCAATATAAGAACTAAACTAATACAAGATTAAATACTAATTAAACCTTAATCAAGATCATGTACACTAAACCATACACTTACACTTAAACTAAAACTAACCTAGGATTAATCATTAAGATAATACTAATTATCACATATAATTAACCCTTAATTGCATGCAAACATGCATGGACACATGTCTAAACCATGCATAAGTTCATGCTTAGTCATCAAATTGCCTTAACACTTGTCTACATCATGCATGATCTTAAGATTAGTCACCACCTCCCTTTTCTTCTCCATGTGACACCTAGCCACCACCTTTCCTATATAAACCCTCTCTAGTTCATCTCTAGTCATTTGACCATCTCTTTCACTCACATACACTTAAAGTTCTAGATCTAAAACACTCTCTTTATCATTCTCTTGAAGCTATAATATCAAATCTCTTCAAGGTATAACAAACTACTTAATTCTATTCATCTTGTCTAGCTATATTCAAGAGTATTCATGGTGTAATTGCTTGATCTAGAGTGTTTAATCACTCAATGATGACTATATAGCTAACCATGATCTTGATTATGGATGAGTAACCTTAAGTTTCCTACATGTCCTATGTTTTAAAATGAACTTTAAACATGAATTTTGTTGACTAAAATACACAAAACAGTTTCATCAGGATTCTGTCCAAAACAGCCCTGAAATGTTCGTAGGTTAAAAAGTTACTTAGACTCTGAATTTGAACATAATAAATTAACCACATGTCCACATATATGTTGTAAGCTTCCTGTAAATTTTCCATGATTTTACCTAAAGTAAAAGGTATTTTTCATTTTTATTTACTCACTAAGTGTCTAGACTTTCTTGAATCTGACCTAAGTCTAGTGTGACTTGAATAAATCAAAAACTATATAGTTTATTAACATATATCCTTCTATACTTAAAAGGGTACTAATAGAGGAACAAAACAAGACTTGATTCACTAAAATCCATGTAGTAGTTTAGGAGAAAAGGCTATATAGATTTAATAAAGAAAACTGTTGTAGTCTGATTTTGGTCTAAAGTATGGTCTTGAAAAACTAACCAAATGAATAGCTGGAAGTTAATCCTTTTTACCACGTGTTATTTTATATCTTTTTAGTGTTTTATAAAAGCCACAAGTCAAACAAAGGTGATTTACTAATTATAAGTATGCATGGAAGCTTATAGTATAAATCTGGACAGAATTGCACACTTGCAGGAAATCATAAATTTGACCAATTTATACTTTGAATCCAGAAGCTAACCTTACATGGTTGGATTAGGGACTCAATAACCTTTCCAGAGGTTGTAATCTCACCTTAAATGGATATCTAGATTGGTAGAAACACATAATATAATGTGAAGGTAAAACTGGACAGAATTGCTGAAACTTAAAACTACAAATTATATAATGTTTCCAATCAAAAATCGAAATGGACATGTAAGAATACTTTAGGACTGATCTTAGACTCATTCTAAATACTATATGGGATAGTATGACCTCTGACCTCATAATATTCATTAGGTCTCAAGCCCGGATCACAGCACACTATTTAAACCGACTACCGTGTATACCTTACACCGCATCAAGTGAGTTCGTAGTCCCATTTTTAATCAATATTTTATACTTATGGGATGAGATAATACTTGTTTACTGTTTTACATATTGGAATCAAGTACTTGCAACTATATTCTATGTTGAGTAACAAAGGTCAATTTATAAATCCCGATTTTGATATCGTTAATTACCGGTTTGGTAAACGCGAATATTATGAATAGATCTATTTGAGGATGACTCCTCACATCAAGATAGGCCTAATAGGCTATCGGATGCATAACCTTCGACCACTTGCACTTAGACCTTAAGTGACGCTTGTTTTCGGGTACTTTTACGTTAACATTCGATATCGAAAGCTCATGAACTAGAATAACTTTTCAACTGTTTTGTACATGAAATCTTGATGTCCATTAAATATACATTGTAACTAAACCTATGAACTCACCAATATTTATATTGACGTTTTAAGTATTTATCTCAGGTACTTAGCTTTTGGAGCATTTTCAGGTCGGGCATCGTGGAAGTTTAAAAATGTCTTTTGTGAAATCTAGTATTGATAAGCTAGATTAGGATATATTTGTATTTTTACTATGTCTGTACTTGTATTTTGTAACCACGATGTACCAAAACTAAAAACAGAGACCGTGATGTAATAATATTTATGTTTTTGCTGCTACGTTGACTATAACCTGGGACACTATGTTAAAGTTCACACCACGTCTTGGGAAATCGAGACGGGGGTCGTGACACCAAGGGATATACTGTTACACCAAGATGCCCTTCGGACTGAAGAACGCAGGCGCTACCTATCAGCGAACCATCGACACAGCATTCGCTAAGCAAATTGGGCGCAACCTTGAGGCGTATGTTGACGACCTCGTCATTAAGAGTAACACCGAGGAATAGTTGTTGGACGATATACTCGAAACATTCAACACACTCAGGAGCATCAACATGAAGCTCAAACCTGCCAAGTGCAGCTTTGGGGAAGAAGAAGGGAATTTCCTGGGGCACATCGTGACTCCGCGTGGAATCAAGGCTAACCCGAAGAAGATAGAAGCAATTGAAAAGATGCCCTCCCCTAAAACGAAAAAGCAAGTTCAAAGCCTCAATGGAAAATTAGCCGCATTGACACGATTCCTGTCTAAGGCCGCTGAAAGATCGCTCCCGTTCTTTCATACCTTGAAAGACTGCGCTAAAAAGACGGATTTCAAATGGACAGACGAGGCAGAAAAGGCGTTCCAGGAGATGAAAGCACTCCTTAAAGACCTCCCCACCTTAACAGTGCCAATCACTGGCGAAACCTTGATACTTTACCTCGCGGTGTCTAAGGAAGCCGTTAGTTCCATCTTAGTTGCTGAATGGGGGGATGCTCAAATGCCGATATACTTCATCAGCAAAGCACTATTAGGAAGCGAGCTGAATTATCTCCCCATAGAAAAACTCGTATACGCTCGTTGTTACCGCTAGACGTTTGCGCAGGTACTTCCAAGCACATCCAATTACGGTACTCACTGATCAACCTATTCGAAAACTGCTCTATAAACCAGAGATATCGGGTAGGCTAACCAAATGGGCAATAGAGCTAGGCGAGCATGAAATCGCATACTGCGCTAGAAGCGCTATCAAGGGGCAGGTGATGGCTGATTATTTGGCCGAAACGGCCACTGACATGCCGGTAATATGTGACCCTGAGCAACTACCTGCGCCTCTGCTTGAACTATGGGAGCTCTATACAGACGGCGTAGCAAGCTTTGAGGGCGCTGGCGCAGGGCTAATCCTCACCGGTCCACATCAGGAAGAGCATACATACGCGTTAAGGTTCAACTTTAAAGTAACAAACAATGAGGCAGAGTATGAAGCGTTACTAGCAGGGATGCGTATAGCCCGAGAATTAGGAGTAAAGAAGTTACAAGCTTACGTGGATTCACAGCTAGTCGCCAATCAGATAAACGGCACATTTTACGCTAACGACAAATCTATGAAATCATACCTGGCTCTGGTTCACTCTCTAGCCGATACATTCACTGACTTCAAGATCAGTCAAATCCCTAGGAGCTAGAATAAGCAGGCGGATGTGCTCAGTAAGCTGGCGGCCCTCACCTTCAACCATCTGGAAAAGAAAATACTGGTGGAGCAAGTCTTCAAGAAATCCGTAGAGCCAGAAACGACGAGTGCGTCCGTTGAAGAAGAAGAAGCGACTTGGATGACAGACATCATAGAATTCCTGCGAACTGGGTCTTTGCCTGAAGGGGAGAAGGAAGTGATGAAGATCAGAGTAAAAGCACCGAATTACGAGTTGCGAGGAGAAATTTTATATAAAAAGTCTTATTTAGGCGCATCCATGCGCTGTGTGGGACCTAAAGAAGCTGCTATGATTATTGATGAGGTTCACAAGGGATCCTGCGGGTTGCATTCTGGGTGGAGGACAGTCACTGAGAGAATTAAGCGACTAGGGTATTATTGGCCCAGAATGTACGCTGACACAACTGAAAGGATAAGAGTTTGCCAGGAGTGCCAGTTACACGCACCCGTTAGCATAGCACCTCAACATCCTATGATACCTATCGTATCGCCATGGCCATTTTGCAAGTGGGCTATCGACATAGAGGGACCTTTCCCAAAGGGCGCGGGAAATGCTGAGTACCTGGTGGTAGCTATCGACTTCTTCACTAAATGGGTGGAAGCAAAGCCACTGCGCAATATCACCAGTAAGCAGGTCAGAGACTTTTTCTGAGAAAGCATCGTATGCAGGTTTGGCATACCTAACGAGATTGTTAGCGATAACGGTACATAATTTGAGGGTAACCCCTTCCGCAGTTGGTGTCAGGATTTGAATATCAAACAACGCTTCACCTCCGTGGCACACCCTCAGGCCAATGGTCAATGTGAGGTTACGAACAGAGACATTGTGCACGCCATCAAAGCAAGATTGGAAATGAAGCGTAGTGGATGGGTGGATGAGCTACCAAAAGTCCTATGGGCGCACAGGACAACGTACAAGAACATCATAGGAGAGACACCGTTCAGTTTGGTGTACGGTTCAGAGGCGGTAATACCAGCGAAAATAACAGTTCCAACGAAAAGGATTATGTCATACAGCGAGGGCGAGAATGACGAAAGGTTATGCGCTAACCTAAATTATGCGGAGGAACGCAGGGAAATGGCAGCAATCTGAGAAGCCGCCAACAAGCAGCGCATTGCAAAATATTACGACAAGCGCGTAAGGGCAAGAACTTACAAGGTGGGAGACCTTTTGTGGCGCGACAACCAAGCAAGCAGGGCCCAGAAAACTGGAAAGTTGGGGCCAAACTGGGAAGGACCTTACAAGGTAGTTGGGATCAGTAACACCGGAACTTACAAACTGGCAGAGCTTAAGGGAAATCCAATCAAGCGGACCTGGCATGCTACCGCACTTAAAAAATGCTACATGTAATATAGAAAATAGGAGACTTGATCAATCAGCTACTTTGTTTAGACTTACATGTAATTACTAAACAACGTGCCTTTGTAGGTCGACCGTGTACTGCGCTATTGTAAACTCGTTTTTCGACTATATTAAAGCATTAAGTCATCTTCGATTACGATTTCACGTGCCTCTCAGAGCTGAATAGCTTTATGATTTGAACTGCACGGGCATAGTAAAATACTAGCGCGTTCCTACCTACTTAAGGGATGACTTTCCCTAGCTCCTGCGTAGCAGAAGTCTGTTTGGCGAAAGACTTGACTTATTACCGGAGAGCGACGGTCATTGGGTTGACCTAGTTCCACCCGAGCAGACCTAGGTATCTGCAAGTCATGACTATAAACAAAAAGCGTTGGTCGCGCTTGACCACAGTCCCAAACAAACATTTGAAAGACTCTTCGACGCGATTACGAGCGCGCGACCTAGGTGTGTGTTGAGTGCACATCAGCACACATGAAGGTTAGCGACGGCATGCCAAGAGTATAAAACAGCAATAATTACCAGTAATGAAACAAGAATACAAAAAGTAAGTACATCAAATGCTTACATCGCGATAACACATTTTCCATTTATTGCAAAAAATACACTTAATACAAAATGTTACACTCGTGACGCATTATGGCATTACAAAACAAAATTACAACTCAGAATCTATCAACTCTCGCGCCGACACTCGCGGGTTGCACAACAACTCCTCAAGTCGGGAAATAGGGATGTGATGTAGTGCTCTGCAGGCCTCCCTAGCGATTTTTCGCGCTCCAGGAATGAGGCAGTCTCGAATAGCTTTGGGAAGAATAGTGGGCACCTGAATATGTTCCTTTACGATATCCCAAAAGTGAAGACGCTCGACATCCTGTATAGCTTTTAAAGCGCTCTCATAGCGATCATTTACGGCAGCGCTATTTAAAGCTTGATCCACTATACGAGGAAGACCTGCCTTTAGCACCTCAAACACGTGAGCAGCCGACCTCGCACGCTGCTCCGACTCAGCACATTGTGCGCGTAGCACACTGATAGTTTCCTCATGATCGCTGTTATGAAGGTTAGCGCAATCTAGCTGCGCCTGAACACTTTTGAACGCCTGATGCGCCTTATCAAACTTGCCACAAAGGCGCATTATGGTATCCCTCATCACAGATAATTCATCGTCGGAAGACTCATTGCTCGGCCTAGGGCTCTGGACTTTCTTACCCTTACAGGAGCCCGCCGAGTTCGGGCATTGGCTTTCAACAGAAGAGTCACTGTCGATCTGAATGGGAGATGGATGAGGTCTATCCGCACTCCCTCTCACATTACTACCGTGCCCATCATCTGTATCGAAATGATAACAATTAAGTAATGCCGAAGTACAAACAAAATAAGTAACAAAGGAGGTGCGCAGTATACCAGTACGAGCGAACTTTGAAGGGGAAGAAGCAGCAAATCTTTTGTGCTTCTTCGGAGCAGGCGCGCCACGATGTGGCGGAACGAGTTTCCTGCGAGGACATCGCTTGGGCAAGTCAGCATACTGCGCCGCGACCTTCTTCTTTTTCTTCTTGCGCGAAGGGCCAGAAACAGAAGCCGCGGCGACAGGGTGCTTAGTAGAAAAGCCTTTCCCTAAAGGCTTGCGATCCACCACTACTGAAGTAGAAGAAGAGAACTCGAGGTACTCAGAGAAAGAAATTGCTGTCAACAATGGGTAAGAGTGTTAAAGAAGGTTACGAATAAAAGAAGGTAAAAGGCTCTACATACCTTGCAGATGACGACTGAAGTGAGGATAGTAGTTGGGATCTGGCCAATGTTTGGATATCCCACCAGCATACAGCACACTGTTGCTATACGCGCGTAAGGGAAGCGCGCGACCTACACATTTATCCAGCATTGACTTTTCACTTGAGCTTAAAGGTGGCGCCATATTTAAGCTGCCATCGAAACTGTATTGCCAAGCACTCACATTTGAGAACTCTAACGGAATGAAGGTATCATCCACGAAGAAGTAACGATTTTTCCAATCCGCGGATTCTCCTCTGATGGCTCGCTGGTAAAGCGAACATTGTCACGGAAAGAGAACCAACCTGTATCAAGCCGTTCACAAGAAAATATGTTCTTGAACAAATTTATCGTAGGAATAAAGTCGTGCGCCCTGCACTACATCTGAAAAACAACAAGGCGGCAGGCGCTGTCGGGATCCAACTGACCTACGCCAATGTTAAAATGAGAAAGTACTCGCAAGATGAAATTTGTAGGCGAAATGCGCATATTTCCACGCTCGAACGCTACACTATAAACGGCTACTTTTCCACTAGGTGCACGGTTGGCCCGGTCTAAACGTCCAGGAATGGTGGGCGAAAGGGATCTCATGGGAGGATAGCGCTTAGAGATATGCGCTACGTATTTGGCAGAGATGGATGAAGGGATAGAGCTAACGTTGGAAAAGTCAGCGCGATAGGCCATGTCGGAGAGAGGAGAAAGAAAATTGAAAAATGAATGAAGAAAGTTCTATTTATAGAAGGGGAAGAGACGGCCATAATGAATCTTGACCGTACACGTGTCAGAAGACAACTCAAGGAGAGAATTTAATGCAACGTGACAGGTGACGTGACGGCTGTCACGTCACACCTGTCATGGAATTAATAGCAGTTGAGTTCGACACCATGCACAATACTTGCGCATAGTATCGAACTGGGGGGACTTAATGATACGTGTGACGACCCGGAAATTTTCGACCAAAATTAAACTTAATCTTTATATGATTCCGACACGATAAGCAAGGTCTGTAATGTTGAGTCTCGAAAATTTTGGAACTATGTTCATATATTCAATTACCCTTTTAACTATGCTCGACGATTCACGAACGAATATATGAATAGATATGAATATATATATGTATATATATATATATATATATATATATATATATATATATATATATATATATATATATATATATATATATATATATATATATATAAAATATATTATAACTTGAAAACGTTAACAAAGTATTAAATGTATAATATTTTACATTAAACGTATTTGTCTCAATATATGCTTAATATATTCATCTACGGAATTAGAAGATAATACCAATGATTGGATTAGTAGATATTTCAACAATTATAAATCCCGTAAGTATTGTGATAACTCTTTGTTAAGAGGTCCACCTTGATTTAAGAAATCTTTTCTTTTTGACTGTATTTGAATTAAATATATAAATAACTTGCAACATGTATATAAAAAGTGTTTATATATATATATATATATATATATATATATATATATATATATATATTAAGGTTCTAAATTATTTTTGTAAACGATAGTAACACCCATTTATTGTTCCGTTTGATAAATAAATATTATATACAAATTTATATTTTTCTAAACGAAAATATATATATTACAATGTGATAATGTATATAATTGAATTAGATATAAAACGTTTTGATATTATTAAATATATTTTAATAAACAACTAGGAGTTGATTTATAGAAGCAAATGACCAAATTACTCAAATGTATAAGTTATACTTCGAGTAATATAGTCTATCGATGATTAATTCTAATTATTAATAAAAGTACACGTCGCGAAACATAAAGTGCTAGTTTTCTAAGCGTACGAAATGTCGTTTGAAAAACTGGAACCGAGACATAAACCGGGCATCAACGTACAAGACAACGGAGCTATTGTTACAAGTCAACTATGCACGAGAATATAATATAATATATAATTAATTAAAATAAATTATATATATTATATATAAATATAAAATTATGTCGACAAGCTTGCAAACAAAATTGGATGAGCTGGATCTATCAGCTTGGTGATCGCGGAGCTCCAAGGCCTAAACACATCGCGATCGCGGAGCCGTCTGTCTCACAAATGGTCTATAAAAGCTCGAGCATTCTGCTGATTGAAGACACATCTTTTTCTCAATCTCTCTGTTTCTTAATATATTATTTATTATTATTATTATTATTATTATTATTATTATTATTATTATTATTATTATTATTATTATTATTATTATTATTATTATTATTATTATTATTAAAATTATTATTTTTAAACCTAATATTATTATTAGTAGTATTAGTATTAGTATTAGTATTAGTATTAGTATTAGTATTAGTATTAGTATTATTATACATAAAATACTACGACGAGGTCATAAGCGAGTTATTTTCAAAACGGGTTTTTGAGTGGGATGAAGCTAGGGAAATTATGGGTTATAGCTATAGAGGTTATGGGTAATGTTCTTGAGTACCATGGATGAATCAAAAGCTAACCTTTCATTTATCATTTCCGTTGTGTCTACGTACTTTCCTGCAATATTGAATCACAATATTGATACGTGAGCATTCATATCTTATCTTTTATATATTAATAGTGTATCCATGTCTAGTGCTCGAGTAAATATGTTTATGCATGCTTGTATGCTTTAATTTTTCCGTTAGATAGTTTTATGATGAATCACGAATTTAATACATATACTACTGATATAAAGTATATGAGATGCATGTCGTTAGAAAGCTATCAAAAAATTAATAATTTTTCATTTAGAAATTGCGTGATTTCGATGAACGGATTAAAAGATATGGTCAACTGAATAATGTTTGAAGTTAATTGAAATTGTGTTTGAAACTGTAAATTAATATTTAAACAACTTGTCTATGAGATTGATAAATTGGATTTTTAGATATTACTAAGAGAATAAACGAATTTCTATATAAGGCACATCTCATTTTGGTAAACAATTGTCAAAGTTGACTGTCTTATCATGTTTTAAAGCTTTATAAACACTATAATATGATTTTACAAGTATTGGAAAACTATGTGAAATAATAAAATGTTTTCGATTTCCATGATAATTCAATTATGATATAGCTCCTGAAATAAATAATATTTTGAGTTTGTTAAATTATAAATTCGGTCAATTATGAAGACTTGTACTATGTTAATAAACATGTATAGATTTAAAGATCATATTGGGTCAGGTTGACTTTTGAGATGACTTTTGTTAACCTTTGCATGTCGATCTCGAGCATTAGGATTGTGATACACTATGACCCGACCTAGCTTATTAGACATGTATTGACCAACATATGTTCTCTAGGTTGAGATCTACGGTTATTTTGCATTCCAAGTTTCGGTCACATTTCGGTGAATGACCTTATGTGCTGCTAAGGTGAGTTTCATATGCTCCCTTTTTAATTGCTTTTGCAATCTATATTTTTGGGCTGAGAATACATGCACTTTATTTTAAACGCAATGGATACAAGTACATACTAAATTCTACACCGAGTTTGAACCGAAAATCCCTTAGTTTTGGTAACTAGTAACTGCCGATTATAAGAACTGGTGGGCGCGAGTAGTTATATATGGATCCATTGGGCATGACATCCTCGTCTGTTCCAGGTATAGAAACCCTAGCCTGAACTATAAAACAGACGTATACTATTTGAGTTTAGTACACGTTGGATTGCGTGTATTGTACATGTTGGTTGCATGTATGTTAAAACATGGGTACTTATTATAACATTAAATTTTAGTTACCAGGGTGCTCAATCTCGTAGAATAATTTGATAAACGTTTCTGGATGAAACAACTAAAATCTTGTGATCCACCTTTATATACAGATTATGCGCAACATTAAAAATATGAACTCACCAACCTTTGTGTTGACACTTGAAAGCATGTTTATTCTCAGGTTCCTAGAAGTCTTCCGCTGTTTGCTTATATGTGATACAAGCTATGTGCATGGAGTCATACATGCTTTATTCGAGAAAATGTTGCATTCACAAAATCATCACCATGTATCTTATTTTGACTGCATTATCAATGGATGTAGTATTGTAAACTATTAATTACGGTGATTGTCTATATGTAGAAATCATCAAACGTCAAAAACCTTGGAATTTGATATTCAATTATGGTGTGCCTTTTCAAAAGAATGAAATGTTTACAAAATGTATCATGTAGAGGTCAGTACCTCACTGTGAAATTGATGAATGATGTATTCGTCCAAAGGGATTTGGACGGATCATCACAGTTGGTATCAGAGCTTGAGGTCATAGGGAACCACAATTTGCATTGGTGTGTTTAACTGGTAATTGTTAGGATGCATTAGTGAGTCTTGACTATGACTGTATCTGTTTTTACCGAGTTTTGCTTATCATTTCTTGTCGGAAATTACATGCTTATCATTCTTAAGTCTAGACACGTTTTCCTGCATTTATTGCATGAATAGTGTATAGACAAAAATTCATATCTTAGCGTATCTGCTAATTCATATCTTAGCATATCTGTTACTGTAACTTTGCTTGACATCTTCCGAAAATTCCCCTGTGATTTATGGAATTTTGGTATTATATATACATATGTAAATTATGTATTAAAAAGTACCAATCTAAATTCTATAATCTATTTCATATCAAAAATCAATTCCCTAATTATACAAGATGGATCCTGCATCTAGTTCGAATTCCTCTGATTCCGACAGCTATTCTGATATGGAATTCGACTTGAGCTCCGAAAGCAGCGTAACCGGAATGGATCAACCAATTAGCCATCACCTATTCTGGATGAATTAGGGATGGGTTCGTAATCTACTTAATCATTGGAGATAAGAAGAAGGTGATCCCTTCCATTTACCACATTCACCTCTTGGCGAAGAACCTGAAGCACTTACCAGCGAACCTGTCCGAAACACCATTTTCTATCTCATTTCCAGAGTATCACGTCACGATTATATACTATCTCAAATTCTAGATCTTATTCATCAGCTCATCCGAACCGACAATCACCCCCGTGTAATAGAAGAAGTTAACGAGCTTCGTGCTCTAGTAGTGGCTTTGGAGAATATGGTGCAAAGGTTACAAGCACCAGCAGCATCACCGGCATCAACAGTACCACCATCATCAACACCAACAGTATCATTACCACCACCAACGACAACATCCACATCTCACACCTCAACATCACAATCTGTACCTCGAACATCAATGTCATACGCACCATAGATACCAAGAAATACCAACAATAACAAACGATGAAGTATTGATTCATAACTTCATCGAAGAAATATTCTGCAGAGAATATGTAGTTTCTAAAAGTTTTAGAGATTACTTATTCTAGTTCTAATTGTAAACCAGATAAGTGAGCGAATAGAAATGATGAAATAAAACCCTGATCGGAATGGTGCACGATTTACAAGCTAGATCTATTTTACCAGCAGCATCAACAGTACCGTCAACATCACCAGCACCGTCAATATCGTCAGCATCGTCAGCATCAGCAACATCTACAACATCACAAGCTCCGCCAGATCCATAATCACCACAAACATCATCACTAATCAACAACGCGTATATCGTATCAACGAGTTATGAAGTAATAACTCATTACCTCTGAAGAAATTATATGTATATTTTATATATATGTGAATTTTGAGATCAAAATAAATCTTTTCGTACTAAGCTATTACGTGTGAATCTTAACTACTCGGTTAGTTCATGCGACTGATATGCTATGATGTACATCCTTCGTTAACCACAATCTCCGTTTGAACTCAATGAATTCCATTTCATAATAAACTAAGTATATTATTCAATTATATGTTTGATTTTATACTTTCATCTTCGATGTATTTGAAACTTTCTAGAAAACATCATTCGTAACTTGCGAAGTTAGCAAGAGTTCCATAAGCACCAATATGATTCACCGAGGAAATATCAATAAAATTGAATAACGAAGTATTGATTACATTAGTGAAATACTCCGCGAAGATTATGAAATTTCTAATCCAGCCGAAAATCAAATGAGCTTAATATGATATTAACTCATTAAATCTGTATTACATCTGAAGAAAATATACATACATATATTTCCATAAAGACTGTAATAAAATTCTCTGGTACAAAATATTACTTGTGAAACTTTTAACGGGTAGGTAATACCTGAAAGATATATAAATTCACAATCAATATGTTACATTCTTCAATTCTGATTCAGCAAATCATCAACTATACTTACTACTTTCACAACGATATACATTCTTTCCTAGAAATTAAAACAACCATTCGCATCCAAATTTGATTACATATTCTGATTTTGAAAAATCAGAATCCAAGCCAAGATTTAACAAAAAAAATCACTCTTAGATTCTTACATCTTTCAAATGCCATACTTTGAATTCAAAACTATACTAGAACATCATATGTATACATATAACATTCATCTCTTAGAATTATGAGCTTTCATTCTAAAATTCTGAAAAGCAACCAGTCTACGAATCAATACTCTGAATGTTGAAAAAGTTGAAGGAAGCAGCAAAAACTGTAAACGACCTTAACAGCCAAAAGTTTGATGATAAAGAATAGTATGTTGGCAAAGCTCAGAAAAAGAAAAGGTTTAGAACCGAAAAACGGATTGAGCAAACCATGAAGGAGGCTGTGGACAAATTACAAAGACTAAGCTGCCTTCAAAGAATCCAAATGATTCAGTGTCTGCTGAAGTCATTAACGAGTACCTTGCTCCTGACTCTAAACCTTTGCGGACAAATATTCTTCATCACCTTTCGATATTAGAAATTCTAAGATATCATCGTATCTTTCATTATAAATATCCTCGATATTTCTGAAGATATTTTCATAACTATCCTTATCTGAAATCATTTATCTTCTTGCGTTATCTGTATTACATCATAAAGGAAACTATTTAGTTTCTATATTCTGTAAACCTTCGAGTTTAAAATATGAATGTTTTTGAAGTAGTGTTGAGAATTGAAGCATGAGTTAGTATAATATAATGACACTTGATCAACGTGATTATATTACAGTAAGTTATGCTGAGTTTCTAATGGAACATGATAAAGGTTCACAGATCATACCCTCATCATGAACCATGTTACATAACTCTTTCATTCTATTTAACCTCTAAACTATCAAGAAAATATTTTTCTTGATGATTCGGTCTTTTCCGGATATTCTGGTAATTTGACAAATCAAGATCGTGCCATTACGATTTCCTTCTTAGAACATTAACTATGTTCATTCGAAACTCCATACCTAAGAATTTTGGACCATTACTTGCTGTGCTTAATGGATAGAAAAGAAAACAGAGCATGAAGCTCCGAAATAGAAATGAGAGTATAAATCGCATCAAATAAGAGAGAGAATTAACTGTGGATGTCAATGATTATGGGAAGACAAGAGCAGGGACTCCGAAAAATAAGGAAAGATATAAAGCCCGACGATAACGCATAAATTACAAACCGTGTATATCAATAAGTATTGCAACGTAAAGACACGGGAGAACTAAAAACACTATAAAACCAAGAGTATAGTAGAAGTGAATAGATTCTTCTGGTGGCAGATGAAAAAGAAGAATGACAAATATGAATGTTAGAAGTATATCAAGAATCAGAACTGGATGGAGCATATTGATGAATGCTTTAAAGTATGAGTTGAGGGAGAGAATAGAAGGTATGAGCTGTGGAAATAAGGAAACGAAGGAAGTGAATTTATAATGAAATATCCGACAGAGCAATCAAAACAGATTATCGCATTTAACCAAAGAGGATCCTAATTTCCTTAATTACCGAAGAATCAAATCTTATTACGAAGATTTTCTCTAAATCCCTTGAACTTCGAAAATCAACCCTATCTACGTCAAAAGATACAACAAAACTTTATTTTCTCATTTCACTCTTTTACGATAGCTTCACTCGTACTCTTCACATAAACGATTTGTTTTATCCATATTACTCAATGATGATAAAACTCTAATTTTCAACTCGTATGAGTCATGAAAACATACTTATTGTTAGCCATGACGATCTCAATCAAATTTCGGGACGAAATTTCTTTAACGGGTAGGTACTGTGACGACCCAGAAAGTTTCGACCAAAATTAAACTTAATCTTTATATGATTCCGACACGATAAGCAAGGTCTGTAATGTTAAGTCTCGAAAATTTTGGAACTATGTTCATATATTCAATTACCCTTTTGACTATGATCGACGATTCACGAATGAATATATATATATATATATATATATATATATATATATATATATATATATATATATATATATATATATATATATATATATATATATATATTATAACTTGAAAACGTTAACAAAGTATTAAATGTATAATATTTTACATTAAACGTATTTGCCTTAATATATGCTTAATATATTCATCTATGAAATTAGAAGATAATACCAATGATTGGATTAATAGATATTTCAACAATTATAAATCCCATAAGTATTGTGATAAGTCTTTGTTGAGAGGTCCACCTTGATTTAAGAAATCTTTCCTTTTTGACTGTATTTGAATTAAATATATAAATAACTTGCAACGTGTATATAAAAAGTGTTTATATATATTGTATATATATATTAAGGTTCGAAATTATTTTTGTAAACGATAGTAACACCCGTTTATTGTTCCGTTTGATAAATAAATATTATATACAAATTTATATTTTTCTAAACGAAAATATATATTTTACAATGTGATAATGTATAGAATTGAATTAGATATAAAACGTTTGGATATTATTAAATATATTTTAATAAACAACGAGGAGTTGATTTATAGAAGCAAATGACCAAATTACTCAAATGTATAAGTTATACTTCGAGTAATATAGTCTATCGATGATTAAGTCTAATTATTAATAAAAGTACACGTCGCGAAACGTAAAGTGCTAGTTTTCAAAGCGTACGAAACATCGTTCAAAAAACCGAAACCGAGACATAAACCGGGCATCAACGTACAAGACAACGGAGCTATTGTTACAAGTCAACTATGCACGAGAATATAATATAATATATAATTAACTAAAATAAATTATATATATTATATATAAATATAAAATTATGTCGACAAGCTTGCAAACAAAATTGGATGAGCTGGATCTGTCACCTTCGTGATTGCGGAACTCCAAGGCCTAAATACATCGCGATCGCGGAGCCGTCTATTTCACAAATGGTCTATAAAAGCTCGAGCATTCTTCCGATTGAAGAACATCTTTTTCTCAATCTCTGAGTTTCTTAATATATTATTATTATTTTTTTATTATTATTATTATTAAAATTATTATTATTAAACCCTAATATTAGTATTAGTATTAGTATTAGTATTAGTATTAGTATTAGTATTATTATACATAAGATACTATGACGAGGTCATAAGCGAGTTATTTTCAAAACGGTTTTGAGCGAGATGAAGCTAGGGAAATTATGGGTTATAGCTATGGAGGTTATGGGTAATGTTCTTGAGTACCATGGATGAATCAAAGGCTAACCTTTCATTTATCATTTCCGTTGCGTCTACGTACTTTCCTGTAATATTGAATCACAATATTAATACGTGAGCATTCATATCTTATCTTTTATATATTAATAGTGTATCCATGTCTAGTACTCGAGTATATATGTTTATGCATGCTTGTATGCTTTAATTTTGCCGTTAGATAGTTTTATGATGAATCACGAATTTAATACATATACTACTGATATAAAGTATATGAGATACATGTCGTTAGAAAGCTATTCAAAAATTAATAATTTTTCATTTAGAAATCGCGTGATTTCGATGAACGGATTAAAAGATATGGTCAACTGAATAATGTTTGACGTTAATTGAAATTTTGTTTGAAACCGTAAATTAGTATTTAAACAACTTGTCTATGAGATTGATAAATTGGATTTTTAGATATTACTAAGCTAATAAATGAATTTCTATATAAGTCACGTCTCGTTTTGGTAAACAATTGTCAAAGTTGACTGTCTTATCATGTTTTAAAGCTTTATAAACACTATAATCTGATTTTACAAGTATTTGAAAACTATGTGAAATAATAAAATGTTTTTGATTGCCATGAAAATCTAAATATAATATAGCTCCTGAAATAAATAATATTTTGAGTTTGTTAAACTATAAATTCGTTCAATTATCAAGACTTATACTATGTTAATAAACATGTATAGATTTAAAGATCATATTGGGTCAGGTTGACTTTTGAGATGAATTTTGTTAACCTTTGCATGTCGGTCTCGAGCATTAGGATTGTGATACACTATGACCCGACCTAGTGTCATACCCCATCCAAATCCTCTTGGACGAATACAATAACATCTGGCACCATCACGATGAACTGATGTCTAAATGCCATGAACGACTCCATGTAATGTCTTTAAAATGAGCAAATGCACATCGGAAGATTTCTTTCATACCTGAGAATAAACATGCTTTCAAGTGTCAACCAAAAGGTTGGTGAGTTCATAGGTTTAGCATAAAACAATAAAATTCATCATTTTGATAGACCACAAGATTTAAATACTGCATGGTACAAATGGGCCCGAATCCTATACCCACCTGTAATGTACATGCGATATCTTTTAAATACAGTACACCTTTCTTGTGTACGAAATCCTTGTTCATAAATCTTATTAACCGTACACATATCTCGTGTACAAAATATAATACACATAACCTGTGTATAAAAATCATTCTCTCGATACATAACATTCACATTTACTTTCATCGCTTGGCTTGGTAACCGACCTTAACATATAATGCGCATCAATAATATCCCCAAAAACAGAACATCTCGTCTGTATAATATATAAACTTCGAAGTACTAAACACCACGCCCACTAGCTCTTCCGTCTAGTGAACATTCTGGGTGGGGGTGTTAAACCCGGTAGCTACCTTTAAGATTCGCGTGAATTAGGGCCATACCTGATTCTAATTCTTAGGTAACCAAGCAATAATAATCAGGGAAAATATTCACAACAATTAGTGGCAATTATAACATCCAACTAATTCAATAATAATCCACAGAACTTCTGTTTGCATAATAATTCATTCGAGGAATGTTTTGCTTGTGTCTATCTCGTCAAACATTTATAAAAGCATTTCATGTATTCGCAGTTCAAAATATATTTCAAAAGCATTTAATAAAGCAGTTGTAAAAACAGCGCATGTATTCTCAGTCCCAAAAATGTAAAGAGTAAAAGGGAATCAAATGAACTCACAATACGATATTTTGTAGTAAAAATATGCATACGACGCAACTGAACAATGCAAGGTTGGCCTCGAATTCACGAACCTATATCATTTATATATATATATTAACACATAAAATGGTAATCGAATAAATTTATATATTATTAGTGATTTATTTGTTATTTTAATTAGGTTTTTCATTAATAACCTAATTAATTATATTTATTAATATTTATTATAAAAGTATTAATATAGTTATGTTATGTGTAGTAAATATGGTTTTATATAGCTAATAGTTATTTGATAAAATAATATTGATAATAATAATAAATAAAAGTTGTTTTATTTTACAATAATAATAATATTAGTTATTATGATAATAATATAGATAATATTATATTAATGTAAAAAAATAATAATGATAGTAATAATAATAATTTTGATAAAAAAATGATAATTTTTCTAATAATGATAATAATAATAATAATAAAAATGATACTTTTAATATAAATGATAGTTTTTAATAAAAATGATACTAATAATAATATTAATGATATTATTAATAATAATTTTAATAATACTAATAATAATAACAATAATAATAACAATAATACTAATAATAATAATAATAAATAGATAAAAACTACCTCAAGGAAATAGCCCTTAAAAAAATGCCTAAGTCCGGGTTTGAAACCGCGACCTCCCGCTAACCCATAACAATCCATATCCATCGATCTATCTATAGCTTTTTCTATTTTAATTATAACTTTTTATCCTTATAACCCGTCTATAATCTGGCCCAACTTCTTTTGGCCCAAATCTCATCCTATTTGTTACCGGCCTAATTCGAAAGCTCCGACCCAATATCCAAAGAACAAACCTGCCCAATCTTGATTAAAGGCCCAAGTTGCAAAACAATTAAAGGGTTTCGATGCTCATTAAATTTGAACGGCAGTAGAAGGGGAAAACAAAAATAATAATGATCTTATCACCATTCCTTAGCTTCGTCCTCATCATCGTGGTTATTTCATGTGATTATCATAATCATATTCTTAGTTCTAGTTATAATCATGATCATTTTCTTCATCATTATTAATCGACAAGGTTCCTCATTCACTCATCATCATCATAAACTAGGAGGCAGTCAATTAATCGAAGGCTTAATGATTTCATTCGATAACAGTAGGATCAAAAATTATAACACAGCCCGTAATATTAAAAGTGTAGTGTCCCGAACTTTTCCATGTTTATTTGTATTAATTGAATTTGATAATTACATGATTAAGTGTTTCCAACATGTTAAGCAATCAAACTTGTTAAGACGTGATTAATTGAAATAGGTTTCATATAGACAATTGATCACCCAAGTTGACCGGTGATTCACGAACGTTAAAACTTGTAAAAACTATATGATGTCATATATATGGATATATATATATATATATATATATATATATATATATATATATATATATATATATATATAAATATATATATATATATATATATATTTAACATGGTATTATGATAAGTAAACACATCATTAAGTATATTAACAATGATCTACATATGTAAAAACAAGACTACTAACTTAAGGATTTCGAAACGAGGCATATATGTAACGATTATCGTTGTAACGACATTTAATTGTATATAGATCATATTAAGATATATTAATACATCATAATATCATGATAATGTAATAATTTAACATCTCATTTGAAATAATAAATAATGGGTTAACAACACTGATAGTGCTCCAAATGAACATATATTTAGTAGCAATATCCTCCCAATATGTAAATTATTTAGTTGTAATTGTCCTATTTTAAGTTGTAATCGTTTATATTAAATAAGTGCGAAGACAAAAGGCGAAAACAACGATTTGAAGACGCAAATGACCAAAAAGCTTAAATGTACAAGATACAATCCAAGTGGTTCAATTTATTGATAAGAAACGTCTAAAAATGACAAGAGTACAAGTTGCAGAACGCAAAGTACAAGATATTAAATTATACGAAAGGACGTTCGAAAATCCGGAACCGGTACCCGAGCCAACTATCAACGCCCGACGCAATGGACCAAAAATTATAAGTCTACTATGCACAAGAATATAATATAATATATAAATAATTATATTAATTATTTATATTTTATATTTATATATAAATTATGTCGACAAGCAAGGTTCCAAAATTGTGTGAGCTGGATTTTCAAACTCCGCGACTCGCGGAGTTTGCAGGCTTAAATTGCCGCAACTCGCGGAGCTGCAAAAATCAGAAATGCCTATAAAAGGCCATGCATTCTACCGAGTTTAAAAAACATAAAAAATAATAATAATAATACTCTTTAATAAATAATAAATAAATATAATATATATATATATATATATATATATATATATATATATATATATATATATATATATATATATATATATATATATATATAGTATAGGGTAGTTTTATATTAGTTAGTTTTGGGTTATGCAAAGGTTATTTTACGGGTTTTAAAGTCGGAGCTCTGTCCGTGTAACACTACGCGATAAATACTCAATGTAAGTTATGTTCTCCTTTTTAAATTAATGTCTCGTACTTAAGTTATTATTATGCTTATTTGAGCCAAAGTAGTCATGATGTTGGACTAAATATTAAAGACGGGGTAATTGGGCTTTGTACCATAATTGGGGTTTGGACAAAAGAACGACACTTGTGGAAATTAGACTATGGGCTATTAATGGGCTTTATATTTGTTTAACTAAATGATAGTTTGTTAATTTTAATATAAAGATTTACAATTGGACGTCCCTACAAATAACCATATACACTTGATCGGAGACGATGGACGGGGAATTTATATGTACGAATAATAGTTCATTTAACCGGACACGGGAATGGATTAATAGTCACTAGACTTATTAAAACAGAGGTGAAATTATGTACAAGGACACTTGGCGTAATTGCTAACAAAGTATTAAACCTTGGGTTACACGCAGTCGATATCCTGGTGTAATTATTAAACAAAGTATTAAGACCTTGTTACAGTTTAAGTCCCCAATTAGTTGGAATATTTGACTTCGGGTATAAGGATAATTTGACGAGGACACTCGCACTTTATATTTATGACTGATGGACTGTTATGGACAAAAACCAGACGGACATATTGAATAATCCAGGACAAAGAACAATTAACCCATGGGAATAAACTAAAATCAACACGTCAAACATCATGATTACGAAAGTTTAAATAAGCATAATTCCTTTATTTTCATATTTAATTGCACTTCTAATTATCGCACTTTTATTTATTGTCATTGTATTTAATTGCACTTTTAATTATCGTATTTTTTATTATCGTTATTTTATTTTATTGCACTTTTATTTATCGCAATTTCATTATCGTTATTTACTTTACGCTTTAAATTAAGTCTTATTTTTAATATATTTTACATTAGGTTTTAACTGCGACTAAAGTTTTGAAATCGACAAACCGGTCATTAAACGGTAAAACCCCCTTTTATATATTATTATATATAATTATATATATTTTGTACAAATATAATTGTTTAAAAATATAGTGTAAAATAAGTCGTCTCCCTGTGGAACGAACCGGACTTACTAAAAACTATACTACTCTACGATTAGGTACACTGCCTAGAGTGTTGTAGCAAGGTTTAGGTATATCCCATCTGTAAATAATTAAAACTTGTGTAATTTGTATCGCTTTTCGTATCAAAAATATAGAGTATTTCACGTACACCTTGCACGACATCAAGTAATTTTTGGCGCCGCTGCCGGGGAAATCGGCGAAACGCTATATTTTTAATTTATTTTTGTATAAATATATTTATATATATTTTTAGAAAAACAATATATAAAAAAAAACGTTTTTCAACCTCCGCGACTCGCGGAGATTTTCTGGAACGGGACATCGCAACTCGCGAAGCCGCCCTGTCAGGCCACAAAGAAACCCTAAAAAGCATTAATTACGGGGTATTATTAATTATTATTATTATTTAACCCTAATTACTTTATTATTATTATTATTTAGTTTAAGTTTTTAAATTAATTAGTTATAATTAATTATATTTAGTTTTAATATATAAAAAATTAATACTTTTATAAAATATAAAAATAAATAAAAAAAAATAATATTTTTTATAAATAAATAATTTTATCACTTTTTATATATTTTTATATTTCGTAACTTTTTAATCATTTATTCGTAATATTTAATTTTTATTGTTCGTAGCTAGTTTTAAGTTTTAGTTTTTGCCGTAGTTTATTTTTATTTCTAGATTTTTAGGCTTTGCCGTAAAAGCCCTTAAGTGCTTTTTCTTTAGATTAAAATTTAGGCGCTTTAGAATTTTGCAACGCAGTTTTTTGATTTTAGTGCCTAATTAAGTTATTGCCGTTTTGGATATAGAATTCCTTTAAGCTTTAATACCTTTAGGCGCAACTTTTTAGATATAGTTTTTAGACTTTAAGTTTCGACGTTTTTCTTTCTCATTTTTATTTTTCGACGTTTTTCGACGCGCAATCTTTTTCTTTCTTATTTCTCGACGCTTTAGTTTTTAGGACTTAGAAATTTTCTCTACTTCTTATCTAATTCTCCAAATGGAAAGAAAAATTATTTAAGCGGTTAAGTTAATAGGCATCCAAATTTTCTGGTTCGTAGTAATAGTTGGATTTGTTAGTGGCAAGTTGTGGGCTTCTGATTTAAAGGGTCCTGGCTTCCTGCTGCATCTTTTGGCTATTCGAAATGTGGGCAAAAATCAGAAAAGTCTATTAATTGGACAACTTATATAAGTTTTTCTATTTTATAACTAATAGGATAATTAGTAAATGCACCACATTGTAGCTAAAATTTGGTAATAAGCGCATTATGGAAAATTTCGAAAATATCTTGGAAACTCTTTATGACATCCGAAATCAATTTAATCAATACTCTCAAACGAGTGTTGATGACAATTCATTCGGTCAATCTTGGATCACGAATGACGAAACAATAACTGGTTGTGAAATCTGTGGAGATTATCATTCAACATGGGAATGTTATTATTATGTTCCTATGGAAAATTATGCACCCACGGAACCTGAATGGAACGATTATGAAGAATACAATTCAAATTGGGATTATTCCCAAGAATATATCCAAACTCAACAACCAGAAGACGAGGAAAATTATGTGCCTGAAAATTCTTTAGATTATATGAAAATCAAACTCGAAGAACTTGATGCTCAAAATGAACAAATGAGAGAGTTTGTAAATAGGCAAGCTGAAAATCTATCAGACTACACACCTGTTAATTTGAGGAGAATTGTGCAAGAAAATCTCATATCATCGAATTTTGATGAATTCAAGAGCTCCGAAATTACCAATTATCCCGATGATACTTTTTATTCAGCTTTACCAATTTCACAACATATCGACACATTAGCCTCTACCGACGAAATCAACGATCCATCAATGGATGAAGAAGAAGAAGTAAGGGTGACAAATTGGTACTCTTGGAAAAATGATAACGTTGAAAATTTTACCCCCGAGACCAAAATGGTGGGACCGATAAGTACCATTAATGAAGAAGAATTTGCTTCGATCCCGAAATTCACCATTCCACAACCTTCCAACCCAATATTCTCAATAGACGAGTCATCTACCGAAGATGAACTACGAGCTGTAATAGATAATGACACCTCGGATTTCACCCAATCGGGTAATAGAGGTGAAAACTTTGATCACGAGAATAAAAGGAAGGCAATATTAGGAATTGTCCACCCTATAGAAATAAGTATGTCGGTGTATATCGATCCATTTGACCAAGAACCAGAAAAGAGACATACCCATTTACTAAAAGCTACACTTAAAAAAGAATTAGATAGTGATGATTGGGTGGGTCTAAACTTTAAACCCATTGATATAATATATACCACCCGAGATGTAAATAACTGGCTCACTATTTTAATTCGTGGAAATTATTCTACCGACTTCACATGTCGTCAGCTAAGTGCGGGGAAGTCTAACCCCACTTAACGTTAAATTAGGGGTTCGGGTTAGTGCATAACTCGTTAATAAAAATGCATGATTAGGGTAAAAGACGCTTTTTCAAATATTAGTAAACAGTTCAGAAAAGCAGCCGTTTTTGAAAAAAAGCATGTGTGATAAAACAAGAAGGAATGAACGATGAGGCGCGCCATCTATCATTCGACGAGCTTTGTAATTACAAACTGGGTATTTTCAATCACTTTTCTACACTAATCACCCTCGTAAATTTATAATTATAGTCTGATTTCATGCAAATGAGGGCATTGCATGATCTCAAGTGTGGGGAAGGGTTATAAATTCTCTCGGGTTTGCACTTGGTTTATTTGCCAAATTTTGTGAAAATTTTAAAAATTTTCAAATAAATGAATTCAAAATCATGTTTATACATATTTATGAACGATAAAACTAGGTGTTAATGCCGAAATTATTGTTACCTCGGAAAGGACATAAATTGAGAAACAACTAAAATGCTTGAATTTATTTATTAAATATAAAAAGACGCATGATAAAAGCCAAGTGTGGGGAGAATGTACCAAGTTATTCAATTAAAAACTATATATCACATGTTTCTGTAAAGTTTATTGCAGGTGCTTTTGTTTTGGACTAAATTAACTATTTTACCCGATGAAAGAAAAGAAAAGATGGATCTACACGATGAATCAATTCCATCATTAAAAGGAAGTAAAGTCTTCCGAAAAAGACACGCGCTTCTTGATTTAGGTCATGAAGTTGTCGTCCAGACCAGCTGTAGGTTGACGAAAAATCTAGAAAAGTCATCTCTAAAATTAGCAGGAAATCCACGGACCTCAGCATCAAACAGGGTCGCCATGTGGTCAGACTTATCCTAACCATGAGAGGATCTGTCTCGTAAAATGGGGAGGGAGCCGTGCAAATTAGCTTGATAAGACTAATGAATCAGACCCCCAGAAAGGATAATCTCATTAAAGATTAAAAATCAGCTTCTAAGCCTGATATTACTCAATCCTTGAGATTGATCTTAAAGTTTGAGAATTACAAACTCATGGAATTCAATGATATCTAAACTCGAGCTTGAACTAGAAAATATTTTGATCAAAATTAAAACCGATTTGTTTTCTGAAAACCTATTTTCAATGCGTTCATTACCAATGAACGTAAAATCCTAGGAATTCACCTGGAATTCATTAGGTCACCTGAACCAAATCGGGTGTCAACCGTAAGAACGGTGGTTGCATAGCATAGTCGGAGACAGGACCTTGTGCCAGACCGAAAAATCATAGGATGATCTTTACTATTGCTCCTACAAAGGATAGTACTAGCATCCGACACGTTTATAGACCATAATCAAAAGCAAGTCACGGGACATTGCCTTAACAGTTGCTTGTTCATCGCTTTCCTTTACAACCGGACGGTATTTTACCGAAAGGTAATATACGGGACAAGTAAACTGGACGTGTTGCTTTCCTAATACAAGGTTAGCAAGTGGGTAACACAAAACTGCAAGTGTTGAGCTAAAATTTTCAAATCTGAAACCCACAAAACCCACAAAAATATTTTGCAAACACCGGTGAAGGGTTATTCCGGAAAACTTATCTAGGGTAAAAGCTAGATTGAATTTTCAAAAGATCAAATGTTTTCATAAAGATCCAATTTCCTAAAGGATCTAAATTTTCATAGTCATGTGGGACTGTAAACCAAAATGTTACTATCATTGTTTATACCACCGTATCAAAATCACTGATGTTTAAAGTGTGAAGAATAAAGAAGTGATTCGTGTAATTTAATTTCAAGTTCTGTATTGCTTGAGGACAAGCAACGCTCAAGTGTGGGGATATTTGATAGTGCTCCAAATGAACATATATTTAGTAGCAATATCCTCCCAATATGTAAATTATTTAGTTGTAATTGTCCTATTTTAAGTTGTAATCGTTTATATTAAATAAGTGCGAAGACAAAAGGCGAAAACAACGATTTGAAGACGCAAATGACCAAAAAGCTCAAATGTACAAGATACAATCCAAGTGGTTCAATTTATTGATAAGAAACATCTAAAAATGACAAGAGTACAAGTTGCGGAACTCAAAGTACAAGATATTAAATTATACGAAAGGAAGTTCAAAAATCCGGAACCGGTATCCGAGCCAACTATCAACGCCCGACGCAATGGACCAAAAATTACAAGTCTAATATGCACAAGAATATAATATAATATATAAATAATTATATTAATTATTTATATTTTATATTTATATGTAAATTATGTCGACAAGCAAGGTTCTAAAATTGTGTGAGCTGGATTTTCAAACTCCGCGACTCGCGGAGTTTGCAGGATTAAAATGCCGCAACTCGCGGAGCTGCAAAAATCAGAAATGCCTATAAAAGGCCATGCATTCTGCCGAGTTTAAAAATCATAAAAAAAAATAATAATAATACTCTGTATTAAATAATATATATATATATATATATATATATATATATATATATATATATATATATATATATATATATATATATATATATATATATATATATATATATATATATATATATATATATATATATATATATATATATATATATATATATATATATATATATATATATAGGGTAGTTTTATATTAGTTAGTTTTGGGTTATGCAAAGGTTATTTTACGGGTTTTAAAGTCGGAGCTCTGTCCGTGTAACACTACGCGATAAATACTCAATGTAAGTTATGTTCACCTTTTTAAATTTATGTCTCGTACTTAAGTTATTATTATGCTTATTTGAGCCAAAGTAATCATGATGTTGGACTAAATATTAAAGACGGGGTAATTGGGCTTTGTACCATAATTGGGGTTTGGACAAAAGAACGACACTTGTGAAAATTAGACTATGGGCTATTAATGGGCTTTATATTTGTTTAACTAAATGATAGTTTGTTAATTTTAATATAAAGATTTACAATTGGACGTCCCTATAAATAACCATATACACTCGATCAGACACGATGGGCGGGGAATTTATATGTACGAATAATAGTTCATTTAACCGGACACGGGAATGGATTAATAGTCACTAGACTTATTAAAACAGAGGTGAAATTATGTACAAGGACACTTGGCGTAATTGTTAACAAAGTATTAAACCTTGGGTTACACGCAGTCGATATCCTGGTGTAATTATTAAACAAAGTATTAAGACCTTGTTATAGTTTAAGTCCCCAATTAGTTGGAATATTTGACTTCGGGTATAAGGATAATTTGACGAGGACACTCGCACTTTATATTTATGACTGATGGACTGTTATGGACAAAAACCAGACGGACATATTGAATAATCCAGGACAAAGAACAATTAACCCATGGGAATAAACTAAAATCAACACGTCAAACATCATGATTACGGAAGTTTAAATAAGCATAATTCCTTTATTTTCATATTTAATTGCACTTCTAATTATCGCACTTTTATTTATTGTCATTGTATTTAATTGCACTTTTAATTATCGTATTTTTTATTATCGTTATTTTATTTTATCACACTTTTATTTATCACAATTTCATTATCGTTATTTACTTTACGCTTTAAATTAAGTCTTATTTTCAATATATTTTACATTAGGTTTTAACTGCGACTAAAGTTTTGAAATCGACAAACCGGTCATTAAACGGTAAAACCCCCTTTTATATATTATTATATATAATTATATATATTTTGTACAAATATAATTGTTTAAAAATATAGTGTAAAATAAGTCGTCTCCATGTGGAACGAACCGGACTTACTAAAAACTATACTACTCTACGATTAGGTACACTGCCTATAGTGTTGTAGCAAGGTTTAGGTATATCCCATCTGTAAATAATTAAAACTTGTGTAATTTGTATCGCTTTTCGTATCAAAAATATATAGTATTTCACGTACACCTTGCACGACATCAAACACTTAACAGGATCGTTAACCTAAAGGCTTCAAAACAACATTTACATGTAACGACTAACGATGATTTAACGACTCAGTTAAAATGTATATACATGCAGTGTTTTAATTGTTGGGTTTTAACAAGTTTCATAATACTTAATACATTTTAGGAAACAAATTAAAGCGGAAGCAAGTAAGTATTACCATTTAAAACTTGTATATCTTTAACCAATTAAAGTTAAAACCCAATTAGGATCAAGTTATGAAATATGCTTACAAACTACAAGTAAGAAAGTGTTTATACCTTCTCCTAGCTTGTTGATAGATGATGATGAAGATGATGATGAATGGAGCTCCAAAACTATGAAACCTCAAGTAGTTATACCCCAAACTTATAACCAACACCTTGTACTTAGGTTAGGATTTCTTAACACTTGAATTAGCCTTACAAAAACCAAACTTTGAACCTCCTTTTGGCTCCCAATAGCCACGGCATTCAGCAGCAGAAATTGGGAGGTTTTGTGCAGAATTTTCAAGTTCAAAATGTCGAAAAACTCTTGAGAGAAGTGGTCAAGCTTTGGTTCAAGTAAATAGCATGCACCACTAAAGTTGTGTGTGTGTTGGAAGTAACAAATGAGCATGGGATGTTGTCTTGAAGACCAAAAATTCTGCACACTCATTTTATAAAATAATAATGTTATATATATATATATAAACTTGATACATATATAAACATGTATTTATTTTGTTACTTTCACATTTTATAAACAAGTGTTTATAAAATATAACACAACATAATCATTTAAACCTATAAACAATTATATATAAATTATCCAAATAATTTATCTCAAGTGATCATATTTTAGAAAACCGATTTTCTAAAGTCCAAGTGTCGCGTATTTATTTAATGACCCAAACGTCAAGACTAAATACGTTTTAAGGTGTCGGTAAGTTTGTTATTGGGTATGACCCAACTTGGATCATAACATACCAGCCACATTAATTTAATATGTCTCTCGGGCATACGAAATACCTTCAATCTCCCACTTGCACGAGAAACATAAGAAATTAATGCAAGTGATGGATACCACCTAACGACCGTCCATCACCCCCAATATGTTATGACTTTGTGCCATTCAATAACATCATCCCTTTCGAGTCCCATCTCGAATATGAATAGGTGAATCTTTCATAATATCCTTTCATCCTAGATGTCATGTCAAATCCAGGAGATACAGAGTGATCACTCTCTTATAGATTTAACTTTTCAGGCCTTAGACATCTGACTCTCAACGAATAAGAGGGACAAATTCCATCTTGACTACATACGTCCTAGATATACACTTTGTAATATACCTGAGTTCTTCCTTATGTACTACCATGTTTCAGAATAGCGAAGGAAAGAATCAAGGCACAGTACTTGGTGAATATCTGAACCCAATATGTATCTCAGGTCAGAGGATACAATGATATTCGCCTTTACTCAAGATTACATGTGATCAACCACAAAGGCTCTATACAGTAATTCTTGAGAGCGGGTCTTCCAATATTTGTTTCCCACAAATATCTATGAACCTTGGTTGCATCCTTGCCCCACATTCAACCTATGAATGTATACCAATCCGAGTTCATAATAGTCTGAACCTCACACTTGTTACCACAAATGTGATCGACTATGGAAATTTAGAATAATTGCTTATTCATGGATGAAATATGCAAAATAGGAACATAACTCAGATAAATTAACACCATAGTTATATTAATGAGTTTGAATAATTTCGTTCCGGTACAATACATAAAATAGATCATATCCAATCACTAGAATATCGAAGCCCTAATGCACAAACATGTCCCTCATGTTTTGGCCCATGTAAAAGCTTCGTGAGTGGATCCGCAACATTATGATCTGTGTGAACTTTGCGAATACATATCTTTCCTTTTTCAACTTCATCCCTTATGTAGTTGAATCTCCGCTCAATGTGACGAGTCTTTTGATGGGCACGAGGTTCCTTGATTTGAGCAATCGCACCCTCGTTGTCACAAAAGATCTCAAGAGGGTCCTGAATGGAAGGGACCACTCCTAAGTCGTCTATGAATTTCTTCATCCATGCAGCTTCCTGAGCTGCCAGTGAGGCGGCAATGTACTCTGACTCTGTAGTGGATAACGCAACAACCTCCTGTTTCGAACTCTTCCAAGAGACCGCACCACCATTTAACATGAAGACATAACCGGATTGTGATCGAGAGTCATCTCGATCAGTTTGGAAACTCGCGTCCACGTAACCTTTTACGGCGAGTTCCTCCTCACCAGACCCATATATTAGAAACATATCCTTAGTTCTCCTAAGGTATTTCAATATACTTTTAACAGCAATCCAATGACTATTTCCTGGGTTGTTCTGGTATCTACTTGTCAAGCTTAGAGCGCATGACACATCCGGTCTAGTACATATCATTGCATACATGATAGACCCAATAGCAGATGCGTATGGGACTTTCTTCATTCTTTCTTGTTCATCTTTCGTGGTAGGACACTGAGATGAACTGAGAATGGTTCCTCTTTGAATAGGTACCAAACCTTTCTTAGAGTTTTCCATCTTGAACCTTTTCAAGATTTTATCAATGTATGTACTTTGACTTAAACCTATCAATCTCTTGGATCTATTCCTATAGATCCCTATCCCCAATATGTATTGTGCGTCTCCAAGATCCTTAATGGAGAAGCAACTCTTTAGCCAAGTTTTGACTCCTTACATTGTGGTAATATCATTCCCAAATAATAATATATCATCCACATATAGCACAAGGAACATTATAGAGCTCCCACTAGCCTTCTTGTACACACAAGCTTCATCACCATTTTTAATGAAGCCAAATTTCTTGGCTTCCTCATTAAAACGATGATTCCACATTCTAGATGCTTGTTTCAATCCGTAGATTGACTTCTTTAACTTGCATACACTTTTAGGATATTTTGGATCAACAAAACCTTCAGGCTGGACCATATAGACATCTTCCATAAGATATCCATTTAGGAAAGCGGTTTTGACATCCATTTGCCATATTTCATAGTCGTAGTGAGCAGCAATGGCAAATAATATCCTAATAGACTTTAGCATTGCCACAGGCGAGAAAGTTTCATCATAATCAACCCCTTGAGTTTGAGTGAAACCTTTTGCAACAAGTCTAGCTTTATATGTATCCAAGTTTCCATGTATGTCGGTTTTCTTCTTGAAAAGCCATTTGCAATCAACTAGCTTGGAGCTAGGAGGTTGCACAACAAGTTCCCAAACTTGGTTTTCATACATGGATTGCATCTCGGCGTTCATGGCTTCCTGCCATTTATCTTTATCGATCCTTGATAAAGCATCTTCGTAGTTTGTCGGTTCATCCAAATCAACCGTATAGCAACCATCTATGAGAAACCCATATCTCTCAGGAGGATTGCTAACCCTACCAGATCTACGAATGCCTTGTGTATTTTGATCATTCATTTGATCACTATCAACATTTTCATGTTGAGTGCTAGTGTCAACCAATTGTGTATCATCTACTTGATCTTGAATCTCTTCAAGATCTATCTTCCTTTCACTATTTCCTTCCATTAGGAACTTAGTTTCAAGGAATTCCGCCTTTCGAGCAACAAATACATTCTGCTCGTATGGATCATAGAAATAGTATCCCATATCATCCTTGGGATATCCTATGAAGATACACTTCGTGGATCGAGCATTCAACTTATTAGGGACGTAACGCTTAGGATAAGCTTCACATCCCCATACCTTTAAGTATGATAGAGAAGGAGGTTTTCCAAACCACATCTCATGAGGAGTTCGTTCCACTTTCTTGGTTGGGGCCATATTTAAAATACGAGCCGCGGAGCTTAGACAATAACCCCAAAATGATAGAGGCAACGAGCTTCTTGCCATCATAGATCGAACCATATCCATTAGGGTTCGGTTCCTCCTTTCGGAAACTCCATTGAGTTGGGGTGTTCCGGGTGGAGTAAGTTGTGAGATAATCCCACAACTCCTAAGATGATCTTGGAAGGCATCGCTTAGGTATTCACCTCCTCTATCGGTACGTAGTACCTTAATTGTCTTATTGAGTTGATTTTGTACTTCGTTTTGATATTCTTTGAATGCTTCAAACGTTTCGTCCTTGTGTCTTAATAAGTAGACATATCCGAAACGACTAAAGTCATCAATAAAAGTAACAAAGTATCTTTCACCTTTCCTAGTCATGGGTTTAAAGGGTCCACATACATCCGAATGTATTAATCCCAATAAATCTTTAGCCCTTTCATAGGTCCCTTTGAAAGGTGCTTTAGTCATCTTGCCTTGTAAACAAGATTCACATACTTCAAACGAATCCATTTCATTTGATTTCAAAAGTCCATTCTTTTGAAGTGTATGTATTCGGTTCTTGTTTATGTGACCAAGGCGACAATGCCATAAGTAGGAATCACTCAAATCCCTTTTGAGTTTCTTGGTGCTTGTATGGTACATTGAGCTACTAGATGATGTATCATCATGAACCAATTCATAAATTCCATTTGAAGGCGAAGCCTTGAAATAGAATACATTATCTTTAGAAACATGAATATCATCATCAATAAAATTAACAATGTAACCACATTGTTTTAAGCGAGAAATAGAAATAATGTTTCTACACAAATCCGGAGCATACAAAACATTTTCTAAAATAAGTTCCAATCCGCTTGGAAGCTTCAAAATAAAATCTCCTTGAGCTTTAACATGCACCTTTGCACCATTGCCCATATAGAGACTTGATGTTCCCGCCTTATGATCACTTCTTTTGAACCCCTGCAAAGAATTGCAAATATGAGTTCCACATCCAGTGTCTAATACCCATGTATTAGAGGAAGTAATACTTAGCTCTATATATACCATATATATATTACCTGAGGTTTGCCCTGCATCCCTCTTGTCCTTCAACTCCTTAAGGTAGACCGGACAGTTTCGTTTCCAATGACCCATCTCACCGCAACCGAAACATGGGTCTTCCTTGGGGTTTGCCTTCTCGGCTACCTTTTGCTTCTTAGCCTTGTTGATGGTTGGGGTAACCATCTTCCCTTTCCCTTTGCCTTGATAGGCGGGTCTTTTTCTCTTAGCCACCTTTGGCTTAGAGGTCTTACTTTTGGACCCACCTTGATCGATTGCTAACACGGGTAAAGCCCTTTTACCCATGCTAGTTTCCGCCGTTCTAAGCATACCGTGAAGCTCACCTATGCTCTTATCCATCCCATTCATATTGTAATTAATTACAAATTGATCAAACCTTTTTGATAGGGAATTAAGGATAAGATCGGTGGCTAACTCATTTGATATGTTTAGGTTAAGACGGTTAGCACGATCAATAAGGCTCTTCATTTTGAGGACATAAGAGGAGACGGATTGGGTGTCATCCATACGACATGCATGTAGCGCTCGAACCGTTTCGAAGCGCTCGACACGTGCTTGTTGAAGGAACATCTCCTTCAATTGCGTAATCATGTCATATGCACTATGATGTTCGAAATCCTTTTGGAGTTCGGGTATCATAGTCCCAAGCATTAGACAAGCGACTTGCACCGAATCGGCGCAATATTTGTCATAATAAGCCATGCCCTCTATATCTTCCTCATCCGGTTGGTCGGGAATAGGGTCCTCCAACACATACGCTTTGTCCTCAAGTTTGAGGACAATCCTAAGATTACGGAACCAATCCATAAAGTTCGTATGGTTGAGTTTGTCTTTCTCGAGGAGAGACCTTAATGATAGGTTGTTTAGGTTAAGTGGTGCATTTTGCATGTTGTTGTTATTTGCGGCCATCTACAAAATTTAACAAAGTCCTTTTAAGTATCAATTTTAAATTTAATAAACAATACCCTTTTATTTTTAATTGTTTTATTAAATCTTAGAATCCAACGGTAAATCAAATTTCGGTTAGGTGACCTTTATCCCGTTATTTGATTTAGCTAGGTAGTCATTTATGTGACAATTGCAATCCTTTTGCAACTTCTAAGTTATGGGATCATGCAATCCTTTTGCATGGCATATTTATCCCATCAACGCCTATTTTTTCATCATGCTTCGGTGACCCTAAGTTCATGATTCCCAAATCAAGTCGTCCTACTTGTGTAAACATGTAGACTTAACATACAAGTGGTTAGGTGACCTTTATCCCACATGTATGCGAAGTGTACCTTATTCATATTAGTTCGCTCATGACGGTTAGGTGACCTTTATCCCATCAAGAGTTTCCTAATACGTCTAAGTGTTTCCACAAAAGGATGGCGTTTAACTTGTTTACCTTGTTTTAGTTAAGGGATTTTAAGTTTTCATAAATTCTAGTTTAAGAAAACATTTGCCATACACCAACATGCATTTGGTGTATAGTTCATTTTGAAAAGCCAATTTCATGTCTATAAACCATTTTATATATATGATCCTAATCATGATCTTAATAACCGTTTATTAATGTCCTTTTAGCCATTTTTAATTTAACCATTTAAATTGACGTTTTGCATGTCGTTAATTAATGTATAATTTAACCAATTAAATTGCCATTTTGCTTGTTGTTAACTTGTGTGATAAACTTGTAGCAAACAACCATACAATCCACAATCATACAATAAACAACCATGCATGCAAAACAAATATGTTCACAATCAAGCCATTTTGGTAGACATTTGTTTAGCCGAAAACAAATGCCACCGGATAAGGGGTTATAACACAAAGTAGGAGATTTCAAATCTCCCACTTAACCTTGCATCCAAATGCTTCTTCATGTGTTCTTCAAGTCTTCATCATTCTTCATCATTTTACAAAATATATCCTAATACATTTTGTCTAAAAAATGAAATTACAACCTAATCTATTTTACATACCAAATATAAAATAAATTACATAACCAAATGAATTATTACATGCCAAATGAATAAATATTATTACAAACCAATTGAATAAATATCAATCAACCATGCATGCAACCAAACACAAGGTCAAGGCTTAGATTGTGAACATCATCAACATAAGTGATAGGCAATACAGAATCACAAGTGATTGGAAACACAGAATCACAAGTGATCTGCAACACAGAATCACAAGTGATCGGCAATACAGAATCACAAGTGATCGGCAGTACAGAATGCAGAATCACAAGTGATTTTGGCCAAAATGACAACCACCCAAAACCGAAAATTTTTACATTCTACTTCATGCATGTTCATAGAATGCAAAATTATAGTGGGTTTAATAACCATCTCGAAGCATATTTCAACAACTTCGGCTCTAGATACCATTGTTGGGTTTTAACAAGTTTCATAATACTTAATACATTTTAGGAAACAAATTAAAGCGGAAGCAAGTAAGTATTACCATTTAAAACTTGTATATCTTTAACCAATTAAAGTTAAAACCCAATTAGGATCAAGTTATGAAATATGCTTACAAACTACAAGTAAGAAAGTGTTTATACCTTCTCCTAGCTTGTTGATAGATGATGATGAAGATGATGATGAATGGAGCTCCAAAACTATGAAACCTCAAGTAGTTATACCCCAAACTTATAACCAACACCTTGTACTTAGGTTAGGATTTCTTAACACTTGAATTAGCCTTACAAAAACCAAACTTTGAACCTCCTTTTGGCTCCCAATAGCCACGGCATTCAGCAGCAGAAATTGGGAGGTTTTGTGCAGAATTTTCAAGTTCAAAATGTCGAAAAACTCTTGAGAGAAGTGGTCAAGCTTTGGTTCAAGTAAATAGCATGCACCACTAAAGTTGTGTGTGTGTTGGAAGTAACAAATGAGCATGGGATGTTGTCTTGAAGACCAAAAATTCTGCACACTCATTTTATAAAATAATAATGTTATATATATATATATATATAAACTTGATACATATATAAACATGTATTTATTTTGTTACTTTCACATTTTATAAACAAGTGTTTATAAAATATAACACAACATAATCATTTAAACCTATAAACAATTATATATAAATTATCCAAATAATTTATCTCAAGTGATCATATTTTAGAAAACCGATTTTCTAAAGTCCAAGTGTCGCGTATTTATTTAATGACCCAAACGTCAAGACTAAATACGTTTTAAGGTGTCGGTAAGTTTGTTATTGGGTATGACCCGACTTGGATCATAACATACCAGCCACATTAATTTAATATGTCTCTCGGGCATACGAAATACCTTCATTAATATGTATTTATAAACTTTTGAAAGACTTCAAGACACATATCAAAGTACTTCTACTTAATAAAAATGCTTACAATTACATCCTCGTTCAGTTTCATCAACAATTCTACTCGTATGCACCCGTATTCGTACTCGTACAATACACAGCTTTTAGATGTATGTACTATTGGTATATATACTCCAATGATCAGCTCTTAGCAGCCCATGTGAGTCACCTAAAACATGTGGGAACCATCATTTGGCAACTAGCATGAAATATCTCATAAAATTACAAAAATATTAGTAATCATTCATGACTTATTTACAAGTAAACAAAATTACACATCCTTTATATCTAATCCATATACCAACGACCAAAAACACCTACAAACACTTTCATTCTTCAATTTTCTTCATCTAATTGATCTCTCTCAAGTACTATCTTCAAGTTCTAAGTGTTCTTCATAAATTCTATAAGTTCTAGTTTCATAAAATCAAGAATACTTCCAAGTTTGCTAGCTTACTTCCAATCTTGTAAAGGGATCATCCAACCTCAAGAAATCTTTCTTATTTACAGTAAGATATCTTTCTAATATAAGGTAATACTCATATTCAAACTTTGATTTGATTTCTATAACTATAACAATCTTATTTCGAGTGGAAATCTTACTTGAACTTGTTTTCGTGTCATGATTCTGCTTCAAGAACTTTCAAGCCATCCAAGGATCCTTTGAAGCTAGATCTATTTTTTTCATTTCCATTAGGTTTACCTACTAAAATTAAGGTAGTAATGATGTTCATAACATCATTCGATTCATACATATAAAACTATCTTATTCGAAGATTTAAACTTGTAATCACTAGAACATAGTTTAGTTAATTCTAAACTTGTTCACAAATAAAGTTAATCCTTCTAACTTTACTTTTAAAATCAACTAAACACATGTTCTATATCTATATGATATGCTAACTTAATTATTTAAAACCTGAAAACACGAAAAACACCGTAAAACCGGACATACGCCGTCGTAGTAACACCGCGGGCTGTTTTGGGTTTGATAATTAATAACTATTATAAACTTTGATTTAAAAGTTGTTCTTCTGGGAAAATAATTTTTCTTATGAGCATGAAACTATATCCAAAAATCATGGTTAAACTCAAAGTGAAAGTATGTTTTTCAAAATGGTCATCAAGACGTCGTTCTTTCGAATGAAATGACTACCTCTTACAAAAATGACTTGTAACTTATATTTCTGACTATAAACCTATACTTTTTCTGTTTAGATTCATAAAATAGAGTTCAATATGAAACCATAGCAATTTGATTCACTCAAAACGGATTTAAAACGAAGAAGTTATGGGTAAAACAAGATTGGATATTTTTTTGATTGTTGTAGCTACGGGAAATATTGCAACAATTCTATACAAATCATATTCTAGCTAACTTATATTGTATTATACATGTATTCTAATATATTATGTAATCTTGGGATACCATAGACACGTATGCAAATGTTTTGACATATCATATCGACCCATGTATATATATTATTTGGAACAACCATAGACACTCTATATGCAGTAATGTTGGAGTTAGCTATACAGGGTTGAGGTTGATTCCAAAAATATATATGCTTTGAGTTGTGATCTAGCCTGAGACGTGTATACACTGGGTCGTGGATTGATCCAAGATAATATATATCGATTCATTTCTGTACATCTAACTATGGACAAATAGTTGTAGGTTATTAACGAGGACAGCTGACTTAATAAGCTTAAAACATTAAAACGTATTAAAAAATATTGTAAATATATTTTGAACATACTTTGATATATATGTACATATTTGTTATAGGTTCGTGAATCGACCAGTGGCCAAGTCTTACTTCCCGACGAAGTAAAAATCTGTGAAAGTGAGTTATAGTCCCACTTTTAAAATCTAATATTTTGAGATGAGAATACATGCAACTTTATAAATATTTTACGAAATAGACACAAGTAAATGAAACTACATTATATGGGTGAATGATCGAAGCCGAATATGCCCCTTTTTAGCTTGGTAGCCTAAGAATTTGGGAACAGACCCCCAAATTGATGCGAATCCTAAAGATAGATCTATCGGGCCCAACAAGCCCCATTCTGAAATTTTGAATGCTTTAGTACTTCGAAATTATCATGTCCGATGGGTGTCCCGGAATGATGGGGATATTCTATATGCATCTTGTTAATGTCGGTTAACAGGTGTTCACCATATGAATGATTTTTATCTCTATGTATGGGATGTATTGAAATATGAAATCTTGTGGTCTATTATTATGATTTGATAATATATAGGTTAAACCTATAACTCACCAAAATTTTTGTTGACGTTTTAAGCATGTATATTCTCAGGTGATTATTAAGAGCTTCCGCTGTTGCATACTAAAATAAGGACAAGATTTGGAGTCCATGCTTGTATGATATTGTGTAAAAACTGCATTTAAGAAACTTATTTTTGATGTAATATATTCTTATTGTAAACCATTATGTAATGGTCGTGTGTAAACAGTATATTTTAGATTATCATTATTTGATAATCTACGTAATGCTTTTTAAACCTTTATCGATAAAATAAAGGTTATGCTTGTTTTAAAAATGAATGCAGTCTTTGAAAAACGTCTCATATAGAGGTCAAAACCTCGCGACGAAATCAATTAATATGGAACGTTTATAATCAATATGAACGGGACATTTCAGTTGGTATCCGAGCGTTGGTCTTAGAGAACCAGAAATTTGCATTAGTGTGTCTTATCGAGTTTGTTAGGATACATTAGTGAGTCTGGACTTCGATCGTGTTTTCTTTAAAAACGATTGCTTAACACTTTTGTTGGAAACTATATATTATTAACATGTAAATATTATGTGATATATTAACCTCTTAATGTGTTTGATATTGTGTGATAGATGTCTACCACTAGTACAAATCCCATCGATTCACCTAATAATAATGAAGAGTCGAATATATTTTGGGAAGATTCACAAATTCCCGAAGAAGAACTGGAAGAGGAGGAATCGGAAGAGGAGGAACCGGAAGAAGAAGAACCGGAAGAGGAGGAACCGGAAGAGGAGGAACCGGAAGAAGAAGAGGTTTCGGAGGAAGAAATCTCGATACCTACAGTAATTCGATTAAATAAAAGAAAATCCTCAACCAACAGACCAAAGTTAATAATGGTCAATGGTGTTTCCGATGAGGAAGCAAAATATTGGGAAGATTACCAATTTTCCGATGAATCGGATCCCGATGAGGATTCCGATGATGTTATAGAAATTACCTCAACCCAATTTAATAAAGCGAAAGAAAATAATAAGGGAAAAGGTATAAAAATAGAGAAACCCGATTCCAACCCCGATGAACTTTATATGTATCGGCAACATCCGTATTTCCTAAAATGTAACAATGACCCGGGAACCTCTAAACCACCAGGTTTTTCTAAACCATTATGGAAAACGACGGCTCGTATTAGAGGAACACCATATATTCCTAGAAAATTAGGAAAACGAACCAAGTCCGAAGAAGAAGAAACCAGTGATTCAGATTAGAGGGTTGTAATCATGTTGTGTATTATATGTATTGTAGTATGCTTGTACTTTTATGTTCTATGTAAAAATTGCTTGTATTGTTTGTTAATTATCTTTTGTGAATCTAATCCTTGTCTATTTTACAGTATAAAAACAAAATGGACGTTAAGGGTAGACAACCGAATATTTTAGAAGATCTACCAGAGGATATGATTAAGGAAATCTTGTCTAGAGTCGGTCAGAATTCATCAGCACAATTAATTATGGCAAAATTAACTTGTCAAATATTTGAAAGACTTTCCAGAAATGCCTTAGTTTATAAAAGGCTTTCCTTTGATAGGTGGGGTATATCACATTGGGGAGACCGTAAGTTACGCCGTGTTTTCTTTAAAGCATTAAATGCGGGGAACCCAAATGCAATTTTACGCTACGGGTTAAGAACCTATTTTGACTCAACATATCCCAACATAGGATTTCGTGAATTAGAAAGAGCTTCTAGCATGCAACATAAAGAAGCATGTTATGCTTATGGGTTAGTGATGTTCGCTTCTTACCAAAGTGAGAAAAAGAACATCGGATTGCAGCTTTTAAATAAAATATTCCCACAAGTGACGGATTCAGTAGTTGGGGTGAGAAACAAGGTTTTTAGATTATTACGGGGCTGTTGGACATTACGAAACCCTCGTCCTTTTGACGACATTACAACATGCTGCCTAGCCAATGGTCATAATGGTTACTTTCCACAAGACCAAGGATGGGAAGTCATCTTAGTAAAACCTGAATGCATGACTTGTTTCTGGACTTATGAATTACGTGTCTTTATTTCCTTTGCTGAACAACTTGCGTATTAACTAGTTTTATCTTCAAAACGGTTCTGTATCAAAGTGTACTATATTTCATGTTATATGTAATATAGCGAAGTTGTAAGTTTGAAGAATATTTGTATGTGATATATTATTAAAATCAGTTTTTCATATGGAATTGTAGTAGTTGAATTGTATATTAGCTACTAAGTATGAACTTAACAGGTAGGTAGTACCCGAATTTAAACTTATAAAACACTAATATGAAGAAAAAGCTTTTATAAATAAGTTCATATAATGCTACGAGATATTATTGACTACTCTTAAATTCTATATGATAAACTCAATTCTTTTGGCTATTTTTAGAAGGAAATGGCACCGGTGACTCGTCAGAATTTGAACATGAGCGAGGAAGACTTCCGTGTTTTCCTTGCAACAAACATAGCCGCAGTACAGGCTGCGATGCAAAATAACAATAACTCTGGATCTAGCAGTGGAACTAATTCCACAAGAAATCGTGTAGAATGCACCTACAAAGAATTCACTGCCTGCAAACCTTTGGAATTTGATGGAACCGAAGGACCAATTGGATTGAAATGGTGGACCGAGAAAGTCAAATTGGTGTTTGCCATAAGTAAGTGTACTGAAGAGGACAAAGTTAAGTACGCTATGCATACCTTCACAGGTACTGCGTTAACATGGTGGAACACCTATCTTGAACATGTAGGACAAAATGCTGCTTAAGCACTACCGTGGTCGGCATTCAAGCAATTGATGAACGAGCAGTACCGTCCTAGAAACGAAGTCAATAAGATCAAGGCAGAACTTAGAGAGTTACGAACACAAGGGTTCGACGTTACCACGTATGAACGACGATTCACAGAGTTGTGCCTATTGTGTCCGGGAGCGTTCGAAGATGAAGAAGAGAAGATCGACGCATTTGTAAAAGGGTTACCAGTAAGGATTCAAGAAGATGTGAATTCACACGAGCTCGCTTCCATACAAAAGGCAAGTAGAATGGCTCATAAACTCATAAATCAGATTGAGGGAAGAATTAAAGAGCATGCGGCCGAAGAAGCCAACACGAAACAACTCAAGAGAAAGTGGGAAGAAACTTGTGACAAGGGTCACCAATACAACAACAACAACAACAATTACAACCACAACCGCAACAACAATCGCAACAATAACCCCAATCCTAATAATAACTACAACAAACGTCCCAACAACAACAACAACAACTACAACAACCGTTCCAACAACAATAACAATCCCAACAACAACCTCAATAACAACAACGGCAACAAAAACCAAAAATACCAAAGGTGTGAAGAGTACCACCAGAATGGGTTTTGCATGAAATTTTTCACCAAGTGTAAAAGAACTAGCCATGGTGCGAAAAAGTGTGAGGTCTACGGACCAAAGTTTAACAGAACTAAAGGAACAAATAGTGGCGAAACAAGTAATGCCGCCTTTGTTTGTTATAGATGTGGAAAACCGGGCCACATTAGAAGTAATTGCCCGAATCAGGGGAATACTAATGGGCAGGGCCGCGGAAGAGTTTTCAATATTAATACGGCAGAAGCGCAGGAAGACCCGGAGCTTGTTATGGGTACGTTTCTTATTGATAATAAATCTACTTATGTTTTATTTGATTCGGGTGTGGATAGAAGCTATATGAGTAGAGATTTTTGTGCTAAGTTAAGTTGCCCATTGACACCTTTGGATTGTAAATTTTTACTCAAATTAGCAAACGGTAAATTAATTTCAGCAGATAATATATGTCGGGATAGAGAAATTAAACTGGGGGATGAAACGTTTAAAATTGATTTAATACCAGTCGAGTTAGGGAGTTTTGATGTAATAATTGGTATGGACTGGTTGAAAAAGGTGAGAGCAGAGGTCGTTTGTTACAAAAATGCGATTTGTATTATGCGTGAAAAGGGAAAACCTTTAATGGTGTACGGAGAAAAGAACAATGCGAAATTAAACCTTATTAGTAGTTTGAAGGCGCAAAAACTAATAAGAAAAGGTTGTTACATCATTCTAGCACACATCAAGGAAGTTAAACCTGAAGAAAAGAACATCAGTGATGTTCCCGTCGCAAAAGAATTTCCCGATGTATTTCTGAAAGAATTACCAGGATTACCCCCACATCGATCCGTTGAATTTCAAATAGACCTTGTACCAGGAGCTGTACCAATAGCTCATGCTCCATACAGACTCGCACCCAGCAAAATGAAAGAATTACAAAGTCAGTTACAGGAACTTTTAGAGCATGGTTTCATTCGACCAAGTACATCACCATGGGGAGCTCCTGTTTTGTTTGTCAAGAAGAAGGATGGTACATTTAGGTTATGTATCGACTACCGAGAGTTGAACAAACTTACCATCAAGAACCGCTACCCACTACCGAAAATCGACGACTTATTTGATCAACAACAAGGCTCGACGGTTTATTCGAAGATTGATTTACATTCTGGGTATCATCAAATGCGGGTAAAGGAGGATGATATTCCAAAGACTACTTTTAGGACGCGTTACGGTCATTACGAGTTTATGGTTATGCCGTTTGGGTTGACTAATGCACCAGCTGTGTTCATGGACCTCATGAACTGAGTGTGTGGACCATATCTTGACAAGTTTGTTATTGTTTTCATCGATGACATACTTATTTACTCAAAGAATGACCAAGAGCATGAAGAACATTTGAGAAAAGTGCTAGAGTTGTTAAGAAAGGAAAAACTGTACGCTAAGTTTTCAAAATGTGCATTTTGGTTGAAAGAAGTTCAATTCCTCAATCACATAGTGAACAAAGAAGGTATTCAGGTGGATCCAGCAAAGATTGAAACTGTTGAAAAGTGGGAAACCCCGAAAACTCCGAAACACATACGCCAATTTTTAGGGCTAGCTGGTTATTACAGGAGATTCATCCAACATTTTTCCAAAAAAGCAAAACCCTTGACTGCATTAACGCATAAAGGGAAGAAATTTGAATGGAAAGATGAACAAGAGAAAGCGTTTCAATTGTTAAAGAAAAAGTTAACTACGACACCTATATTGTCATTACCTGAAGGGAATGATGATTTTGTGATATATTGTGATGCCTCAAAGCAAGGTCTCGGTTGTGTATTAATGCAACGAACGAAAGTAATTGCTTATGTGTAACGACCCTAGATTTTCCAACGTTTATTTATTAATAATTGTTATTATTAATACTTGTGAATTATCGAATGTATGTTATTACATTTACATGTTGCCATGATTAAACGTACATGACTTTTGAATGCCCGAAACGTCTTTGTGACACACGAAACTTTCACGAATAATATTTTCAGAATATTATTTACATTCATGATTGATATTATTAATCATTTTAATTAACTAAAGTTATTAGTTAATTACTTGAGCCTTTATCAGTGTTAATGGACTTTTACTTGGATTAACTTGTTACTTACATACATACTTGGGCTTTTTAATTGTACATGGGCTTAAAAGCCCACCCTACCCATATTAATGGACTTATTTAGCCCATTACTTCTTGTAAGTATTATTTGGAACTTAACTAGTAAGTTTAAAGACTTGGAATCTTGTTACATGTTACTTCCCATAAAAACACCTCTAGTATCCAACTTTTAAGACTTTACATACAAGTATCTAGTGAACAAAACCTTCCCTCTTCTCTTCCCCCAAAACCGTCAACTTGGTGTAGCAAAGGGAGGATTCAAACTTTTTTTTTATTACTTATCAACTAGCTTTCTTTCATTACTCTCTCACTTTTACACACACAAAAAATACTTGCATCTTTCCTCTCAACTTTCTCTCCATTCTTGTAAGTAAAATGAACAAGTTTTCCTCTTCCTTTTTCTTACTCAAAACCGAAAACATACATACATACATATCATCATCATCTTTTGTTCTTTGTTTGTTGTTTGATACTTACTAGTTGTTGTTACTTTGTTACTTGTTGTTATTACTTACTAGTTTTCAAGAACCAAACTTGTTAGTTTGTTCTTCATTTATCTTGTATTTACAAGAACACACAAGAACATAAACTTTCTAGTTTATGTTCTACACTTAATATGTTAAAAGATTTTAAGTTCATGGTTGTAGAATCATTACTTGTAAGTCATGTTTGTAAACCTAAAGTTTACATTCTTAAAGATCAAACTTTGGTTTGAATCTTTAAAGTATGAACAACTCATGAACTAGTTACTTGTTTACTTAGTTTATTTCTTTTTATTATGCACTTTAATTTCATGTTTGTTAGTTTAAATGGTCAAGTATTACAAGTTAGTCTTGATCTCATACTTTCTTGAACTAAAGTTAACTTTAAAAGTTCAAGAACATGTAAGTAAGTTTTCTTTAATTATAACTTTGTACACTTATGTTAGATCTAGACTTTTGAGTCTTGGATCTTCAAGATCAAACTAAAAACTATGTTCTACAACCTAAGATCTTGATTTTATAAGTTTATTTTCAAGTTGTAACTTATTATTAGTTTTAAAGTTCATGTATGTGTTAGATCTAAGACTTTGATGTAACTTTGGTTCATCAAAACACTTGCAACACTTAAGTGAGTTGTGCTTCATGTCTTAGACTTACACTTGGGTTATGATGGTCAAACCTTGGTGAAAATGATGCAAACACATCAACGAGTTATACACTTGAAGCTATATGCATCAAGGATGAGAACCATGATAAGCATCGAGCACCAAGAACCACCGGAACCTACTGACCCTACTGTTCTACTGTTTCTGTGTCTGACCCGTACTACCTGGGCTACTGTAATTATGATTTTCAGATAGCTATGTTCGAGTAGATAACTTTTCTATAGGACTCGTCTTAATCCGAGTTACGGTTTAGGATTTATGGCCCTCCGATCGTCACTATGTCCATTTAACGTTGTGCTGAAAAATTCTAACCTACTCGCACTTAGACCGTCGCCATGGTCAAACGAAGACGATTTTGCTTCTGTAATTTTTACCACAACTAAAGGACTCATATACGGAGCCAAGGCCACTGGTCTCACCTTATTTCAGTAGGTATTGAGGCCGTGGTGACTGACCGAACCCAGCCTTTGTTTTAAACTACTTTCATGAACGAAGCTTACTTTACACCTTTTGTTTGATGATGAATGATTATGACCCTTAAGACCTTATTTACATACTTTTAAACCTATTCGGACGATTTACTGACTTAGTACTATTTGACTTAGGTTGAGGACTTTCCGGACCTACACACTTGCTTATTTCTCGAGTCATACTTTACCGCTACTTTATCATTGTGAGTTATAGCATCCCTTTTTACTTTAACTATTTTGGGAACTCTGAATACATGCGCATTTTATGTTTTACATACTAGGCACAAGTACTTAAACTTATATATGTGTGGGTTATACAATGGCAGAAACATTCCCTTTAGCTCGGTAACGTTTAGTCATTGGTTTTTGAACCGGTGAACGCGAATCTTAGATATGGATCCATAGGGTTTGACATCCCCACTCGGGCTAGTAGCGCTAGCATTTAACGGGTGTTTAATACTTCGTAAACATACGCACTTGCCAAGTGTACTTTCAGGGGGTATAAACGTTAAGTTAGTTACCAAGTGCCCACGGTTAACATATACTTTATCATACTGTTTTGAAACGCTCTTTGTAGCACTGAAATCTCGTGGCCTACCTTACATACTGTTATACTTAAACTATAGCTCACCAACCTTTGTGTTGACATTTTTAAGCATGTTTTTCTCAGGTGCTTAAGGTTGCTTCCGCTGTGTACTAGTCTTGCCGTAGACACCCACTGCTCTAGTATTATCACCGCATGAACTGTTTATCTTGCATTCAAACTTAAATACATTTGAAACTATGTTTTGTAACGACCTAAGAGTCACATACATTTATTCATGCTTGCTATTCGTAGAAGCATACTGTTGGTGTAAAACAATTGACGTCGGTTATGATGTCATCTTTTTATCGTGAATGCAACTTTTTTTATTACAACATATAGTACTTAACCTAGTAATGATCCTGTTGTTGATGATTCGTACACGATGGTTTTGTATGGGGCATCACATTTGGTATCAGAGCATTGGTTGTAGGGAATTAGGTTGCATTAGTGAGTCTAAGACCGTCCCGAGTAGGATTCACTAATAGGACTAATCTACAACTTGCTAGTTTACGTGTTTCTGCTGAACTTACTGCATGCTGCTGTTTACTTTTACTGCTATATGCCATATGCTACTACATGATTTCACTACCGTATGATATTACTTGCTTTCAATTGCATGCTACTTCTGTACGATTCGTTATTATTGCCATGCTACTTATTGTTATACATGATTTAAACTGTTGGCCTAATACATGCTTGCTTTATGACTTACCAACATGGAAAAATTTATTTTTCCTTGTTCAGATGTCGGATATTCCACCTGCTATCATTTTGGGCAGTTCAGACTCGTCAACCACCCCACCTGCTGCTGCTGCCGACACACCGATCCCGCTATCCACGAGTGACCCCGGCGCTTCATCTTCCGGGACTAGCAGCCAGGCGCCTGCCCCAGTGGTTACTTCTAGCGGAGCCCAGGACCCTTCGGAGATTCCAGCTCCATCTGCCCCCGGACCCTCAGGATCGCAGCCCTGCTCCGGTGAGATTGTGATTCCCGCGGAGTTCGGGGAAGGTCCATTCCGTAACCGGTATTGCCATTGGTGTCGACGCGCCCCTGATAGATGTCTCATTTCGATCGGAACCGCTAGGTACAGGCAGATGATGGCCGCTCAAGGACGGCCAGTTCAGTCACCCGTACAGCCACCACATGATTCGGATGACCCGTCATCCACTGATACTTCATCCGACGACACCTCCTCAGACGACTCCAGTGATGATGAGGACCCTGCTGATGTACCTATACAGGCACCCTCCACCTCGCCGAAGAAGCGGTACCGTTTTGATGGCACCGTCATTCCAGGGGTGAATGGAGGTCGTGCTTTCACTGACGCGTTTGGTCGGCGTCGTAGGGTTACTGCCTGTAAGCGGCTTGTGCCGTACCCTACGGATCCCTTCATCCGTAAGCCTTACCGCCTTGCAGCCTCTACATCAGGAGCCGGACCCTCTGCACCACCTGCACCACCAGCACCACCCGCCCCACCAGCTCCCATTGTCGAGGAATTGACCAGGGAGGTGGAGATCCTCCGAGCTCGAGTTGCTGAGCTAGAGGACCAGATAGCCCATGTTATGGACATCCTTCACCCACCTTCACCGTAGGACTTTTGTATTTAGATTTCATTATGTAATCTAGTTGTAGTTTTATGTTTCACTTATGTATTGTACGAACTTATTAAGATGTATGAAACTTATTATTATTAATGAATGAAACTTTGCGTTATTTAATTCTTGCACGATGTTCTATTTACATTACTGTACGATGATTCTGTGGTATTTGTACCTAGATGCGTTATTTAATAACATGTGATGTGTTGATTCCATGTTGGATACTATATACTGTATTATTATTATTTGAATACTGGATTTTGACTTGAGTCAAAATTTTTGTTTAGAACATCATGGCCAACGGACGATCAACACCTACCACCGCCCAAATCGAAGAGATGATTGCCGAAAGGGTAGCCGCAGCCATTGTGGAAATGCAACCCCAAGCTCCACCGCCACCTCCACCACCACCGGTTATTCAACCCATTCGAAATGGGTGTACTTACAAGGAATTCCAGAGCTGTAAACCACATAACTTCAGCGGCACTGAGGGACCGGTTGGTCTCACTAGATGGTTCGAGAAACTTGAATCAGTATTCCGAGTTAGCAACTGTTAGGAGGACAACAAAACCAAATTTGCTTCTTGCACGCTGTCTGATGGCGCGCTCACGTGGTGGAACACAATGGCACAAGCACAAGGCATTGATGAGGCGTATGCTACGCCATGGGAAGAATTTAAGTGTGCAATGATTGAGGAGTATTGTCCAAGAACCGAGATACAAAAGATGAAAATGGAGTTCATGCAGTTAAAGGCCATTGGGAACGACCTTGATGGTTACAACAGGAGATTTTTGGAGTTAGCCCTGATGTGTCCGAAAATGGTCACCCCGGAATTCAAGCGAATGGAAAGGTACTTCTGGGGACTCCCTAAGTCCATCAAGGAAAACGTCACCTCGTCCAAGCCACCGAATGTTCCCGAAGCGATGCGCATGGCGCATACTTTGATGAATCAAATAACCATCGATGAACCGGAGAAAACTAAGTCTGAAGCGGGTACTAGTGAGAAGCGCAAATGGGATAACAACAGGGGACGGACCTATGAACAGAACCCGGCGAAACGACATGAGGGTTTCAGAGGAAACAACAACGGTGGAAACCCCAATCCGAACACCAACACGAACCCGAACTACAAAGGAACCTTACCACAATGCAAGCGGTGCTACAAGCACCATACTGGATATTGTAATGTTGTTTGCGAAAAGTGCCAACGGACTGGGCATATCGAGAAGGACTGCAAGGTCACCACTTTGAATGCAAGGCCGAACACCAATGGACCGAAAAAGTGCTACGAATGCGGACAGACGGGCCATTTCAGAAATGCGTGTCCAAATAAGCGAAAAGATGGCGGACCACCGCGCGCTAGAGCTTTCAATGTTAATGCAAGGGACACACGCGAAAACCCCGACTTGGTGACAGGTATATTCAAAATCAACAATCTTTTAGCTTCTGTCTTGTTTGATACTGGTGCGGATAGAAGTTATGTATGTAGACATTTTTGCGATAAGATTAATTGGTCGTTAGTCCCGCTAAAAGAAAGTATGCTTGTCGAGGTCGCCAACGGAAAACTTGAGAAAGTTGACCATATCAGTCGAGGAGCTATTATCAACATAGCTGGTGCAGATTTCGAAATCGATTTGATACCCATCAAATTGGGAAGTTTTGACGTGATCATCGGTATGGATTGGTTGAGTAAGATAAAGGCTGATATTATTTGTGGAGATAAAGCTCTTCGTATACCACAAGGAGACGGTGAGCCACTGATCATTTACGGAGAGAGATGTACCTCGAAGCTGAACCTCATTAGTTACGTGAAAGCGCAAAAGATCATGAAGAAGGGACGTCTTACTGTCCTAGCTCATGTGAAAACGGTAGAAACCGAGGTGAAGAATGTGAACGATGTTCGAATTATGAACGAATTTTCCGTTGTCTTCCCTGAAGAATTGCCTGGATTACCGCTGCCAAGGGCAGTAGAGTTTCAGATTGATTTTGTGCCAGGAGCTGCACCTGTAGCTCGCGCACCTTATAGACTCGCACCTTTCGAGATGCAAGAATTACAAAGTCAACTACAAGAGCTGTTAGACCGTGGATTTATCCAACCAAGTTTCTCGCCTTGGGGCGCACCTGTGTTGTTTGTGAAGAAGAAGGATGGATCCTTCCGTATGTGTATCGACTACCGTGAACTCAACAAATTGACAATCAAGAATCGGTATCCTCTTCCCAGAATTGACGATCTTTTTGACCAACTACAAGGATCGAGCGTTTACTCAAAGATTGATTTGCGATCCAGTTATCACCAGTTGATGGTGAAGGAAAGTGACGTGATGAAAACTGTATTCAGGACCCGTTATGGTCATTATGAGTTTCTCGTGATGCCATTCGGTTTGACAAATGCACCTGCCGTGTTCATGGACCTCATGAATCGTGTCTGCAAGCCGTACTTGGATAAGTTCGTTATCGTCTTCATAGATGATATCCTCATCTACTCTAAGAGCGAAGAAGAGCATGAGCAACACCTCCGACTAGTACTTGAACTTTAGAGGCAAGAGCAACTTTACGCCAAATTCTCCAAGTGTGAATTTTGGTTGAAGGAAGTCCAGTTTCTGGGTCATGTTGTGAGCGACCAGGGTATCGAAGTTAACCCCGCCAAGATTGAAGCTATCAGCAAGTGGGAGACCCCCACTACTCCGACTCATATTCGCCAATTCCTAGGTCTCGCCGGTTACTACCGAAGTTTTATTGAAGGATTTTCTCTGATTGCGCGTCCTTTGACCGCGCTGACTCACAAGGGCAAGAAGTTCATTTGGGAACCCGTACACGAATCGACATTTCAAACTTTGAAGAAGAAGTTAACCACTGCACCTATCCTATCACTTCCTGAGGGCAGTGACGACTTTGTTATTTATTGTGATGCATTGAAGAGTGGTTTTGGTTGTGTACTGATGCAACAATCAAAAGTTATTGCCTATGCTTCCCGCCAATTGAAGATTCACGAGCGGAACTACACTACTCACGATCTCGAACTTGGAGCCGTTGTCTTTGCGCTCAAATTGTGGAGACACTATTTGTATGGAACTAAGAGCACTATTTTCACCGATCACAAGAGTCTCCAGCACATCTTCGATCAGAAGCAACTGAATATGAGATAGCGTTGATGGATCGAGACATTGAACGACTACGATTGTGAACTTCGTTATCACCCTGGTAAGGCCAATGTTGTAGCTGACGCTTTAAGCCGAAAGGAGAGGATGGCACCTCTTCGTATTAGGGCTCTGAACATCACCATCCATTCGAACCTCAACAGTCAGATCCGAGTAGCCCAAGGAGAGGCTCTCAAGGAGGAGAATATATCTCATGAGTATTTGAACATACTTGTCTCTCAATTCGAGGTTAAGGAGTCTGGACTCCGATGTTATGCCGGAAGAATTTGGGTACCTCTTTATGGAGATCTACGGAACCTTATACTTGATGAAGCACACAAATCGAGATATTCGATTCATCCTGGAGTGGGTAAAATGTACCACGACCTTAAAGAATAGTATTGGTGGCCGAATCTTAAGAAGGACGTTGCGACTTATGTTGGTAAGTGTTTGACTTGCTCGAAGGTTAAAGCCGAGCATCAGAGACCTTCCGGTTTACTTCAACAAGCGGAAATCCCACAATGGAAGTGGGAAAGGATCACAATGGATTTTATCACCAAGCTACCAAAGACGGTGGGCGGATACGATACCATCTGGGTTATCGTTGACCGTCTTACCAAATCTACACACTTTCTAGCGATGAGGGAAACAGATACAATGGAGAGACTTGCTCAACTATACATCAAGGAGGTTGTTTCTCGTCATGGTGTACCTTTATCGATCATCTCCGATCGCGATCCCCGTTTTGCTTCTAGATTTTGGAGTTCTTTGCAAGAAACCAAGGGAACTCGTCTTGACATGAGTACTGCTTATCACCCTCAGACTGACGGGCAAAGTGAACGAACGATTCAGACATTGGAAGACATGTTGCGTGCATGTGTCATTGATTTCAGAAAAGCCTGGGAAAGGCATTTTCCACTCGCCGAATTTTCTTACAACAACAGTTATCACTCAAGCATTAATGCAGCACCTTTTGAAGCGTTGTATGGCCGCAAGTGCCGATCTCCTATTTGTTGGGCCGAAGTAGGCGAAAAGCAAATCACCGGACCCGAGGTAGTCCACGAAACGACGGAGAAGATTGCTCAGATTCAAGCTAGACTTAAGACTGCCCGCGATCGTCAAAAGAGTTATTCTGATCTTAAACTTAAAGACTTTGAATTCAACATGGGTGACCGTGTAATGTTAAAGGTTGCACCTTGGAAGGGTGTGATCCGTTTTGGAAAACGTGGAAAGTTAAACCCACGATACATTGGTCCTTTCGAAATTTTGGAACGTGTTGGACCCGTTACTTACTGTTTGGATCTACCAGTACAGTTGAGCTCAGTTCATCCTACCTTCCATGTGTCAAACTTGAAGAAGTGTCTTGCTGCACCCGAACTTATCATACCACTGGAGAAACTTACAATTGACGACAAACTCCACTTTGTGGAAGACTCTGTCGAAATTATCGAATCGTGAGATCAAAACTTTGAAACGCAACAAGATTCCGATCGTCCGAGTACGATGGAATGCCAAACGAGGACCTGAGTTTACTGGGGAGCGAGAGGATCAAATGATGCGGAAGTATCCTCACCTTTTCCCAACTCCTCCATCTACCTCAGCTTAAATTTTGGGACGAAATTTTCTTTAACAGGTGGGTAATGTAACGACCCTAGATTTTCCAACGTTTATTTATTAATAATTGTTATTATTAATACTTGTGAATTATCGAATGTATGTTATTACATTTACATGTTGTCATGATTAAACGTACATGACTTTTGAATGCCCGAAACGTCTTTGTGACACACAAAACTTTCACGAATAATATTTTCAGAATATTATTTACATTCATGATTGATATTATTAATCATTTTAATTAACTAAAGTTATTAGTTAATTACTTGAGCCTTTATTAGTGTTAATGGACTTTTACTTGGATTAACTTGTTACTTACATACATACTTGGGCTTTTTAATTGTACATGGGCTTAGAAGCCCACCCTACCCATATTAATGGACTTATTTAGCCCATTACTTCTTGTAAGTATTATTTGGAACTTAACTAGTTAGTTTAAAGACTTGGAATCTTGTTACATGTTACTTCCCATAAAAACACCTCTAGTATCCAACTTTTAAGACTTTACATACAAGTATCTAGTGAACAAAACCTTCCCTCTTCTCTTCCCCCAAAACCGTCAACTTGGTGTAGCAAAGGGAGGATTCAAACTTTTTTTTTATTACTTATCAACTAGCTTTCTTTCATTACTCTCTCACTTTTACACACACAAAAAATACTTGCATCTTTCCTCTCAACTTTCTCTCCATTCTTGTAAGTAAAATGAACAAGTTTTCCTCTTCCTTTTTCTTACTCAAAACCGAAAACATACATACATACATATCATCATCATCTTTTGTTCTTTGTTTGTTGTTTGATACTTACTAGTTGTTGTTACTTTGTTACTTGTTGTTATTACTTACTAGTTTTCAAGAACCAAACTTGTTAGTTTGTTCTTCATTTATCTTGTATTTACAAGAACACACAAGAACATAAACTTTCTAGTTTATGTTCTACACTTAATATGTTAAAAGATTTTAAGTTCATGGTTGTAGAATCATTACTTGTAAGTCATGTTTGTAAACCTAAAGTTTACATTCTTAAAGATCAAACTTTGGTTTGAATCTTTAAAGTATGAACAACTCATGAACTAGTTACTTGTTTACTTAGTTTATTTCTTTTTATTATGCACTTTAATTTCATGTTTGTTAGTTTAAATGGTCAAGTATTACAAGTTAGTCTTGATCTCATACTTTCTTGAACTAAAGTTAACTTTAAAAGTTCAAGAACATGTAAGTAAGTTTTCTTTAATTATAACTTTGTACACTTATGTTAGATCTAGACTTTTGAGTCTTGGATCTTCAAGATCAAACTAAGAACTATGTTCTACAACCTAAGATCTTGATTTTATAAGTTTATTTTCAAGTTGTAACTTATTATTAGTTTTAAAGTTCATGTATGTATTAGATCTAAGACTTTGATGTAACTTTGGTTCATCAAAACACTTGCAACACTTAAGTGAGTTGTGCTTCATGTCTTAGACTTACACTTGGGTTATGATGGTCAAACCTTAGTGAAAATGATGCAAACACATCAACGAGTTGTACACTTGAAGCTATATGCATCAAGGATGAGAACCATGATAAGCATCGAGCACCAAGAACCACCGGAACCTACTTACCCTACAGTTCTACTGTTTCTGTGTCTGACCCGTACTACCTGGGCTACTGTAATTATGATTTTCAGATAGCTATGTTCGAGTAGATAACTTTTCTATAGGACTCGTCTTAATCCGAGTTACGGTTTAGGATTTATGGCCCTCCGATCGTCACTATGTCCATTTAACGTTGTGCTGAAAAATTCTAACCAACTCGCACTTAGACCGTCGCCACGGTCAAAGGAAGACAAGTTTGCTTCTGTAATTTTTACCACAACTAAAGGACTCATATACGGAGCCAAGGCCACTGGTCTCACCTTATTTCAGTAGGTATTGAGGCCGTGGTGACTGACCGAACCCAGCCTTTGTTTTAAACTACTTTCATGAACGAAGCTTACTTTACACCTTTTGTTTGATGATGAATGATGATGACCCTTAAGACCTTATTTACATACTTTTAAACCTATTCGGATGATTTACTGACTTAGTACTATTTGACTTAGGTTGAGGACTTTCCGGACCTACACACTTGCTTATTTCCCGAGTCATACTTTACCGCTACTTTATCATTGTGAGTTATAGCATCCCTTTTTACTTTAACTATTTTGGGAACTCTGAATACATGCGCATTTTACGTTTTACATACTAGGCACGAGTACTTAAACTTATATATGTGTGGGTTATACAACGGCAGAAACATTCCCTTTAGCTCGGTAACGTTTAGTCATTGGTTTTTGAACCGGTGAACGCGAATCTTAGATATGGATCCATAGGGTTTGACATCCCCACTCGGGATAGTAGCGCTAGCATTTAACGGGTGTTTAATACTTCGTAAACATATGCACTTGCCAAGTGTACTTTCAGGGGGTATAAACATTAAGTTAGTTACCAAGTGCCCACGGTTAACATATACTTTATCATACTGTTTTGAAACGCTCTTTGTAGCACTGAAATCTCGTGGCCTACCTTACATACTGTTATACTTAAACTATAGCTCACCAACCTTTGTGTTGACGTTTTTAAGCATGTTTTTCTCAGGTGCTTAAGGTTGCTTCCGCTGTGTACTAGTCTTGCCGTAGACACCCGCTGCTCTAGTGTTATCACCGCATTAACTGTTTATCTTGCATTCAAACTTAAATACATTTGAAACTATGTTTTGTAACTACCTAAGAGTCACTTACATTTATTCATGCTTGCTATTCGTAGAAGCATACTGTTGGTGTAAAACAATTGACGTCGGTTATGATGTCATCTTTTTATAATGAATGCAACTTTTTTAATTACAACATATAGTACTTAACCTTGTAATGATCATGTTGTTGATGATTCGTACACGATGGTTTTGTACGGGGCATCACGTTATGCGTCTAGACAATTGAAGATTCACGAACAGAATTATACAACGCATGATTTGGAATTAGGCACGGTTGTTTTTGCATTAAAGACTTGGAGGCACTACTTATATGGGGTCAAAAGTATTATATATACCGACCACAAAAGTCTTCAACACATATTTAATCAGAAACAACTGAATATGAGGCAGTGTAGGTGGATTGAATTGTTGAATGATTATGACTTTGAGATTCGTTACCACCCGGGGAAGGCAAATGTGGTAGCCGACGCCTTGAGCAGAAAGGACAGAGAACCCATTCGAGTAAAATCTATGAATATATTGATTCACGCTAACCTTACTACTCAAATAAAGGAGGCGCAACAAGGAGTTTTAAAAGAGGGAAATTTAAAGGATGAAATACCAAAAGGATCGGAGAAGCATCTTAATATTCGGGAAGACGGAACCCGGTATAGGGCTGAAAGAATTTGGGTACCAAAATTTGGAGATATGAGAGATATGGTACTTAGAGAAGCTCATAAAACCAGATACTCAATACATCCTGGAACGGGGAAGATGTACAAGGATCTCAAGAAACATTTTTGGTGGCCGGGTATGAAAGCCGATGTTGCTAAATACGTAGGAGAATGTTTGACGTGTTCTAAGGTCAAAGCGGAGCATCAGAAACTATCAGGTCTACTTCAACAACCCGAAATCCCGGAATGGAAATGGGAAAACATTACCATGGATTTCATCACTAAATTGCCAAGGACTGCAAGTGGTTTTGATACTATTTGGGTAATAGTTGATCGTCTCACCAAATCAGCACACTTCCTGCCAATAAGAGAAGATGACAAGATGGAGAAGTTAGCACGACTGTATTTGAAGGAAGTCATCTCCAGACATGGAATACCAATCTCTATTATCTCGGAAACAGTTAGGATAGACACCTTCCGTTAGCAGAATTTTCCTACAACAACTGCTACCATTCAAGCATTGAGATGGCGCCATTTGAAGCACTTTATGGTAGAAAGTGCAGGTCTTCAATTTTTTGGAGTGAAGTGGGGGATAGACAGATTACGGGTCCGGAGATAATATAAGAAACTACCGAGAAGATCATCCAAATTCAACAACGGTTGAAAACTGCCCAAAGTCGACAAAAGAGTTACGCTGACATTAAAAGAAAAGATATAGAATTTTAAATTGGAGAGATGGTCATGCTTAAAGTTGCACCTTGGAAAGGCGTTGTTCGATTTGGTAAACGAGTGAAATTAAATCCAAGGTATATTGGACCATTCAAGATTATTGATCGTGTCGGACCAGTAGCTTACCGACTTGAGTTACCTCAACAACTCGCGACTGTACATAACACTTTCCACATCTCGAATTTGAAGAAATGTTTTGCTAAATAAGATCTCACTATTCCGTTTGATGAAATTCAAATCAACGAAAAACTTCAATTCATCGAAGAACCCATCGAAATAATGGATCGTGAGGTTAAAAGACTTAAGCAAAACAAGACACCAATTGTTATGGTTCGATGGAATGCTCGTAGAGGACCCGAGTTCACCTGGGAACAAGAAGATCAGATAAAGAAGAAATACCCGCACGTATTTCCAGAAGATACGTCAACACCTCCAACTGCTTAAAATTTCGGGACGAAATTTATTTAACGGGTAGGTACTGTAGTGAACCGAACTTTTCCATGTTTATTTATATTAATTGAATTTGATAATTACATGATTAAGTGTTTCCAACATGTTAAGCAATCAAACTTGTTAAGACGTGATTAATTAAAATAGGTTTCATATAGACAATTGATCACCCAAGTTGACCGGTGATTTACGAACGTTAAAAGTTGTAAGAACTATATGATGACATATATATATATATATATATATATATATATATATATATATATATATATATATATATATATATATATATATATATATATATATATATATATATATATATATATATATAGTTAACATGGTATTATGATAAGTAAACACATCATTAAGTATATTAACAATGATCTACATATGTAAAAACAAGACTACTAACTTAAGGATTTCGAAACGAGGCATATATGTAACGATTATCGTTGTAACGACATTTAATTGTATATAGATCATATTAAGATATATTAATACATCATAATATTATGATAATGTAATAATTTAACATCTCATTTGATATAATAAACAATGGGTTAACAACACTTGACAGGATCGTTAACCTAAAGGCTTCAAAACAACACTTACATGTAACGACTAACGATGATTTAACGACTCAGTTAAAATGTATATACATGTAGTGTTTTAATATGTATTTATACACTTTTGAAAGACTTTAAGACACTTATCAAAATACTTCTACTTAACAAAAATGCTTACAATTACATCCTCGTTCAGTTTCATCAAAAATTCTACTCGTATGCACCCGTATTCGTACTCGTACAACACACAGCTTTTAGATGTATGTACTATTGGTATATACACTCCAATGATCAGCTCTTATCAGCCCATGTGAGTCAACTAAAATATGTGGGAACCATCATTTGGCAACTAGCATGAAATATCTCATAAAATTACAAAAATATTAGTAATCATTCATGACTTATTTACAAGTAAACAAAATTACACATCCTTTATATCTAATCCATATACCAACGACCAAAAACACCTAAAAACACTTTCATTCTTTAGTTTTCTTCATCTAATTGATCTCTCTCAAGTTCTATCTTCAATTTCTAAGTGTTCTTCATAAATTCTATAAGTTCTAGTTTCATAAAATCAAGAATACTTTCAAGTTTGCTAGCTTACTTCCAATCTTGTAAAGGGTTCATCCAACCTCAAGAAATCTTTCTTATTTACAGTAAGATATCTTTCTAATACAAGGTAATACACATATTCAAACTTTGATTCAATTTCTATAACTATAACAATCTTATTTCGAGTGGAAATCTTACTTGAACTTGTTTTCGTGTCATGATTCTGCTTCAAGAACTTTCAAACCATCCAAGGATCCTTTGAAGCTAGATCTATTTTTCTCATTTCCAGTAGGTTTACCTACTAAAATTAAGGTAGTAATGATGTTCATAACATCATTCAATTCATACATATAAAACTATCTTATTTGAAGATTTAAACTTGTAATCACTAGAACATAGTTTAGTTAATTCTAAACTTGTTCACAAATAAAGTTAATCCTTCTACCTTTACTTTTAAAATCAACTAAACACATGTTCTATATCTATATGATATGCTAACTTAATGATTTAAAACCTGGAAACACGAAAAACACCGTAAAACAGGACATACGCCGTCGTAGTAACACCGCGGGCTGTTTTGGGTTTGATAATTAATAACTATGATAAACTTTGATTTAAAAGTTGTTCTTCTGAGAAAATGATTTTTCTTATGAACATGAAACTATATCCAAAAATCATGGTTAAACTCAAAGTGAAAGTATGTTTTTCAAAATGGTCATCAAGACGTCGTTCTTTCGACTGAAATGACTACCTCTTACAAAAATGACTTGTACCTTATATTTTCGACTATAAACCTATACTTTTTCTGTTTATATTCATAAAATATAGTTCAATATGAAACAATAGCAATTTGATTCACTCAAAACGGATTTAAAACGAAGAAGTTATGGGTAAAACAAGATTGGATATTTTTTTGATTGTTGTAGCTACGGGAAATATTGTAACAATTCTATACAAATCATATCCTAGCTAAATTATATTGTATTATACATGTATTCTAATATATTATGTAATCTTGGGATACCATAGACACGTATGCAAATGTTTTGACATATCATATCGACCCATGTATATATATTATTTGGAACAACCAAAGACACTATATATGCAGTAATGTTGGAGTTAGCTATACAGGGTTGAGGTTGATTCCAAAAATATATATGCTTTGAGTTGTGATCTAGCCTGAGACGTGTATACACTGGGTCGTGGATTGATCCAAGATAATATGTATCGATTTATTTCTGTACATCTAACTATGGACAACTAGTTGTAGGTTATTAACGAGGACAGCTGACTTAATAAGCTTAAAACATTAAAACGTATTAAAAAATATTGTAAATATATTTTGAACATACTTTGATATATATGTACATATTTGTTATAGGTTCATGAATCGACCAGTGGCCAAGTCTTACTTCCCGACGAAGTAAAAATCTGTGAAAGTGAGTTATAGTCCCACTTTTAAAATCTAATATTTTGGGATGAGAATACATGCAACTTTATAAATGTTTTACGAAATAGACACAAGTAAATGAAACTACATTATATGGGTGAATGATCGAAGCCGAATATGCCCGTTTTTAGCTTGGTAGCCTAAGAATTTGGGAACAGACCCCCAAATTGACGCGAATCCTAAAGATAGATCTATCGGGCCCAACAAACCCCATTCTGGAATTTGGAATGCTTTAGTACTTCGAAATTATCATGTCCGATGGGTGTCCCGGAATGATGGGGATATTCTATATGCATCTTGTTAATGTCGGTTACCAGGTGTTCACCATATGAATGATTTTTATCTCTATGTATGGGATGTATTGAAATATGAAATCTTGTGGTCTATTATTATGATTTGATAATATATAGGTTAAACCTATAACTCACCAACATTTTTGTTGACGTTTTAAGCATGTTTATTATCAGGTGATTATTAAGAGCTTCCGCTGTTGCATACTAAAATAAGGACAAGATTTGGAGTCCATGCTTGTATGATATTGTGTAAAAACTGCATTCAAGAAACTTATTTTTGATGTAATATATTCTTATTGTAAACCATTATGTAATGGTCGTGTGTAAACAGTATATTTTAGATTATCATTATTTGATAATCTACGTAATGCTTTTTAAACCTTTATCGATAAAATAAAGGTTATGCTTGTTTTAAAAATGAATGCAGTCTTTGAAAAATGTCTCATATAGAGGTTAAAACCTCGCAACTAAATCAATTAATATGGAACGTTTATAATCAATATGAACGGGACATTTCAAAAAGGAAATTGGTTTTCAATCCCTTAAAATCCCAAGTGGCTCATTAAAGCTTCCCAAGCCAATTAACCGTCCCACCTTCATTACTTTAACAACAAAAATATAGAAATTCGCTGTATGAAAACAGCTGGATTTGTCATCAGAACCGTCCCACTTTCATTATGCGAAAACAGTTGGAATTGATTTTCAAAACACCTTTACCCTACATGTGGTTGGCCACATAGTGGTATCTAGCTCCACATGCAGTGAAATTTACTCCCTAATAAGATTATCCTATTATTAACTCAAGTGAGGGGGGGGGGGGGTCATCTTTGTTCATTGCTTGTTGGCCATAATAGAAAAGAAAAGCACTCCACTTTGCCTATCTTAATATTTATACCCATTTTGTTGTGAATGTTTGGAAGAAGAAAAAAAATTACGCAGCTTCAGCTGCAATCTTTTATGGTGGCGGTTAGTGGGTATGTAGAGTGGTGAGGGTGAAGAATTATGTGGGTGTGAAGGTGGTGTTTAAATGGTAATCGAAAAGACAGAAACGTAAACAACCAGCTGCCTGCTTAAACAATTATCGCAGCAGTAAACATGAATTGATTTCGCAGGTTGTTGGTGAGGGTTTTGTTTGTGGTGGTCGGTTTATAGTGGCGATATGGGTGGTGATGGTGCTTGAAGAAAACAGTAGGGTGACGAGGGTTTTCTAGGTGTTTAAATGTGGTAATAGGTAGTGGTTTGATTGTATACGTACGTGTGTGTTTGTAAGTGTGTTTGATGTGTGAATGGTGATGGGTTTTTCACGATTATTTAAACAGAACAATAGTAGAAGCATGTAAATGATCGAGTAACAAAAGTAAGTTTAGAAGGGAGGTGATGTTTGGCGATTGAGGGGTGTGTTTTGGACAGGAGAAAGAAAGACGGAAAAACAAACACGACTGTATCAGTTATTCAAGGTGGTTTGGTTTGCTAATGATAAGAAGTAATAACAAGTTGATGGTTAATAAGGGTGATGGTGTTGATTTTAATGTGGTGTCGGTATTCTAACTTGGTGTATGGGTTTGATGAAATAAATAAGAGATTCTTGGTGATGGAGAGATCGAATAAATTTTTCCACAATTTGAGGCCATCGTATGTTATATAAAGAAAATGTGTGTCGACAGATAGAATCATTCCAGGAAGAAGGAAACAAAGAAATAAAAGCAGAAAGAGATTGGAAACAGATTCGTACAATTAATTGTTATAGCTGGCTAATGAATTCAGACAAGAAACAAAAATCAAAAAGGTTTGATCGTGATTGAAAACAGATTCGTACGGTTTATGAATTTAATATCTAACTCATTTTGTTTTGTATCTCTAAATGGAGATCAGTTGGCAATCAATTTGGAGACAGGAAATATTCTATCGGGAAGAAAACAAATAAGAAAAGATAACATTGACATTGATCTTCAACTGATTTTGGCTTGTATCTGTGAATGGAGATTGGTATGAATAAGATATAGTACAAGTCATGAGCAGGAAATGAAGAATTTTGTAAAAGTTGATTGTGATAGGAAACAAAATACAGAGCATGATTTTAAGAGCCGATGGTGATAGCTAACAGAATGGAATAATTCAGTCTTTATAATTTGTATTTATCTGATTTTAATATCTATCAAATTGACTAAGGTGATGCGAAGGTGAATTTGATAGCTAACGGATTCTTGGATTATTCCTTTAATTGAATTGTGATTTGTACGAATATTGAAAATCAAATACTGTGTAATAGTTACATGAAACAGATTCATACGTTCTTCTTGATTTATAGTTTATAATTACTGATAATTAATAAATGTATTATTAATATAATTATATTTATAATAAATAATCTTGATACTAATAATAATAAAAATGATAATAATCCTTTTATTAATGTTAATAATAAAATATATTGTTTTCTAATAATTATTAATTATAATAACACTAATAATAATTATGTTAATTATAATAATATTAGATGTTAATAATGATATTAACTATAAAAATGGTAATAATATTATTATTTATGACACTTTTAATAATACTTACTCATAATGATATTAACATTAATATTAACACTAATAATGAAAGTAACATTAATAATATTGATATGGTAACTATATTTTAATTTATAAGTAAGTTTAATATAATAATATTTCATTTTATTAATTATGTAATATTTAATAATTATATAATGTGTGTGTATATATATATATATATATATATATATATATATATATATATATATATATATATATATATATATATATATAATAATATATATTGAATATTTAATATTATATTTTTAATATGTTATATTATACACACAATCATCAATTAAGTATAGAATTTATATATATATATATATATATATATATATATATATATATATATATATATATATATATATATATATATATATATATATATATATATATATATATATATATATATATATATATATATATATATATATATATATATATATATATATATATATTTATATATATAATATATATATATAATTAGGTTTTAACTAACAAGTAGTTAAATATATATTGAAACAATTAACTCAGAGTATATCAATTTATACTTTGTAATTGTTCTTGCAAGTTGTTATATGTATATATATTTATCTAATCGTAATTTACTGTTCGTGAATCATCGAAAATAGTCAAGGGTAAATGCATATATGAAAACAGTTCAAAATTTTTGAGACTCAACATTACAGGCTTTGCTTATCGTGTCGAAACCATATAAGGATTAAGTTTAAATTTGGTCGAAAATTTCCGGGTCGTCATAGTACCTACCCGTTAAAGAAATTTCGTCCCAAAATTTGAGTGGGGTTGTCATGGATAACAATAAAAATGTTTTCATGACGAATACAAGTTGAAAATAGAATTTTATCAACATTGAGTATCATGGATAAAATAATTCGATTACTCGAAGCGTACGGATGAAGCTATCACAAAATAGGGAGATGAATAAAACAAAGTTCGTCTTAACCTTTGACGTAGTAACGGTTGATTTTCGGAATTCAAGGAATTTAAAAGAAAATCCTGGAAATCTATAAGATCTAATTCTTCGGGATTTATGGAAATTAAGATCTCTTTAATTAAATGCGATCATCTGTCTCGAATTCTTGTCTGGTATTTCCACTATAACTGTTCTTCTTCCGTTCCATTACTTCTCACCACTCCCATTTTCTATACTTTAATTCATACTTCCAAATCATCAGTCAATATGCTTCATCCAGTTTTAATTATGGATATATTCCTGACTTTCATATCGATCATTCTCCTTTTTCATCTACCACCGAAGGAATCTGTTTACTTCTATTATGCTCTTGGGTTTATAGTGTTTTTCTCATTCTCCAGTGTCTTTATATTGCTATACGCATTGATATACACGGTTTGTAATTTCTGTGCTGTTATCAGACCTTATATTTCCTTTTATATTTCGGAGCTCCATGCTCTTGTTTTTTCTTCCCGACTTCAAGTCAAGCAAATAATAGTCCAGAATTCATAGATATAGCGTTTCGAATGATTATAACATTCTAAGTACGAAAGAGCGTATTCTCATGATTTGATTGGTTAAATTACCAGAATCACTGAGGATGGAACTATTAATAATATATTTTATTGATATGTTCAGAGGTTAAGTAGAATGAAAGAGTTATGTAATATGGCACATGATGATGGTATGATCTGTGAATCATCATGTTTCATTAGAACTTCCAGCATGACTTACTGTAATATAATCACGTTGGCCTAACGTCATTATATTATACTAATTCATGCTTCAATTCCCAACACTTCTCCAGAAATCATTCATAATTTAAACTTGAATTTCAAAGAAATTTAGAAACTAAAATAGTTTCTTTTATGATGTAACACGGATAGCACGAAAAGATAAATAATTTCGGATAAGAATATTTATGAAAATATCCTCAGAAATATCGAAGATATTTATGATGATATTTTCAAAATTTCTAAGACCGAAGGTTGATGAAGAAAGATTTTCCACAAGATTTAACATGAGTACGGAGCAAGATATTCTCTAAAGATTTCATCAGATACAGAATCATCTGGATTCTTTGAATATAGAGTTTAGTCATTGTATTTGTCCTCGATCTCCTTCATAGTTTTCTTAATCCGTTTTTCAGTACCAAATTTTCTATCGAGCGTTCCCAACATTCCATTCTTTATTATCAAACTTTTGGCCGTTTAGACCATCTACAATTTTTGCTGTTTTCTCTGCATTTAATGCTACCATATTTGAAACATCGGTTATCAATCCAAGGTAGTTTAAAGAGAATTGTGTTTTAGATGATTAAACGCTGATGGTAATCGTCAAGATACAAAGGATGTTCAAGATGAAATCAAGTGGCAACTTGAGGAATTATTTAACTGTAGTAGGTATAACTTATTAACGATATTTTAAATCAAAATGTTGTAATTAATATTTCCTACTATTTTGATACTTTTTAATTATCCAATGATAGTAGTCCAATAGTCTAATAGTTCAACCAAAACTGGTGTATTATAAGAAAATAGTCATATAGGAACAGTTCGCTAGGATTTGGTTAGTATAGGTTTTAAAGTTTTACGTAGTTAATTAATTATTTACTAATCAATTTTATTTTGTTCATTATTTTGTTCATTATGCCACTTGTTAAATCTTGACTTGGATTCTGATCAGTCAAAATCCGAATATGGAATTGAATTGGAATGAAAATGGTTATTCTTTGGTGAACGGATACGTATATGTGTGGATTTAGGCAGCATTGCCAATGACTGCTGAATCTGAATTGAAGAGTGTACAGTGTAACTTATTAATGTGAAATCTAAATATTTCTCGGGTATTACCTACGCGTTAAAATATTTTCACGATTAACAGTTTGTACAAAGGAATTTTTAATTACAATTTTTATGAAAATATACTTACATATATATTTTCCTTCAGATGTAATCATGGATTTAATGAGTTAATATGATATTAAACTCATCTGATTTACGGTTAGAACTAGAGTACATAATCTCTAAATTATTAGAGATTACAATATCATTATGTTGAACGAAGATTATACTCGAGGTATAGATTGCGATGTTGAGGCATGTGATGTTGAAACTTGGGTTGTTGGTGCCGGTGATGTTGCTGAAGCTGGTAGGTTTTTCACCATATTTTCCAGAGCCACTACTCGAGCGCGAAGCTCGTTGACTTCTTCTATTACCTAGGATGATTATCGGTTGGGACGAGTGAATGAATAAGTTTAGAATATTAGCTAGCATATAATCGTGATGAGCTACCCTGGAAATGAGGCTGAAGATGATGTTTTCAGATAGGTTCGCCGGTAAGTGCTTCAGGTTCTTCGCCAAGAGTGCAGTTTGGTTGATGGAAATGATCACCTTCTTCTCGTTTCCATTGATTTAGTCGACTACGAACTCATCCTTAATTCATCCAGAATTGATGATGGCTGATTGGTTGACCATTTGGTTATACTGCTTTCAGAGCTTAGGTGAATATCCATATCGGAATAGCTTTCGAATTTGAGGAACTTGAACTGGTTGCAGAATTCTTCTTGCATGGTTAGATAAAGGATTTTCGATATGAAATAATTTTTGGATATCGAATGATATTCTGATTACATAGGATACCTAATACCTATATATAGTACAGAGGATCCCGTAGATTACGGAGGAAATTAAGGAATCGTGTCAGACAAAGTCTAATGTGATGGGATATGAATTTGTCTGTACACCATCTATGCAATAGTTGCAATAAGACGTGTCGAGACTGAAAATGGTAAGTACATATTTTTCGACATGGAATGATATGCAAAACTTTTGACATGCAGACCAGGTTCAAGTCCAGACTTATTAATGTATCCTAACAACCACTAGGTCGAAGTCCAGACTCATTAATGCATCCCAACACCTATCAGTTAGACACACTAATGCAAGACTTTGTTTGCTAAGACCACCGCTCTGATACCACATGTCATTTGTGGGGACGCATCCCACTCAGTGCCTTCCCATCTAACCGCCTGGTGAACACTGAGCATACCTCAGACACTGATTTTACGGCCCGCCTCTCGACGAAACCAACCATATTCGGACTGCAAGGAGTAAGAGCCAATGCTTCGTCATAGGTAACACTGTGAGAAGCCCCTCTACGATTAAGCCAGCGACACAGCTTAAACCAGCTCTGATACCACATGTCATACCCCTTCCGAATCCTCTTGGACGAATACAATAACATCTGGCACCATCACGATGAACTGACGTCTAAATGCCATGAACGACTCCATGTAATGTCTTTAAAATGAGCAAATGCATAGCGAAAGATTTCTTTCATACCTGAGAATAAACATGCTTTCAAGTGTCAATCAAAAGGTTGGTGAGTTCATAGGTTTAGCATAATACAATAAAAATCATCATTTTGATAGACCAAAAGATTTAAATGCTGCATGGTACAAATGGGCTCGAATCCTATACCCACCTGTAATGTACATGCGATATCTTTTAAATACAGTACACCTTTCTCGTGTACGAAATCCTTGTTCATGAATCTTAGTAACCGTACACATATCTCGTGTACAAAATATAATACACATAACCTGTGTATAAAATCATTCTCTCGATACATAACATTCACATTTGCTTTCATTGCTTGGCTTGGTAACCGACCTTAACATATAATGCACATCAATAATATCCCCAAAAACAGAACATCTCGTCTGTATAATATATAAACTTCGAAGTACTAAACACTACGCCCACTAGCTCTTCCGTCTAGTGAACATTCTGGGTGGGGGTGTTAAACCCGGTAGCTACCTTTAGGATTCGCGTGAATTAGGGCCATACCCGATTCTAATTCTTAGGTTAACAAGCAATAATAATCAGGAGAAATATTCACAACAATTAGTGGCAATTATAACGTCCAACTAATTCAATAATAATCCACAGAACTTCTGTCTGCATAATAATTCATTCAAGGAATGTTTTGCTTGTGTCTATCTCGTCAAACATTTATAAAAGCATTTCATGTATTCGCAGTTCAAAATATATTTCAAAAGCATTTAATAAAGCAGTTGTAAAAACAACGCATGTATTCTCAGTCCCAAAAATGTAAAGAGTAAAAGGGAATCAAATGAACTCACAATACGATATTTTGTAGTAAAAATATGGATACGACGCAACTGAACAATGCAAGGTTGGCCTCGGATTCACGAACCTATATCATTTATATATATATTAACACATAAAATGGCAATCGAATAAATTTATATATTATTAGTGATTTATTTGTTATTTTAATTAGGTTTTTCATTAATAACCTAATTAATAATATTTATTAATATTTATTATAAAAGTATTAATATAGTTATGTTATGTGTAGTAAATATGGTTTTATATAGCTAATAGTTATTTGATAAAATAATATTGATAATAATAATAAATAAAAGTTGTTTTATTTTACAATAATAATAATATTAGTTATTATGATAATAATATAGATAATATTATATTAATGTAAATAAAATAATAATAATGATAGTAATAATAATAATTTTGATAAAAAAATGATAATTTTTCTAATAATGATAATAATAATAATAATAATAATAATAATGATACTTTTAATATAAATGATACTTTTTAATAAAAATGATACTAATAATAATATTAATGATATTATTTGTAATAATTTTAATACTACTAATAATAATAACAATAATAATAACAATAATACTAATAATAATAATAATAATAATAATAATAATAATAATAATAATAATAATAATAATAATAATAATAATAATAATAATAATAATAATAATAATAATAATAATAATAATAATAATAATAATAAATAGATAAAACTACCTCAAGGAAATAGCCCTTAAAAAAAATGCCCAAGTCCGGGTTTGAACCCCCGACCTCCCGCTAACCCATAACAATCCATATCCATCGATCTATTTATAGCTTTTTCTATTTTAATTATTACTTTTTATCCTTATAACCCGTCTATAATCTGGCCCAACTTCTTTCGGCCCAAATCCCATCCTATTTGTTACCGGCCTAATTCGAAAGCTCCGACCCAATATACAAAGAACAAACCTGCCCAATCTTGATTAAATGCCCAAGTTGCAAAACAATTAAAGGGTTTCGATGCTGATTAAATTCGAACGGCAGTAGAAGGGGAAAAAAATAATAATGATCTTATCACCATTCCTTAGTTTCGTCCTCATCATCTTGGTTATCTCATGTGATTATCATAATCATATTCTTAGTTCTAGTTATAATCATGATCATTTTCTTCATCATTATTAATCGACCTCGTTCCTCATTCACTCATCATCATCATAAACTAGGAGGCAGTCAATTAATCGAAGGCTTAATGAATTCATTCGATAACAGTAGGATCAAAAATTATAACACATCCCGTAATATTAAAAGGAAATTGGTTTTCAATCCCATAAAATCCCAAGTGGCTCATTAAAGCTTCCCAAGCCAATTAACCATCCCACTTTCATTACTTTAATAACAAAAATATAGAAATTCGCTATATGAAAACAGCTTGATTTGTCATCAGAACCGTCCCACTTTCATTATGCGAAAACAGTTGGAATTGATTTTCAAAACACCTTTACCCTACATGTGGTTGGCCACATAGTGGTATCTAGCTCCACATGCAGCAAAATTTACTCCCTAATAGTATTATCCTATTATTAACTCAAGTGGGGGGGGGGGGGGTTCATCTTTGTTCATTGCTTGTTGGCCATAATAGAAAAGAAAAGCACTCCACTTTGCCTATCTTAATATTTATACCCATTTTGTTGTGAATGTTTGGAAGAAGAAAAAAAAATTACACAGCTTCAGCTGCAATCTTTTATGGTGGCGGTTAGTGGGTTTGTAGAGTGGTGGGGGTGAAGAATTATGTGGGTGTGAAGGTGGTGTTTAAATGGTAATCGAAAAGACAGAAACGTAAATAACCAGCTGCCTGTTCAAGCAATTATCACAGCAGTAAACATGAATTGACTTCGCAGGTTGTTGGTGAGGGTTTTGTTTGTGGTGGTCGGTTTATAGTGGCGATATGGGTGGTGATGGTGCTTGAAGAAAACATTGGGGTGACGAGGGTTTTCTAGGTGTTTAAATGTGGTAATAGGTAATGGTTTGATTGTATACGTATGTGTGTGTTTGTAAGTATGTTTAATGTATGAATGGTGATGGGTTTTTCACGATTATTTAAACAGAACAATAGTAGAAGCATGTAAGTGATCGAGTAACAAAAGTAAGTTTAGAAGGGAGGTGATGTTTGGCGATTGAGGGGTGTGTTTTGGACAGGAGAAAGAAAGACGGAAAAACAAACACGACTGTATCAGTTATTCAAGGTGGTTTGGTTTGCTAACGATAAGAAGTAATAAAAAGTTGATGGTTAATAAGGGTGATGGTGTTGATTTTAATGTGGTGTCGGTATTATAACTTGGTGTATGGGTTTGATGAAATAAATAAGAGATTCTTGGTGATGGAGAGATCGAATAACTTTTTCCACAATTTGAGGCCATCGTATGTTATATAAAGAAAATGTGTGTCGACGGATAGAATCAATCCAGGAAGAAGGAAACAAAGAAGTAAAAGCAGAAAGAGATTGGAAACAGATTCGTACAATTAATTGTTATAGCTGGCAATTGAATTCAGTCAAGAAACAAAAATCAATAAGGTTTGATCGTGATTGAAAACAGATTCGTGCGATTTATAAATTTAATATCTAACTCATTTTGTTTTGTATCTCCGAATGGAGATCAGTTGGCAATCAATTTCGAGACATGAAATATTCTATCGGGAAGAAAACAAATAAGAAAAGATAACATTGACATTGATCTTCAGCTGATTCTAGCTTGTATCTGTGAATGGAGATTGGTATGAATCAGATATAGTACAAGTCATGAGCAGGAAATGAAGAATTTTGTAAAAGTTGATTGTGATAGGAAACAAAATACAGAGCATGATTTTAAGAGCCGATGGTGATAGCTAACAGAATGGAATAATTCAGTCTTTATAATTTGTATTTATCTGAATTTAATATCTATCAAATTGATTAAGGTGATGCGAAGGTGAATTTGATAGCTAACGGATTCTTGGATTATTCCTTTAATTGAATTGTGATTTGTACGAATATTGAAAATCAAATACAGTGTAATAGTTACATGAAACATATTCATACGTTCTTCTTGATTTATAGTTTATAATTACTGATAATTAATAAATGTATTATTAATAATAATTATATTTATAATTAATAATCTTGATACTAATAATAATAAAAATGATAATAATCCTTTTATTAATGTTAATAATAAAATGTATTGTTTTCTAATAATTATTAATTATAATAACACTAATAATAATTATGTTGATTATAATAATATTAGATGTTAATAATGATATTAACAATAAAAATGATAATAATATTATTATTAATGGCACTATTAATAATACTTACTCATAATGATATTAACATTAATATTAACACTAATAATGAAAGTAACATTAATAATATTGATATGGTAACTATATTTTAATTTATAAGTAAGTTTAATATAATAATATTTCATTTTATTAATTATGTAATATTTAATAATTATATAATGTGTATATATACATAATAATATATATTGAATATTTAATATTATTATTTTTAATATGTTATATTATACACACAATCATCAATTAAGTATAGAATTCATATATATATATATATATATATATATATATATATATATATATATATATATATATATATATATATATATATATATATATATATATATATATATATATAATTAGGTTTTAACTAATAAGTAGTTAAATATATATTGAAACAATTAACTCAGAGTATATCAATTTATACTTTGTAATTGTTCTTGCAAGTTGTTATATGTATATATATTTATCTAATCGTAATTTACCGTTCGTGAATCGTCGAAAATAGTCAAGGGTAAATGCATATATGAAAATAGTTCAAAATTTTTGAGACTCAACATTACAGGCTTTGCTTATCGTGTCGAAACCATATAAGGATTAAGTTTAAATTTGGTTGGAAATTTCTGGGTCGTCACACCTAGCTTATTAGACATGTATTGACCAACATATGTTCTCTAGTTTGAGATCTACGGTTATTTTGCATTCCGAGTTTCGGTCACATTTCGGTGAATGACCTTATGTGCTGCTAAGGTGAGTTTCATATGCTCCCTTTTTAATTGCTTTTACAATCTATATTTTTGGGCTGAGAATACATGCACTTTATTTTAAACGCAATGGATACAAGTACATACTAAATTCTACACTGAGTTTGAACCGAAAATCCCTTAGCTTTGGTAACTAGTAACTGCCAGTTATAAGAACTGGTGGGCACGAGTAGTTATATATGGATCCATATGGCTTGACATCCTCGTCTATTCCAGGTATAGAAAAACTAGCCTGAACTATAAAACAGACGTATACTATTTGAGTTTAGTACACGTTGGATTGCGTGTATTGTACATGTTGGTTGCGTGTATGTTAAAACAGGGGTACTTATTATAACGTTAAAGTTTAGTTACCAGGGTGGTCAATCTTGTAGAATAATTTGATAAACGTTTCTGGATGAAACAACTAAAATCTTGTGATCCATCTTTATATACAGATTATGCGCAACATTAAAACTATGAACTCACCACCCTTTGTGTTGACACTTGAAAGCATGTTTATTCTCAGGTTCCTAGAAGTCTTCCGCTGTTTGTTTATATGTGATACAAGCTATGTGCATGGAGTCATACATGCTTTATTCGAGAAAACGTTGCATTCACAAAATCATCACCATGTATCTTATTTTGACTGCCATATCAACGGATGTAGTATTGTAAACTATTAATTACGGTGATTGTCTATATGTAGAAATCATCAAACGTCAAAAAACTTAGAATTTGATATTCAATTATGGTGTACCTTTTCAAAAGAATGCAATGTTTACAAAACGTATCATGTAGAGGTCAGTACCTCACTGTGAAATTGATGAATGATGTATTCGTCCAAAGGGATTTGGACGGATCGTCACAATACGCATACCCGATTGACTCGTGTTGCGCATCACACTTTCACCATGTGCATATCCTCCGCGCTGTAGCACTTCTGGCGCAAGTAATAGTGCGCTAGAGGGCTCCATCTTGATGATGGTGCGCTGTATAAGGGTGACAAGTCCTGTACTTGCCACGATCTCTGTACAAGGGCCGACAGCTAGCGAAAAAGGTGATAGTACTATTCCTTGGTCCACGAAATAACCAGGTAGTGCGGACAAGAAAGCAACATGGAACACGTGGCTCGATTGAATGGTCTATTTTTGGGAGGTTACACACATACTATTTTTAGTATCTACGTACGGACCAGTCGTGCTATTTACATAGCGCCTCCCTTACCCGCGCTACCGGACTCATACTCGCGCTACCGGACTCATAACATTACACTAGACATCCTTGATATACAGGTAACGTTCCTTGAACATAAACCCTATTCCCGATACGAGCCATCGATGACCGGACTATCCGCCGATCGTGGGTCTACGTTTAACCACCCCTGTTGAGATCCTCATCTCGCAAGGGGTTATTCAAGGTACTCCGGACCGGAGAGTTAAACTCAATTGACCCTTAAATCCCCTCTTAATGATGTCAAGCATGGACCGAACCCGACCCGAATATTCTTTGCTTGATCATCAACACAATGGTTGAGTGAACATCATAGGTTTATATAATCAATAAAGTTTTAGACCACAAGACTTAGTTATCAAGTTTTATCAGTTCGTTAGTAGTGCTGAGGTGTATGATACCGAGACTAAACAAAGTTACCCTATGACACCTTGAACTGTCAGTGTCGTTGAAATCATTATTATGTACCCCCTTGACGATCACGCCAACGGGTAGAGATGTCACTCTCAGTAGGCCTACTCACAATAACTAAGTTTGTGTTTCAAAGTAGTAATTAACGATATCATGGCAGGGATTACGCATGAAACAAAGCATGTCATAGCACAGTTTGAACTAATCAAGGTTGAGTACTTGTGTCTAATCGTAAAACAGTTTAAAAGCAAGCATGTATCTCACCCCAAAGTTTATAAAACAGTTAAGAAATAGTAAAAAGAGGGGCTATGAAGTTCATCTTAGTAGCAAGTAAGTTATTCAACGCAAGAAGTATGAACGGAGTATGTAATCGGAGATCTCAACCTAGAGATATAACGTTTGATTAGTTAATGTCTTACAGACATAAGGTATGTTTATGAATATAGCAACTATATTAACAGTGACGGTTTTCGAGAAAAGTTCCTATTTCTCAAAAGTTTCAAATTTCGGAAACCTACTATTTATGGAAAGCTTCCACTTATAGTAAGTTTCTAGTTTAGGAAAGTTCGGGTTATAATCCTTCACAAATACTTGTACAACTTTGCCCAAACCTCGTTGCTATCAGATAAGTCACTCTGATGATCTGTTGTTACCGGGCGCCTATGACTCTTGACCAGAATCTAAGTCTTGGCATTCGAGATCCACAAACGAGTCCCATAATGGCAACAAGGACCACCCTAGGCCGTAAGTAGAGGTGAGGTTAGTATAAAGTGCACGATATCTTTTAATTATAACCTTCACATTATAGGTGTATAAATACAACTCATTAATATACTATTAATGTACTTAGTAACGTAAGTATATATGTGTTAATATAACTTAAGTGTAATCAAGGTGTTACCATATAGATAGGTTTACAAGTTATAATAATAATATTATTACTCTAATTACTTTTAATTAATCAACCTTAATGTAATCTTATCATGTTTTATGCATACCTATACTTATACATGTGTTATATATATATATATATATATATATATATATATATATATATATATATATATATATATATATATATATATATATATATATATATATATATATTCTATTCTTATATTACATGTATATGTTCATAACTATACGATATATATGTATATATTCTATGTATGTGTTACGTATATATAAGTAAAAAGGTGGTACATACATATATACACATACTATTACTAATCAACTTTTATAATTACCTATAATATATACACGATACATATACACATGCTCATATATACACACACACGTACATATACATACATACATACACATACATATACATGTACATACGTACACATGCATGCATGCATGCATGCACGTGTATTATTATCTTTATTACTTATTAATCCACTTTCAAAAATTAACACTAATCTTTATTCATAAAATAACGTATTCAAGTTTATAATCCTTAACCTTATTAACCATAATCATCATATCTATAAACCTTTAACTATTATAATTAACTTCATAAACAAAATCATAATTAACAACCTAATACTTTATCTATTATTATCTAATTTTATAATCATACTTAATCTTATAAACTTATTCATAACCTTTTAACATTATCATTATCTTATTCATTAATCAATATCATGATCATAACTTATATCCATACTTAATTATATTACTAGTTCATAACTTTTTAATTATTCATACAACATAATCTTTTATCATAAGCTTTTAACCTCATTCATAATCATTATAATTATTCATACTTCAACATCTTAATTATATTAACTAAAACAATTAAAGAGTATAATTAACACTAGGGTTTAGGGATACCTTAAGAAGATAAAGATAAAAAAAAAAAAAAAGATGATGAATATGAATCGAAGCAGGAGCAGAAATCCAGCAGGAAAACACGACCCAAACGAGGGTCTCTTGGGTCTGTTTTGGCTCGCAAGAAATGCAGCAACAATAGGAGCACTTTATGGCGATTTGTAGACAGTTTTGGATGGCAATTTCAGCAGAATAATAGCAGGTTAAAGGGCTGTTGTGGTGGTTGAATCACACAGAAACAAGAGGTTGTAGGTGTCGATTTTGAGGCTGTAAAAGTGGCGAATTACAGCTGCAATAGCAGCCTGTTGTGGCTCGAAAATGGCAGCAGGAAAACAGGAAAACTAGCGGCTGTTTAGGTGATGTTTGTGAGTCGATTGCAGGCTGTTTGGAGGGTATGATTGTTAGTCGATGTAGGTGATTGTTGAGGGATGTTTTAATCGACTAAAAGGATGATGATGATGCAAATAGTCGACTAAACAAGCAAAGAAAGAGAGGAACTTGTGTGATTTTTTTGGAATGCAAATTATGAATGAAGAAAGCTAGAACCTATGGCCTTTTTATAGTTGAGTTTAGAGTCTTAATCACATTATAACTACTTGGAGATCAAGGATTTCTTGGAGTGAAAGGATTAAGAGCTAGGATTAGATTAGGATTAGTAATTACTTAGGGATCAAGTTCTTTTCTTTTCCTTTTTTTATTAAATATAGCCGATTTTTATTTTATATATATATATATATATATATATATATATATATATATATATATATATATATATATATATATCTTTTTTTCTGCATTTGTATTTATTTATATATTTTATATCTTTTTTTAAATGTTTATCATTTTATTTATTTTATTACTTCAAGTTTAATATTGGACACTATAGTTTTAAATTGTACAGTTAATTTATAATTTTATATATTTTTGTAGTGAGTTAAAATAATTATATGCTTTCAGTTAATATTAATAATTACTATAGCTTAATAAATACAAGGGTTAGGGTTTATATTTAATATTTAGGGTTAGTGCTTAAGTAATAAATACGATCATTTAATACAAGTATTAATTATAGTTCATTAATCGTAAACGGATAACAACTCTAAATCGAATACACAGAAGAACAAATGAAAACCTCAAGGGCATTTTGGTCATTTCAGAACGAAAAAATGAGGGTTGTTATAAGACATATAGACCTTGATGTGTGAAATCTAGTATATAATTTATCTTTGGAAAATGCCGGTTAAAAGATTACTACACACTAACGGGCAGTGTACCCGATCGTGTAATAGTATAAAGTTGGTAATTCCGAAATCGTTCCAAGGACAGTTTAAACGTGGGAATTAAGATTGCAACTAATAAAATAAACTAAGTTAATCTATGAAAATCGAAAGTACGAGATAGTTTGTTTTGTGGCTATTTAACGATTAGCCAAATCAAAGATTGATTAAAAGTAAAAGACAATATTTTTGTGTTTTTAAATTTATAAAAATAAATGCTGACTCAACGAAAAGTAAAGATATTTGAATTCAATAGATAAAAGAATGTTCGCCTAGATCTCCTATTCGCAGTGTCGAATGATTTTTTATTAAGCTCTAGTTCAATTTATTAATACATGCAACTACAAAGTCGGTTTACCCAGAGTTCTCTTTTAGCAAACACGTCAAACTTGGATTTATTTGGCTTAGGGTTCCCTTTCACCAAAGACCTCTTTTGTTTGTGACTTAGTAATTAACTAATTATAAGATAAGATTAAGATTCAATTGGTTACGCGTTCGCTCCACACAATTCACTCCTATTTTGTTTAATCTATGTTACCCGGTTTACCCCCTTGGTCCAGTAAGCACCCAATTGGTTAAGACAAGTCAATTGAAAACTAGTGTACTAAATTGAAACAGGGTTCCCTTTGTTCAAACAAGATCACTAATCAACCTAGTAACAATAATCAACCCCCACAAGAATGGTTCTTAATCAAAACTCATAATTATCATGCATTAATCAATAAAACATTAAAGTATCATCCAAACACATACGAATATTCAATCTAGACAAACATTAAAAAGCTTAGCCAACCATGGCTAAAACCAAGATCACAAATAAACAATTAAGAGTATTCATTATGAAGATAAGAATTAAACCTAATGAAAATTGTGGTCTTGAATGATGAACAGATCGAGACGCGTTTCCGGAATGATTGATGCATTAGAATGACCTTAGGATTCCCCAAAAATCACCTTGGTTCGTCAAAAAGCTGTTGGAATTCGTGTGGATGCAAAAGTGATAAGTTAGGGTAAAAATTCGGGCTTTAAATAGGTGGATTCTGAAACCGACAGAACATGGAGCGGCGCACCAAATATGGAGCGGCGCTCCAGATAACTGGAAACTCATCTCTTGATTTCTAAAAGCCCTCGAACTGTAATTTATGCCTACTGGAGGGGCGCTCCAGACCTTTTTTGCTGAATCCGGACTATAAAACTCATAAATCACTTGTTTTCGAACCAAACTCGAATCAAACCAATCTCTTTCACTTGTTTCCATAGAAAATCACTAAAACCATCAAATAACTTCAAATTTCATCTCCTTGGTCTTAGAACTCGAACCTTCACAACACTTATTGAAATAACACCAAATCGTATCCAAAAGGACCAAAATATGCCCGATATCGCTAAAGAAAACGCGTATGAAATATGCGATATCAAACAACCCCACACTAGAGTTTTGCTTGTCCTCAAGCAATCAAACTCGATAATAATCTTCTACCATATGATAACTTCTTTAACATGAATGTAGAACCAAACTCGTAACTGACAAACCACAAACTAGCATGGGCACAATTTGGATGTAAATACCAACCATACCTCCCACTTGCATTCCCCGAAATTAACTTCCCAATCCTTAAGCAAATAGTATGAACAAAGTAGCTAAATATAATCTCGAATAGCATACCAAATAAAATGAGGCAAAGAATCTTGAACCATAGTGTAAGTCTTCAAAGGAACCGGAAATCAAGTGGGAGCCAAACACCAAAGATATGACAATCGAACGCATGTGCCAAAAAGAACTCACCGGCTACCCCGCAATTGGTCAAGCCAATGCCTCCCACAGTACCTAACATCGTGAGATGTCGGTAAGAAAATAATGTGCTTAGGAGGATACACATTACGTCCAGATATCATCGATAATCATGAGGTGATCATCTAATCCGTTAAGTCAACCATAAAGATTGAGGTTCATCAGGCTTAAAAGCTGATATCTTACCTTTTCGGAGGTTATCCACTGGGATTCTGATCAATCACTGACATTTTGTGTATCATGGTGCGCTTCCCATTTGGCTAGCAAATCTCCCTCATTGAGATAAGCTTTGACTACCAGTTTCCCTGTTTGACGTTAAGGCCTGGTAGATTTCCAGTCGATTTTAGCAATGACTTTTCAAGATTTTTCGTCACCCTACAACTGGTCTGGACTACGACTTCTGAAACAAATCAGCAAGTGTGTCGGTCGGGAGACTTGACTCCCTTTAGGATGGAATAGATACATCCTATGTGGTTAAATAAAGTGGTCGGGTGCAACATTGTCCTTTTTAGGAGAAACAATGAGGATCGTCCTATTTAAGTTTTTGATCTAGCGCATGGTCCAGTTTCGACCACACGCTACTATCACCGTTCATACAGTTGACACCCGCCTTGGTGCAGATGACCTACGTATGAATTTTAATGTTCATGTAGGATTTCACATTCAAAATAATGAACATGTTTTGAAAGTTCAAGACTTTCACCTCTAACAGTACCTCATCGTGAAATGATGGGTAATGAAATGCTACAGCTTAAGAGGTATACGTACCATGTGAAACTGTCGGAAGACTTTACTTCCTTAATGAGTGGATCTGAGTCACTCGGGAATGCCAATCTATTTCAATTGACACTCGGTTTAAATCCCAAAAACCTTTGGGTGCCATAGCTTTTGGCTATGGGTTGTGTTGTCTAAGCAAACACAAGCACGTAGCTATTGTTCCTAAAAAAGATAACACTGGTGAAGCTCTAGGCTCCTCTTCCCACAGTATCACACCATTAAATGATGTAATAATAAAATGATATAGTTTCGGAAGTCTGCTATACCAAGTAACCAAAAGTTTGTGATCTGGCACGTGATTCGGTCACAATCACGCTATGCAATCACCGCTCTCTCACGGTTTACACCCGTTTGAGTACAGGTGACCTACTATTGAGTTCCCCGAACTCGTAGGATTTCATGTTCAAAATAATGAACATGTGAAACAATTTTGGCTTCTTTGAAAACACGAAATATACCATAAAATACCAAGCCAATTTTCAGAATAAAGGTTTTGGCCGAATTTTCAATTGTTTTTCTACTTTTTTTTATTTTTAAACTAACTTTTCTATTTTTTTTATTTTACCCCTAATTTTTATTATTTTTTTTACGACCAAAACCCGTGAAACCTTTTTAAATCAAAACTAATATGATGATGATTCCATTAACATCCAACCCAAGAGATTTTACATCCCCCACCCCACACTTGAGATCAAGTAATGTCCCCGTCACTTGAGATCAAAAATTAGATAAAAATCGAAAGGGTTATGTGAGAAAGAAAATATAAAAACTTATTGAGTTAACCACTGATCGCGGAATGCCAGTGACAGGTGGCGCTGAACTGACTGCCAGCATAAGAACATCGTCCATTCCTGATCATCACACCAATATCATCAATCATGCAGTTTTGCTGAACTTAATGCCAGACATGAAAAATCGTTTCACCAACAAACCTAAGAAAATAAAAACATACGAACTACATAACAGGACAAGGTGGCACCACCCGATGCCGAAACGCCTTGTCCCTCAAATAAGTTTCAAAGTACATAAACAGAAAATAAAATTATTTAAATACAGACCAAATGAAAAAGAAATAGTTTCAAACAAATACAACATAAACATGCGCAACAAATCAATCATTCCTCGGCCACAAGTCTCTGAACGGGTCCCAATCCACACCATAAGTATCCTGACAAGCTTGGTACGGGTCATATGAAGGATCCGGTCTCGGAGGAGTAACTGATGTATAATCAGGAATGGTAGTCCGCGTCGGAATATACGCCTCCGGGTTCTGACGCATCTGTCGCTGAATTTGTCTCTGATGAACTTCTCACTGATTGTGGGCCCGAATTCCCCTAACATCATACTCTACCCTGCCAACACGCTCACCTAAACGACCCATCTCCGTTCCGAACTGTCCCAGCACCGTGTTAATCGCACCATAACTATTCTGGTGCCAGACCCGCATATCCTCGTTATGCCTGCGCTGCTCCTCTAACATCCGCTGATTATGCTCAACCTGAGCATCATACGCTGACCGGCTGTCCCTATACTCCAGATGAAGACCGTCTACACTGTTAACCAATGAATTCCAACTCTCTTCACCAATTGACCACGTACCTTGTACGTTCGCAGCACTCGAGCTACCTGCCTCATACGTGGATCGACTAACTCCACGTCCAAGACCACGTCCAGCCCCATCTCCTGGTTGTTGTTGTTGTTGCTCATCATCATCCACCAAAACCCAACCTTGTGGACCTCTTCGAATAAACTCAGCTTTCGAGAAAAACAGAATATTAGTGGGCATCGCCTCAACTCTCACTATATCACACCTACTAGTCGGGACCGAAAACGCCCGAGCAAACCTAGTGACCAAATGCCCACCTAACAATGAGCGTTCTGTTCGTTTATCTGTACCATTCTCTTGAAACCATGCTCCTAACATACACGGGACGTCAATCCTTTCTCTCAACTTAATCTGCTGAAGAATCCAAAGATCCCTTCGTTGAATCTTGTTCGCATTCCCCTAGCCATAAACATAGTAGCAATCATCTTAAAAATAATCCGGTCCTCCGGAAGTCGAAGCATTGACTGAACACTTCGACTTGAACTAAACGGACCTGCAGTATCTTTCGCCACTATGGGCCAATATTCACTTTCACTAAACGCCTCCTGCCCAAACACTTTGTACTGAATCAAAAACCACTTTAAATCGTTGTCATTTAACTCAGGATATAAATCTAACGCCCGCGCTACCCCAATCTTACTCATGTTACGCTCTAAACCGCCTAATCTGAGTGTCAAGAAATCTGCCTCAGTCGGAGAGGCTCGCGGTCGACAACTCACTGTAGAAAAGAACTCGATAGTCAACTGTTCAAACACATCTTCACGTATTTCAAATAGCCTTTCATATGGCCTCAGCTCTTGCCCTGCGTATGTTACCCACAAATTCTGACGCAACCTCCTAACAATATTATTACCCACTGCTGTGAGTTGCGTCCAATCCAAATAAAAAGTCCATTCGATCGGACGGGCGCTAACAAGTGTAAAACGTTCTTCTAATTCCTCATTATTCGCAATTTGTGACAACCATAGCTCCGGATTATTTGGTGGTTGTCTTGGTTGTTCGGTGTTGCCTCGCGATCTCTGCACACATGAAACAAATAAAGAAACCAAAACACCAAACTCAAAAGTTTTGTGTTAGTCAAAATAATAAGCACCAAAGTCCCAACACAACCAAAACATGTTACATGCTAAGTCACTTTAAAGACAATCACCAAATTAACCAAGTAACACATGTAAACATGCCAAGAGCTCAAATCTACACATATTGCATTATCTCTAAAACATAGCAACACAACAACCATACCAAAATCTGTCAAACATGACTACTCATAACACTTGTAGCTTTCCCAAATCCAATAAAGTTCATCATGTTTGCAAACTTACACCAATTCAAACAACTACTATCAAACTACTCATCTCATCACAAAACACAAGTTATGTCTCTTCTAGCATGGCATCTTAAATAAATAAATCAAATATAACTCAATTCATTCAAACCAATTTGACCCGCCCATATGAACACAACCCCACACTAGCTCATGAACATACCAACAAGTCAAAAACAAGAACAATTTCAAGCAAACAACTCTTCTATCTCTTACAAATTCGGATCCTCAACATACAAACCCTAGTATCAAGTATAACTTCCAAAAACACCTAGTAAATCATGAAATCAAAGCATATAAGCACACTCTAACAAAACCCATTACTAATTAGAACACAAAACCCCAATTAGACAAACCCCACATTAATTCATCATGTAAATCAAAGATTAAGCATGTAAATACACACAATTAGATGAAATTAGTAAGATAGAAAACAAATTCGGACCTTAGGGTTAACCATTCTTGCAAGATAGGAAGTTAAGTGAACAAGAATTTGAAGTCTTGAAAATTAGGGTTTTTAGATGTAGGTGTGTGTAAGTGTTAGGAAATTGTAAAGAATGAAAAGAATGAAGGAATTGGGAGTAAAATACAGCTGGTACCCGTTTTCCCTTTGTGTGGTTGTAAATATGGGATTTTTTTATATTAAAAACGAACTGCCCCCTGCCTGACAGACAAATGGAGAAGCGCTCCAGATGTGGCGCGGCGCGCCGAATTGTCGCGCGGCGCTCCAATGGTCATAAAAATCATGTCAAGGAGTTTCAAACATCTGGCACATCAGGTACGCACCATCTGAGCGGCGCTCAATGGTTTGGAGCGGCCCTCCAGGTGCTGATAATCCAGAATTTCGCATTTTAAGCCATTTTAACCCATTTACTCATCCTAAAATCCAACCAACAACCCAAACAAAAAGCCGAGCAAGATCATATTGCACATATCGTCAAACAAGCACAAAAATATACAAACTCTACAACAATGTGAAGTTTATTACCGAGTCATTCACAAGACTCGTTACCAACTTCAAGTGACATTAGGATCGGGTTCAACGTGATCCCCGTCATCAATCTCCAACGGACCATCGAAATATTTCTTCACTCGATGTCCGTTAACCTTAAAGGTAGTACCACTCGCATTTTTCAACTCAATCGCACCGTATGGGTACACCTTAACAACCTCAAATGGTCCCGTCCACCGGGACTTAAGGTTTTCCGGTAAAAGCTTCAATCTAGAGTTAAACAAGAGCACTCGATCGCCCTCATTAAACTCCTTCGGACCCTTTAACCTTCTATCATGCCATTGCTTGGTTTTCTCTTTATAAATCAACGAATTCTCATACGCATCAAGGCGTAATTCACCAAGCTCATTCAATTACCCCGCCCTGAGGCGTCCGGCTTCCTTCAAATCTAAATTGCACTTTTTAAGTGCCCGCATCGCCTTATGCTCAATCTCCAACGGAAGATGGCACGCTTTCCCATAAACCAACTGATAATGCTAAAAACGAACATATATTTCATAGCATTATCCCTCAAGAAAGACAAGCTTTTAGTTGGAATTGTTCTATTTACAAGTAATATTATTTTAAATAATAAAAGGAGAAGACAAAAGACAGATTCGACGATTTGAAGACGCAAATGACCAAAAAGCTAAAAAGTACAAAGTACAATCAAAGTGGTTCAAATTATTGATAAGAAACGTCTAAAAGTTACAAGAGTACGAGCCGCAAAACACAAAATACAAGATATTAAATTGTACGCAAGGACGTTCGAAAATCCGGAACCGGGACCAGAGTCAACTCTCAACGCTCGACGCAACGGACTAAAAATTACAAGTCAACTATGCACATGAATATAATATAATATATAATTAATTCTTAAAAATTATATATATATATATATATATATATATATATATATATATATATATATATATATATATATTATATATTAAAACCGTCGGCAAGAAGAAAATAAGCAAATGTGAGTTGTCCCAGGGGGCCATGCGATCGCATGGCCTGGCAGTTATTAACCCATGCGATCGCATGGTGAACAGTATCAGCTGACATCCTATAAATTTCGCGTGTTTTGGTCGAATGAGATACACCTTTTTCTCTCTATCTCTCACGTAATATATATATATATATATATATATATATATATATATATATATATATATATGTATATATATATATATTATAATTTTAATTTTATTTTTAATTTAATAATAATAAGGGTATGTTAGCGAATGTTGTAAGTGTGTAAGTCAAAATTCTGTCCGTGTAACGCTACGCTATTATTAATCATTGTAAGTTATGTTCAACCATTTTAAATTAATGTCTCGTAGCTAAGTTATTATTATGCTTATTTAAGCCAAGTAATCATGATGTTGGGCTAAAATATTAAAGACGGGGTAATTGGTCTTTGTACCATAATTGGGGTTTGGACAAAAGAACGACACTTGTGGAAATTAGACTATGGGCTATTAATGGGCTTTATATTTGTTTAATTGAATGATAGTTCGTTAATTTAATATAAAGATTTACAATTGGACGTACCTATAAATAACCATATACACTCGATCGGACACGATGGGCGGGATATTTATAAGTACTAATAATCGTTCATTTGACCGGATACGGGAATGGATTAATAGTCAATGGACTCATTAAAACAGAGGTGAATTATGTACAAGGACACTTGGCATAATTGTTAACAAAGTATTAAAACCTTGGGTTACACGCAGTTGATATCCTAGTGTAATTATTAAACAAAGTATTAAGACCTTGTTACAGTTTAAGTCCCCAATTAGTTGGAATATTTAACTTCAGATATAAGGATAATTTGACGAGGACACTCGCACTTTATATTTATGACTGATGGACTGTTATGGACAAAAACCAGATGGACATATTGAATAATTCAGGACAAGGGACAATTAACCCATGGTAATAAACTAAAATCAACACGTCAAACATCATGATTATGGAAGTTTAAATAAGCATAATTCCTTTATTTCATATTTCATTGCACTTTTATTTATTGTCATTTTATTTATCGCATTTTTTTATTATCGTACTTTTTAATTATCGCAACTTTTATTTACTGTCAATTTATTTATCGCACTTTTAATTATCGCACTTTAATTTATCGTTATTTACTTTACGCTTTATATTAAGTTATATTTATTTTTAATATTTTACATTAGGTTTTAACTGCGACTAAAGTTTTAAAATCGACAAACCGGTCATTAAACGGTAAAAATCCCCCTTTTATAATAATAATAATAATAATACTACTTATATTTATATATATATATATATATATATATATATATATATATATATATATATATATATATATATATATGTATTTATAAACAAATATAGTTTTTAAAAATATAGCGTTGAACTTGGCTAGATCCCTGTGGAACGAACCGGACTTACTAAAAACTACACTACTGTACGATTAGGTACACTGCCTATAAGTGTTGTAGCAATGTTTAGGTATATCCACTCTATAAATAAATAAATAACTTGTGTAAAATTGTATCGTATTTAATAGTATTTCGTAATAAAAATATAACTATTTCGTATACGCCTCTGAACACATCAAGTATTTTTCGCGCCGCTGCCGGGGAACTCTCTTAAACGTCGGAGCGAAACGCTATATATAAAAAAAAAAAAAATTTAAGTTTTAATTTCTTTTTGTAAAAATACGTTTTAAATTTTAAAAATACAAAAATATAAAGAGATAAAAAAATATATATATATATATATATATATATATATATATATATATATATATATATATATATATATTTAAGAGTTGTTCAAAATATATAAAATTATAAAGTATTTTTATTTCTATTTTAGTTTTTAAATATAAGTTTTATTTAGTTTTATATAAATATTTTACAAAAATATAAAACAGAAAAAAAAATATAATTAAAATTGTAATTGGGCCGAAACCGTCGAAGCCCAACATTCTGGCCTGGTTTTTGGATCCATGCGATCGCATAGATAGAAGCACCACAACTCATGCGGTCGCATGAGCTGCTCTGACACGCCATATCTGAACCTGGTACTGCATTAATTACGGGTATAATTTAATTATTATTATTATAAACCCTAATTAGGGTTAATTATAATATTAATTAGTTTAGTTTTTAGTTTTAATTTGTAATTTAAGTTATAATTAGTTTTAATAATTAATAAATTAATACTTTTATAAAATAAATAATATAAAAATAATATTTTTATAAAAATTGTATTTTTAAAATTTAAGTTTCTTTTTATATTTATATCTTTTTAATCGTTTATTCGTAATATTTATATTTTCGCTCGTAATTAGTTTTAAGTTATAGTTTTTGCCGTAGTTATTTATATTTTTAGATTTTTAAGATTTGCCGTAAAATCCCTTAAGTGCTTTTTCTTTAGACTAAGATTTAGGTGCTTTAGAATTTTACGACGTCGCTTATCGCCTTAATATTTAATAAGATTTTAGTACTTTTTAAGTTATTGCCGTTTTGGATATAGAATTTTCTTTAAGCTTTAATACCTTTAGACGCAACTTTTAATTCTTAGTTTTTAGACTTTTAAGTTTCGACGCGCTACGTTCTTTTTATTATTTTTCGACCTTTTATTTTTCGACGTTTTCCGACGCGCTCTTTTTCTTTCTTATTTCTCGACGCTTTAGTTTTTAGGACATAGAATTTTCTATTTCTTCTCTAAAATTTCTTTAAATTTCAACGAAAAATTATTTTAAGTGGTTAAATTGATAGACATCCAAAATTTTCTGGTTCGTAGTAATAGTTGGATTTGTTAGTTGTGGGCTTCCGATTTAAAGGGTCCTGGCTACCTGCTGCATCTATTGGCTATTCGAAACGTGGGCAAAATCAGAAAAGTCTATTAATTTGATAACTTATATAATTTTTTATCTTTTATAACTAATAGGATATTCAGTGAATGCACCGAGCAAAACGTTCACCACCTTTTATACGTTCACCACCTGTAACTCGATCAAGACATCTAGCAAATATTGTCGCCGTTGATTTTTCTTTAGAATCGTCATCTAGTCGACCAAGTACTCCAATTCAAATTTCTGATAATCCATTTTTTGAACCCGACCTCACAATTGAGAATCCGGAGGATATTCAGGGACAATTCAGAGATCCTAGACCATTAATCTTTCCTCCGGAACCACCAATCATTCAAACAGAGATTGTCGAGGAACAAACCATTAAATCAGAATCCTCTAGTGATTCAGATTCAACAAATTCAATCATGGAAAATCTGGAACCTCTAAGTATGGAAGACCGAATGAGAGCTAAACGCACTGGCCAAGGTCACGCCATTACTCAACCAGACATTAATGCACCAGATTATGAAATCAAAGGACAAATCCTACACATGGTAACTAATCAATGTCAATTTAGTGGTGCGCCGAAGGAAGATCCAAACGAACATCTTCGTACCTTTAATAGTGTAACATCCCAAATATTTAAGGTATTATTTTATGTAAATTTTAATTGCTAAGAAATTATATGGTAAAGGTTGTTTTATGTTAAATGGATAAAAGTTAAGTTTATTGGTTAAGTTAAGAAGGACTAATGGTGCAAAGTTAGAATTAAGGACTTCCCTAACTATAGATGTGATGGGGAGGGTTGAAATTGCTAATAGACCAAAGTTATATTAAATAAAAGAAATTAGAAATGCTGGAAATTGAATTTATTCACAAAAAAATAAAGAAACCTCCTGGTTGTATGTGTGTGTGTCGACTTGGAGGAGGAAGAAGAAGGAGATCACCAATTGATGAAATTAAACTCATGCAAGCTTGAATTTAGTGAAATCTAACACACCTTAATCACTCTAGCAAGCTTTAATCTTCCAATTTCACTCTTTTGGTGCACAATTAGGGTTCTTAAACTCTAAAAGACAAGGTATGGATTTTGTGTCTAGGTATTGCTTGTATTGTGTGTTAATGATGAGATTATGCTTAAGAAAGTTGCTATTTGTTAAATTGTGCACATTTGAATAAATTAGAATGGAATTGTTGATGATTTTGGAAGTAATTACATGTATGAACTTGCATTATAGATTTTTGGCATGATTATGGTGAGATTGATGATGTTCTAGTTAGATTTCTAGTCATGCACACCAAGTGTTTGTTAAAATGTCTCAATGAGAAGTTTATGTGTTCTAGCTAGAAATTGTGATGAAGGATGTTCATGTATGAACTATGGTTATTGTTGAAGGTTATAGAAATTGATTAAAATAATGAAATTGATTATTTGATAATTTAAGGGTGTTAGTAATGAAATTGGATTGTATGCACATTTCTTAAATAATGAAAGGATTAAAGAAAAAGTTGCATGATAGAGCAAAAAGGGATGAGTTAGTAATGTACATGATTAAAATGTGATGTTGAATTGGTAACATTGTCATCTTAGGAAAAATGAGATTTTAAGGCTACTTGTATGCTTGTTGTGTTTAGGGGGTTAAATGTGTGTGTAAGTATGAAAAGATGTAATGATTCAAGAAAGTTGTGTTTTGATTGAGTTATGTGATTAATGGGATTAGCTCATGTATAGGTGCTAATCAAGGAAAAGAGATTTCAAGTGATCAAGGAAATTCAATTAAGCAAGGTGAGTTCATAGGGGGTAATATGGGCGGGTCAAGAGTGGCTTAGTGTTCTCGGATTACATCCGTGCAAGAGAGAAACGACTAAGTGCACTAGTTATGTAGCTTAGATAGAACTATTGGGTTAACCTAATAGTTGTATCTATGGTTGATGTTTAGCTTAGGCAAGGTTATTACATTGCTAGTAATCTTGCCTATGGTTTGTGTTAGCTTAGACACATTAAGTGTCTATGTATGAGATGATGATAGCTTAGGCATATTTAGTATGTCTATGGTTAGCTTAGGCATGATTACTAGGTTCGGCCTAGTAAGTCATGTCTATGGTATGAATGAATTGGATCCGAATGTATGCAAGCAACCAATGGGTTGAAGGATAAGTGTTATGATTTATGCCCACATGTTTTGTGTTTTGTGTTTTATTACTTTCCTATAACTCACTAAGTGCAAAAGCTTACCCCTATGATGTTTTATGTTTTAGGTGCTAAGGTCCATCGTGAAGGTAAGGAGCCCGTGTAAAGCGCTAGAGGAGCATTGGCATAGCGTAAGTGGTATTGCAAGTCCCTTTTTGTAATCACGCTCTACGGTTACCGCTTATTAAACGCCAAGGGCTTTGAATGAGTCATGTTTGTTATTGTTGAACTTGGGACCAAATGATGGTTTTGATTCATGAAAACACGTTTTGTTGTCTAAATGTTGTTTATAGATGGTTCACGATGTTAGAAACTGATTTCTGATGTTTGTGTATGAATTATGCAGTTTTAAATATGTTTGAGTATGATGAAAAGTGAAAAAGTTTGGTTTAAGTGAAATGTTGCAGATCAGCCCCCGGATTAGTGTTATGTCGCGCCGCGGCCAAGGGCTCCGCGCCGCGGCATATAACTGATGTTGGGAACAGAAGCAAGGCTAAGAAGTATAAATTTTCCTGTGTATTGTCGCGCCGCGACAAGGCTGGCCGCGCCGCGGCATAAGCCTTGTCCAGGCAGTAACCTTGTTTTTCAAAAAAAAAAAAAAAAAAATTTTACTCGATTCAAGGCGTTAAAAGTTGGTATCAGAGCTGTGGTTTAAGGGACTTGGATAACCCACGATAGGGATTATCTAGGCTTAAACCATTGTTGCGAAAGGATAAGCGGTTTAGGACTTGCATAAGTGTTAAAGTCGTATAGTTGTGCCATGCTCCATAGGGTAGAGTCATTGTCAAGACCCATAGTATAATGAATAAGATTACGAATTGGTTTATGTAAGGAGTTTGATACTCGCTAGCCATGATGTCGTGGTAGACTAGATGTGTAATGAAATGGTGTAATAACAACAGGCCATTGCTATTACTTCATTTTAGTACACATGGACGTCTACTATGGTCATGGTGAATCGAGTTAGGAATTCTTTCGGATTGTTTGGTTTTGATGAATAATGGTGTTACCGGTATTCGAACTAATGGGTTGAATGTAATTTTCAGAATGGCTATTGTATCGCCAAACCGAGGTCAAGATGAGGATGATGAGTACGTCCGCACCCCATCCACGGAGTCTATAGAAGACTCTCAAAACGAATCGGAAGAAGTTAACATGCCAAATGACATTTCGGGGCAAATAGGGCAAGCCTTGATACGTTATACCCCAACCTTGTTAGAAAAGATCAAGACTTTGATCAATGATCAATTAGATGAGAAGTTAAAGACTTTTGTTGCCAATAACCCTACCTTAAGAGGTGAAGGGGGAAGTGGGGTAAGGCAAGAAGAGGTAGAAGCCCCTAAAAGAAAGGATGATCGTTTTGAATATAAGAACTTTGCAAATTGCCATCCTCCTGAGTTTCATGGTAAGGTTGACCCTATTGTTAGTCAAAGATGGATTGATGAGATTGAAGAAACTTTTATGCTATGTGAATGCCCCGAGCATTTAAAGGTAATTTACGCGGCACATCAAATGAAGGGTAGTGGTTATGAGTGGTGGAATTTTATAGTTAAGTCTCATGGGCGAGACGTGGCTACAAGTTTCTCATGGGACAAGTTCCGTGAAATGTTTATGACTCAATTTGCTCCACCCGCTGAGGTTAGTAGGTTGAAATCCGAGTTTATGAATATAGAGCATGGAAGTAAGTCGGTGACCGAGTTTAATGCCGAGTTCAATGATAAGTCTCGATTTTGTCCGGACTTTGTGTCAAGTCCCAAGTTGATGATAGATCATTATCATGAAAAGTTAAATCCCGAGATAAGTGAATTTATCGACAAGAGCACTTATAAGACCTTAGCCGAGATGATGAATAGAGCACTTGTTAGAGAGCATGAACTTAGGAAGAAGGCGGCGTTTAAACGGAAGTTAGATCAAGACTCTAAGGCGATGCATAATGTTAGTCCGAAGAAGGGTAAGTTTGGTTCCGAATCCCCGCACAAGTCAAAAGGGGGTTTTGTGTCGGGTAAGAGCGGTGGGAAAGAAGCCAAGTTGTGTACTAGATGTGGTAAAAATCATACGGGTGAATGTAAAGCGGGTACCTCCGATTGTTACTCTTGTGGAAAGCCGGGACATAGGGCCGCCGAATGTCCTAAGAAAGGTAAGCAATGTTATTATTGTTTTGAGAAAGGTCACTTTCAAGCCGAATGTCCGGAATACAAGAAGGATTTAGCTAGTGGTAGTGTTAAGAAAGAGGTTAAGACGGAACCGAAGACTAGTGATAGCCGACCAAGGGCCCGAGCTCATCAGATTACCGCACTCGAAGCGAAGGAGTCCCAAAATGTGGTGTCAGGTACCTTTATTGTAAACTCTTTACCTGCGCATGTTTTGTTTGATTCCGGTGCTACGCGGTCGTTTGTATCATATTCTTTTTGTAAGCATTTTAATATGACCCCAAGTATGCTAGAACACCCATTAGAGGTTGAAATAGCGGATAATAAGACCGTGATGGTGTATAGTATCATTAAGGGGTGTGAAATTATTTTGGATGATGAAAAGTTTGTCATTGATTTAATACCCATGCAAATGGGGGAATTTCAAGTAATTGTGGGCATGGATTGGCTAGATGACAATGAGGGGATAATTTTGTGTCGTAAGAAAATAGTGTTAGTTCAATCACCAAGTGGAAAAGTTATATGGATTTATGGGGAACGAGCTAGGCGTGCAATTCCTATATGCACATATGCTAAGGCTAAAAGATTTTTGTCTCGTGGGTGTTGTGCATTTTTGGCACATGTTGTTGATGATTCGAAAAAGGTTGTTGAATTAGATGATGTACCAATAGTTAACGAGTTTCCGGATGTGTTTCCAAATGAATTGCCCGGTGTACCTCCCGAGCGAGAGGTAGAGTTTAGAATAGATTTGATACCCGGGGCCACGCCAATTGCCAAAGCTCCCTATCGATTAGCCCCGTCGGAAATGAGAGAAATGATGACTCAATTACAAGATTTGATAGATAAAGGTTTTATACGTCCTAGTAGTTCACCTTGGGGAGCTCCGGTTTTATTTGTGAAAAAGAAGGATGGAACTATGAGAATGTGTATTGATTATCGAGAATTGAATAAAGTCACTATTAAGAATAAATATCCGTTGCCAAGGATAGATGATTTGTTCGACCAATTACAAGGTGCAAGTTTCTTTTCAAAGATAGATTTAAGGTCGGGTTACCATCAATTGAAAGTGAGGGAAGAAGATGTCCCTAAAACGGCTTTTCGAACGAGGTATGGTCATTATGAGTTTGTGGTTATGCCGTTTGGATTAACAAATGCTCCGGCCGCATTTATGGATTTGATGAATAGGGTTTATCGACCGATGCTTGATAGGTTTGTAATTGTATTTATAGATGATATCTTGGTATATTCTAAGAGTGAAGAGGAACATGCGGTGCATTTAAGACAAGTGTTAGAGACTTTAAGAAGAGAAAGATTGTTTGCTAAGTTCTCTAAGTGTGAATTTTGGCTTCGTGAAGTTCAATTTTTGGGCCATGTCATTAATAAGAAGGGTATTTGTGTTGATCCGGTAAAGATAGAGGCAATTATGAGATGGGAACCACCTACTAATCCTACCGAGGTTAGGAGTTTTCTAGGTTTAGCGGGGTATTATCGACGGTTTATACAAGATTTCTCTAGAATAGCCACCCCACTCACCAAGTTGACTCGTAAAAGTGTGCCATGGAGATGGGAAGAAAAGCAAGAACAAGCGTTTCAACTCCTTAAGGAGAAGCTTGTTCAAGCTCCCATATTGGTTTTACCGGAAGGGAATGAGAACATGACGGTTTATTGTGATGCTTCTAAGAAAGGCTTAGGGTGTGTATTGATGCAAAATGGAAAGGTCATAGCTTATGCTTCCCGGCAATTGAAGGAACACGAGAAACGTTACCCTACGCATGATTTAGAATTGACGGCCGTAGTTTTTGCTTTAAAGATTTGGCGTCATTATCTTTATGGTGTTAAGTTTTCCATTTATACCGATCATAAGAACTTAAAGTATTTGTTTGATCAAAGGGATTTGAATGATAGGCAAAGGAGAGGTCTCGATTTGGTGAAAGATTATGATTGTGAGATTTTATATCATCCCGGAAAAGCGAATGTGGTGGCGGATGCTCTTAGTAGGAAGTCGAGTCATCAACCGATTAAGATAACAAGTTTGGCTATGGTAATATCGCCTCGAATATTTGATGATATTCATGTTGCACAAGGTGAAGCGTTATCGCCCGAAAACGTGAGAAAAGAAAGGGTCAAGGGGCAAGTTGATAATTTTGTGGTAGATTCCCGTGGTTTAAGGCTTAGATATGGGAGGATTTGGGTACCTTTGCAAAGTGGCGTTAGAAGTGAGCTCCTAGACTTAGCTCACAAGTCTAAGTATTCGATTCACCCCGGTGCTACGAAAATGTATAGAGATTTAAGGAAAGACTATTGGTGGCCGGGAATGAAGAGGGATATAGTTAAGTATGTACACAAGTGTCTTACTTGTCTTCAAGTGAAAGCCGATCATCAAATGCCTTACGGTAAGATGCAACCTTTAGAGGTACCGGTTTGGAAATGGGAGCATATTACAATGGATTTAGTGACTAAGTTGCCTAAGACCCCTAGACAACACGATGCAATTTGGGTTATTGTTGATAGATTGACTAAGAGTGCCTTATTTTTGGCAATAAGGGAAGCTTCTTCATCGGAAGCAATGTCTAAGTTGTATATGAAGGAAGTTGTTGCAAGGCATGGAGTACCGGTTTCCATAGTTTCGGATCGAGACACTCGATTTACATCTCGATATTGGAGAAAGTTTCAAGAGGAAATGGGTACTAAGTTACATATAAGTACCGCGTTTCACCCACAAACGGATGGTCAAAGTGAACGGACTATACAAACTCTCGAGGATATGTTAAGAGCATGCGTCATCGATTTTGGTGGTAGTTAGGATACTCACTTACCTTTAGTTGAATTTTCGTACAACAATAGTTATCATTCTACAATCGGAATGGCGCCTTATGAGATGTTGTATGGAAGGAGGTGTAGAACCCCGATATGTTGGGGCGAAGTAGGTCAACGGGAATTAGGAAGCACGGAAATAGTACAACAAACCACCGAGATGATTGACCAAATTCGTGAAAGAATGAAGGCGGCGCAAGATCGACAAAAGTCTTATGTTGATAAAAGGAGAAAACCGATAGAATTTCAAGTAGGTGATAAAGTGATGTTAAAAGTTTCTCCATGGAAAGGCATCATTCGTTTTAGAAAGAGGGGAAAATTGGGTCCAAGGTTCGTGGGACCATTTGAGATAGTGGCGAAAGTTGGGAAGGTAGCCTACCGTTTGGCTTTACCCGATGAATTGAGTAATATTCACGACACGTTTCATGTGTCACAATTGAGAAAGTGTTTGGCGGATGAATCAACTTATGTTCCTTTGAATGAAATTGAGGTTGATAATAAGTTAAGATATGCGGAGAAGCCAATAAAGATATTGGAGCAAAAGGTTAAGCGCTTGAGAAATAAGTCGGTTACATTGTTGAAGGTATTATGGCAATTTAGAAAAGGTTCCGAATGTACATGGGAACCCAAAGAATGGCTCATGAAGTGTTATCCGTCATTGCATCAAGAGTGGTTCGCGAGGACGCGAACGATCCAAGAGGGGGAGAGTTGTAACATCCCAAATATTTAAGGTATTATTTTATGTAAATTTTAATTGCTAAGAAATTATATGGTAAAGGTTGTTTTATGTTAAATGGATAAAAGTTAAGTTTATTGGTTAAGTTAAGAAGGACTAATGGTGCAAAGTTAGAATTAAGGACTTCCCTAACTATAGATGTGATGGGGAGGGTTGAAATTGCTAATAGACCAAAGTTATATTAAATAAAAGAAATTAGAAATTCTGGAAATTGAATTTATTCACAAAAAAATAAAGAAACCTCCTGGTTGTATGTGTGTGTGTCGACTTGGAGGAGGAAGAAGAAGGAGATCACCAATTGATGAAATTAAACTCATGCAAGCTTGAATTTAGTGAAATCTAACACACCTTAATCACTCTAGCAAGCTTTAATCTTCCAATTTCACTCTTTTGGTGCACAATTAGGGTTCTTAAACTCTAAAAGACAAGGTATGGATTTTGTGTCTAGGTATTGCTTGTATTGTGTGTTAATGATGAGATTATGCTTAAGAAAGTTGCTATTTGTTAAATTGTGCACATTTGAATAAATTAGAATGGAATTGTTGATGATTTTGGAAGTAATTACATGTATGAACTTGCATTATAGATTTATGGCATGATTATGGTGAGATTGATGATGTTCTAGTTAGATTTCTAGTCATGCACACCAAGTGTTTGTTAAAATGTCTCAATGAGAAGTTTATGTGTTCTAGCTAGAAATTGTGATGAAGGATGTTCATGTATGAACTATGGTTATTGTTGAAGGTTATAGAAATTGATTATTTGATAATTTAAGGGTGTTAGTAATGAAATTGGATTGTATGCACATTTCTTAAATAATGAAAGGATTAAAGAAAAAGTTGCATGATAGAGCAAAAAGGGATGAGTTAGTAATGTACATGATTAAAATGTGATGTTGAATTGGTAACATTGTCATCTTAGGAAAAATGAGATTTTAAGGCTACTTGTATGCTTGTTGTGTTTAGGGGGTTAAATGTGTGTGTAAGTATGAAAAGATGTAATGATTCAAGAAAGTTGTGTTTTGATTGAGTTATGTGATTAATGGGATTAGCTCATGTATAGGTGCTAATCAAGGAAAAAAGATTTCAAGTGATCAAGGAAATTCAATTAAGCAAGGTGAGTTCATAGGGGGTAATATGGGCGGGTCAAGAGTGGCTTAGTGTTCTCGGATTGCATCCGTGCAAGAGAGAAACGACTAAGTGCACTAGTTATGTAGCTTAGATAGAACTATTGGGTTAACCTAATAGTTGTATCTATGGTTGATGTTTAGCTTAGGCAAGGTTATTACATTGCTAGTAATCTTGCCTATGGTTTGTGTTAGCTTAGACACATTAAGTGTCTATGTATGAGATGATGATAGCTTAGGCATATTTAGTATGTCTATGGTTAGCTTAGGCATGATTACTAGGTTCGGCCTAGTAAGTCATGTCTATGGTATGAATGAATTGGATCCGAATGTATGCAAGCAACCAATGGGTTGAAGGATAAGTGTTATGATTTATGCCCACATGTTTTGTGTTTTGTGTTTTATTACTTTCCTATAACTCACTAAGTGCAAAAGCTTACCCCTATGATGTTTTATGTTTTAGGTGCTAAGGTCCATCGTGAAGGTAAGGAGCCCGTGTAAAGCGCTAGAGGAGCATTGGCATAGCGTAAGTGGTATTGCAAGTCCCTTTTTGTAATCACGCTCTACGGTTACCGCTTATTAAACGCCAAGGGCTTTGAATGAGTCATGTTTGTTATTGTTGAACTTGGGACCAAATGATGGTTTTGATTCATGAAAACACGTTTTGTTGTCTAAATGTTGTTTATAGATGGTTCACGATGTTAGAAACTGATTTCTGATGTTTGTGTATGAATTATGCAGTTTTAAATATGTTTGAGTATGATGAAAAGTGAAAAAGTTTGGTTTAAGTGAAATGTTGCAGATCAGCCCCCGGATTAGTGTTATGTCGCGCCGCGGCCAAGGGCTCCGCGCCGCGGCATATAACTGATGTTGGGAACAGAAGCAAGGCTAAGAAGTATAAATTTTCCTGTGTATTGTCGCGCCGCGACAAGGCTGGCCGCGCCGCGGCATAAGCCTTGTCCAGGCAGTAACCTTGTTTTTCAAAAAAAAAAAAAAAAAAAAAATTTTACTCGATTCAAGGCGTTAAAAATAGGATATGTACTCTATTTAAAATCCGAGAAGTAGAGGATGAACAGATGTATCTCATGTTATTTTTTTGGACTTTAAAGGGAGAAGCCAAAGATTGGTTAGAATCACTACCTGAAGGGGCGATTGATACATGGGACGTTTTAGTTGAAAAATTTCTTAAACAATTCTTTCCGGCATCTAAAGCCGTAAGACTTCAAGGAGAAATTGTTACGTTCACGCAAAAGCCAAATGAAACTCTATATGAGGCGTGGACAAGATTTGGAAAGTTGTTGAGAGGATGTCCGCAACATGGTTTAGACACTTATCAAATAGTACAAATATTCTACCAAGGATGCGACATCACTACAAGAAAAGACATCGATATAGCAGCTGGTGGTTCCATTATGAAGAAAACCGCAACTGAGGCTTACAAAATTATTGATAACACTGTTTCCCACTCACATGAGTGGCATCAAGAAAAAGATATCATTAGATCATCTAAAGCAGCTAGAGCCGATTCTAGCCATGACTTTGATTCCATTTCCGCAAAGATAGATGCTGTCGAGAGACGAATGGAAAAGATGACTAAAGATATTCACTCAATACGAATTAGTTGTGAGCAGTGTGGAGGACCACATTTGACAAAAGATTGTCTCAGTATTGAACAAACAATGGAACAAAGAGAGAATGTTTCATACATGAACCAAAGGCCTGAAAATAATTATCAGAATAATTATCAACCGCCAAGACCAATCTACAATCAAAACCAGAATTATAACAAAAATGTTCCATACAATAACCAACAAGGTCCTAGTAATCAACAAGTATCTAACAATACTTACAATCAGCAAAGACCTATTTTTCAAAACAAACCATCACAAATCGATGATAAAAATCCAAATTTAGAAGATATGATGTCAAAACTAGTTGAATCTCAAACTCAATATTTCACATCTCAGAAATAAACTAATGAACAAAATGCTCAAGCATTTAGAAATCAACAAGCTTCTATTCAAAATCTGGAACAAGAAGTAAGTAACCTAGCAAGGTTGATAGGTGAAAGAAAATCGGGAAGTCTACCTAGTGATACAAATGCTAACCCCCGGAATGAAACAGCTAAAGCAATTACCACAAGAAGTGGTATTACACTTAAACCACCTGAAATACCTGTAATTTCTGATGACGCTATTCCTACTCCACATGAACAACAACCTTAACAAGAGAAGGAAACAGAACCGGTAGTTGAAAAGGTTAATGAAGATAACACAGTTAAGGCTAAACCTTATGTTAAACCATACCAACCACCACTTCCTTACCCGAGTAAAATGAGAAAAGAAAGACTTGAAGCCGAGCAATCCAAATTCTTGGATATGTTTAAACAAATAAATGTAAATCTTCCTTTCATTGATGTAATTTCAGGAATGCCAAGATATGCTAAATTTCTGAAAGATCTAATCACAAATAGAAAGAAAATGGAAGAACTCTCAGCTGTTACTATGAATGCAAATTGTTCTGCAGTAGTGTTGAATAAGATACCAGAAAAATTATCAGATCCAGGAAGTTTCACAATTCCATGTTTTCTGGGTAGTCTTAGTTCAATAGAAGCATTGGCAGACTTAGGTGCTAGTATAAATTTAATGCCGTATTCACTATACGCTAAACTAGACCTCGGAGAATTGAAATCAACACAAATAAGCATACAACTAGCCGATCGATCAGTAAAATATCCTAGAGGGATAATGGAGAACATGCTAGTTAAAGTTGGTACTTTAGTATTTCCAGTAGATTTTTGTTATTCTGGACATAGAAGAAGATTCTCGAGTTCCTCTCATATTAGGAAGACCATTCTTAAACACGACTAAAGCAATAATAGACGTGTTCGGTAAGAAACTGACCATAAGTATAGAGGACGAGAGTGTTACCTTTTCTGTTGATAGAGCCATGCAACAACCGCAATCTGCAGATGATACATGTTATTATATTCAAACTATAGATTCACATGCAGAATTGTTAGAAGAATTTTTAAAATTACAAGGAACAGAAGAATGTTCTTTAGGAAAAGGAACTGAACCAATTGATGAAGCTGAAATGTTAGCCGCACTCATGGCTAATGAATACGAACCAACAACATAAGAACATCAAATGCTAAAAGAAGAAGACAGATATCGATACAAATCATCGATAGAAGAACCACCGACATTAGAGTTAAAGCCACTTTCAAACCATTTGGAATATGTTTATTTACATGGTGAATCTGAATTACCTGTAATAATATCGTCTTCTCTTACTGAAAATGAAAAATCTCGACTTATTTCTGTGCTAAAAGCTCATAAACCAGCTATTGCATGGAAGATTCATGACATTAAAGGAATAAGTCCTTCGTATTGCACACATAAAATTTTGATGGAAGAAGGTCATAAAACATATGTGCAACGCCAACGAAGACTAAATCCTAATAAGCAAGATGTTGTTAAGAAAGAAATTATTAAACTGATCGATTCAGGTTTAATTTATCCAATCTCTGATAGTCCATGGGTAAGCCCAGTTCAATGCGTACCTAAGAAGGGTGGCATGACTGTCATCACAAATGAAAAAAATGAGCTTATTCCTACTAGGACTGCAACAGGATGGCGTGTTTGTATTGATTATAGAAAATTAAATGACGCCACCAGAAAAGATCACTTTCCCTTACCATTCATTGATCAAATGTTAGAAAGATTAGCCGGAAATAGTTACTATTGTTTTCTTGACGGTTTTTCTGGATACTTTCAAATTCCAATAGCACCCGAGGACCAAAAAAAAACCACATTCACGTGCCCTTATGGTACTTTTGCTTATAAACGCATGCCATTTGGACTTTGCAACGCCCCTGCAACCTTTCAAAGGTGCATGATGGCGATTTTTCACGACATGATAGAAGAATGCATGGAAGTTTTCATGGATGACTTTTCAGTCTTCGGTGATACTTTTGAAATATGCCTAATTAATTTTGAACGAATGTTTATTAGATAAGAACAATCAAATCTAGTACTTAATTGGGAGAAATGTCATTTCATGGTTAAAGAAGGCATCGTTCTTGGTCATAAAATTTCAAAGGAAGGAATTGAAGTGGATAGAGCTAAAGTAGATGTAATTGCTAAACTTCCACATCCCATCAATGTTAGAGGAGTTAGGAGTTTTCTAGGGCATGCCGATTTTTACCGACGTTTCATAAAAGATTTTTCTAAAATTGTCACTCTTATGAATAAACTCCTAGAAAAGGATGCTCCATTCATCTTTTCGGATGAATGCATCAAATCTTTTAATATTCTTAAAGAAAAACTCACTAATGCGCCGATCATGATAACTCCAAATTGGAATCTACCATTTGAACTCATGTGCGATGCAAGTGATTTTGCAATGGGAGCCGTTTTAGGACAAAGGATTAAAAAATGATTTCAACCTATTTATTACGCTAGTAAGACGTTACAAGGAGCACAAACGAATTACACAACTACTGAAAAATAACTCCTTGCTATTGTCTTTGCTTTTGACAAATTTCGTTCATATTTCGTTCATATTTCGTTCTAGAAAAAACGGTGGTCTATACTGACCATTCTGCTCTTAGATACTTATTTTCAAAACAAGATGCTAAACCACGATTAATCCGTTGGATCTTACTCCTACAAGAGTTCGATATTGAAATCCGAGACAAAAAGGGAGCAGAAAATCTCGCCGTTGATCATCTTTCTCTTCTTGAAAATCCCGAATTAGAAGTTCTAAATGAATCGGCCATACAAGATAACTTTTCTGATGAATATCTATTGAAGATAGATTATAGTGAAATTCCATGCTTTGCAGACTATGCAAACTACTTAGTATGTGGATTCCTTGAAAAAGGGTTGTCGTACCAAAAATGAAAAAAATTCTTTAGTGATATAAAACACTATTTCTAGGAAGATCCACATTTGTTTAAAAGTTGTCCCGATAGAATAATACGCCGATGTGTATTTGGAGATGAAGCTAGTCAAATCTTAAACCATTGTCACACAGGACCAACAGGAGGGCATTATGAGCCTCAACTCACAGCAAGAAAAGGCTACGATGCTGGATTCTATTGGCCTACAATTTTCAAAGACGCACACCTTCTTTGCAAATCTTGTGATGCTTGTCAAAGGGCCGGAAAAATAATTCAACGTGATGAAATTCCACAAAATGTCATTCAAGTATGTGAAGTATTTGACGTTTGGGGTATTGACTTTATGGGTCTATTTTCAAAATCTCATAATAATCTCTACATTCTCATTGCTATTGATTATGTATCTAAATGGGCGGAAGCACAATCTCTCCCGACTAACGATGCACGAGTTGTAGTCAACTTTTTAAAACATCTTTTTGCAAGGTTTGGAACACCGAAAGCTTTAATAAGTGATTGGGGTACTCAATTTTGTAATAATCAACTTGAGAAAGTTCTCAAAAGATATGGAGTAACTCATAAAATCTCAACCGCTTATCATTCACAAATAAGTGGACAAGTTGAAAATACCAACCGAGCATTAAAACGTATTCTAGAGAAAACCGTAGGATCAAATCCGAAGGAATGGTCCATGAAATCGGAGGATGCACTCTGGGCTTTTAGAACAGCCTACAAAGCTCCAATTGGCACCACACCTTTTAAACTCGTTTACCGAAAAGCATGTCACCTTCCAGTAAAAATTGAACACAAAGCATTTTGGGCTTTGAAGACATGTAATCTTGATTTACATGAAGCCGGACGTCTACGGTTAAGTCAGCTAAACAAATTAGAAGAATTAAGACATGAAGCATACGAAAATTCGTTAATCTATAAAGAAAGAACGAAGAAATGGCATGATAAAAGAATCAGAAGTTCAAAAGAATTTAAAGAAGGAGACAGAGTTCTTCTTTTCAATTCACGATTCAAGCTATTTCCTGGAAAATTGAAATCAAGATGGTCTGGACCATTCATAGTCAAAAGAGTTTTCCCGTACAGAAAAGTAGAATTAATAAATTCAAATGGTATTGAATTTAAAGTTAATGGTCACAGAGTTAAACATTACATAGATAATCCAATGGAAGTTGAAGATGAAGTTAATCACAATTTCGACACCACAGCTAACTAAGTGTGGAAAAGTTCGAATCTTTTAAGGGTAATATGTATTTCTGTTAGTGTTAGATATTCTGTTTTCGTGTAGTTCTCGAGAATAGAATCCGAATGGTCTTTCCCTAGCAGACCCTAAAGAACTAGTCTTCTCCCTCCATTCTGATTTTTTTTTTTTTTTTTAGGTTTTACGAGATGAAGAATTCCTTTGATCTGAACCATGGTCTAATGCTACACGCTTTGATTACTAAACGTAATAATGACACACTTCCGAGTGACCTGGTGTCAGTAATAAGAGGCAAAATGGACGGAGTAAGAAAAGAACTCAGAAAAGATCATCATAAGATATATTTTGGTAAAGGAAAATCAAAATTCGCAACAAAAAGAAGAGCACGACACCTTGAAAGATGTCATAAATGCGTAAAATGGTCACACGAAGGTAAATGTTCAAACAATCAAACATATTCAAATACCGAATTTGTTACTCTATGCAGAGAAGGACCGTTCATATGTTTAGAAGAAAAGATATTGAAGAATCGAGGTTACGCTTACGTAGCTATGGAAAATCAAATCACACGATGAAACAACCCCAAACCGTTTAACCAAAAACGGAGTACTTTTTTTTTTTTTTTTGTTAGGTCCCAATATCACCCAAGTATACAAACCATTTCGAAATAGTTATCCATATACAATTTATCATAATAACACGTTAAACATTTTATCTCGACTCTTGGTTTACAATGACACCATACATCCTTACGAGAATGTATTTCACATACAAGGTTTGACTCGACACAACCAAACGATGCGACCTCGAAACATTTATACAACACCACGGTTAAGACACAATAGCCCAACCCGATACCAAGAGCATAATCCCGAGGATCTACAAAATCCCCAATCCACATCCATATCCGAAAGCTACCCCATAGAGCCCAAGCGCTACTACGCAACTAGTCTATCAACTAGCTAGCTTCACAATCACCATACCTGTAAAAAGGTAAACAACGAGAGGGGTAAGCTAACGCTTAGTGAATGCAATAGTTATACATATACATATATAATCTACTTACTTGCAAACACTTACACAATACCGCATACAAGCTAGCAATTCGACAGCCATGCAAACATCATGCATAAACTACTATCCACAATTCACAAGAAGCTAGCAACAACAATAGCATATAGTTCACAATTTAATATGCTAAATACAAATTCACTCAACCATGGTTAACCAATCGTACAAGGGAACGGTACTTGAAAGACCATCGGAGTTCGTAACATCCATTAGTGTTACTTAAACACCGCGTAATCACTAATCCCCCGGGTGATGTCTTGAACACCGCGACTAACTCACCCCCATGACAATGTGGCGTCTTGAACACCGCGACGATTCCACATGTCAATCAAAACAATGAGTGGTGTCTTGAACACCGCGACAATTCCACTCCCATGACAATGTGATGTCTTGAACACCGCGACAATACCACATGTCAATCAAACAATGAGTAGTGTCTTGAGCACCGCGACAATGCTACTCGTTACTTAGAATGTGGTGTCTTGAACACCGTGACAATTCCACATTCATATCACACAAATAAATACATTATATACGTACACGCATAATTATTCCACTCACCTCGAGATGCATGCACAAGTCATGTATGTAAAGTCGCCACCAAACGCAACCGAGCAAGCTTTTACCTATAATATACATATAGGTATTCACACAATCAACACACATTCCCTTCAAGAGAATTTGACGCAAACACCCTTAACCAAGGGTTTATACCTACCTCCACAATCCACCCATTTAGACACCTAAGTGCAAAATACACCTTTTTATACATTTAACGACACCCGAAGGTCCAAAACTAACGAGACTAGTTCCCGCGTTCCCGAAATACCCAAATACATCAACTTTAGCCATTAAATGCATACTATCTTGTATATTGCCCAAAAACCCGTTTCATGGTTGACCAAGTTTGACTTTATGGTTAAAATACCAATTTCAACCCGAAATCATTTCTCACGTTCACTTTCATTCAAAAATGCCATTTAACACTTAACAAAAAGTGTTTAACATCCATTTAATTCAATTTAGTGTCATTACCAAATTTGACCCAATCAAAGTCGACCCATTTTGACCTAAGTCTCAAAAACGCCCAAAATCACTAACGACTAGTGATTATATTACCAAAACACCAAATAACACCTAAAACAAGTATTTACATACTTAATTCACCAAAACTTGACTCAAAACCCATTTTGACACATAAACCCTAATTTTGACCCATTACAAAATTAGTCAACTCAAATACACCCAAAAAGGGTTTCAACGCTTCCAAAATCACTAAACTAAGTGAGTACACCCAAAACCAAAGCCTAATCATGGCCAAAACGTCAATCAACCCAAAACCCGCCATGTATAAAAAATAACTAGTTTCCATAAACCCACTTCATCATCTAAATGGGTTTTACAACTAAAAATCTAAAAACCCTAACTTGAATATTAAATCATAAAGATGAATTTCGGAATTAGAACATACCATTACTACCACAACGTAGCCGTGAACGAGGAGAACAACTTTAACTCTTGTGACCCGACCCAAAACACTCTTCTTCTTCCCCGATTTGAGCTTTCTCTCTCTAAACCCTTTACTCTCTCTCTAGGGTTTGGTGTGTGAGTGGGAGGGAAGGAGAATGAAGAGAATGAGGTTTGGATAAGATTGGGATCAGTTTTATGGCCAAAAACCCGTCCATATGTGAAATACCAACTTTGCCCTTCATTTAACTCATTAAAAGGCTGAACAGCACCAGATCGTGCCTATTGTCGCGCCGCGGAGCAATTTGTCGCGCCGTGGCCCAAAGGGTGATTTTAGAACATGTTTTTCAAGCTTTCTGACCTTCAACATAGGCATTTGTCGCGCCGCGGAGCAATTTGTCGCGCCGTGACAATTGCCTGTTTCATCTGAACTTCAGCAAACTTGTTTTGGCCATAACTTTTTGACCGTAACTCCGTTTTCGATGAATCAAATATCGTTGGAAACGTAATAAGATTTCCTTTCTAATGGTAAGGTTTTGAAATGTCAACTCAAACTTTATTTGGGATCGAAAGGTACGTACACATCATGTAACTCAAACAACGTCCAGTTTTCTTCGACATTCGAACAAGCAACACGTGTACGCTTGGTACACTTCATGCACTCATCGTACAATCATCTTTATACTATTATACAATCAAGTATGAACATTCTAAAGATCAATCAAGTACCTCAGACATGTATGAAGAAAAACGGGATGTTACACACGACTCTCCTATGAGTCGGCTAAAGCAGGTCTCTGAGAATTCTATCTCACAGGTAATTATGTACAGTTTTTATTTTTATTTTTATTTTTATTGCTTTTAACCTTTTGATAATAAACGCTGAATCGTTCGCTATAAAATATTAAATTGGTATTCAATAAAATTAGGTATGCGTAACCGAAATTATTGATATCATACAAAAATTTATTACATCACTGCAAAATTTACCGTTTATTCTTAATGTATAAATATCTTTAATCAATCAACCCAAAATATTTCAGAAATTCGTCAGGAGTAAAACTAGGTTATGAAACCGAAATTACTTTACCGAAAAGAGGGGCGTATATTTTTGATAATATTTGATTGATTAAAGTGGGATAAAAAGACCAAAAAGATTTTTAATTTTAATTTTTACCTTGTTTTTTAATATATAAATATTAAATTAATATTGTAAACTTTTTAAAATCAATATATTTAAGTTTGTACATATTTGAAAAATTAATATTTTTAATATAAGTTTGTATGTATAAAAACAAAAATATAATATAAATTTGGTGTGAATTTTTAATTTTAATAATATGAATTTTTAATTTTATGCATTTTGGTGTGAATTTAAAAACAAAAATTTTATTTATTTCATTAAGTTAAAAATGTGATTTCTAAAATTCGTCGTGAGTTGAAAACTAGGTCGTTGAACCGAAATTGCTTTACCCAAGGGAGGGACGAGAAATTTTATTATCATTATTTTTAATCTTATTGAATTAAAGTATGCCAAAAACAAAAAAAAACCCCGAAAATCTTTGCTTTTAAAACAATCACTTTAAAATGACAAATTTTAAAATTTTGTCGAGGGACGGAGTAGGTAAACGTACCGAAACTACCTCTACCTAAAGTAAAAGGAAACAAAATTTTAAAAATTATTCATTTAAATTGTTTTAATAAATAAAGATTATATATATATATATATATATATATATATATATATATATATATATATATATATATATATAATATTATGTATATATTTGTTTGTAGTTTATATTATGTACAAAACAGGGTAAAATAGCTCACTTTCAAAAACTGGCATTAAGTTCAGCAAAAGCTACTAATTTTAACGACAAGACGTAAAATTTCAAATGTGATATAAAACAATAGGTTTGCAAACTCGGTATTTTTAATCATTTTTCTACATTAATCACCCTCATGAATTTAAATTTTTACTGATTTCTTGCAAATGAGGGCATTGCAAGATAATAAGTGTGGGAAGGGGTTAAAATCTTTCGGATTTTTAAAATTTTTGACTTATACACTTGGTTACCATTAAAAATACTAGTAACGTAGTAGTTGTATTAGAATTTATTGCTCTCTGATAATAAAGAACAGCCCTAGTCTTATATACTGACTACCAATTCTAGTAAAAATTTTTAAAATTTTCAATTAAATGAACTCAAAATCATGTTTATACAAATTTATGAACAATAAAACTAGGTATTAACACCGAAATTATTGTTACCTCGGAAAGGACATAAATTGAGAAACAACCCAAAATGTTAGAATTCATTTAAAATGGAATAGAGGAAAATAAAAAGGCAAAGAAAGGAAAATAAAAGCCAAGTGTGGGAAAAATTTACCAAGTTATTTAAAACATATATCACATATTTTTATACAAATAATTGAAGATACTTTTGTTTTGGACGATATTTATCAGTTTTACCCAGTTTATTGTAATTTAAAAGGAAGTAAAGTCTTCCGAGAGAAAAAGAAACGCGCTTCTTGATTTAGGTCATGAAGTTGTCGTCCAGACCAGTTGTAGAGTCTACGAAAAATCTTGAAAAGTTTTCTCGAAAATCAGCTGGAAATCCATGGACCTCAGCATCAAACAGGGTCGCCAAGTGGTCAGACTTATCCTAACCATGAGAGGATATGTCTCGTACAATGGGGGCACCGTGCAAATTAGCTTATAAGACTAATAAATCAGATCCCCAGAAAGGATAATCTCCTTAAAGATCAAAAATCAGCTTTTAAGACTGATATTACTCAATCCTTGAGATTGACTTTTAAAGATTGAGAATTACAAACTCATGGAATTCGATGATATCTAAACTCGAGCTTGAACGAGAAAATATTTTGATCAAATTACAACCCGATTTGTTTTCTGAAAACCCATTTTTAATGCGTTCATTACCAATGAACGTAAAATCCTAGGAATTCACCAGGAATTCATTAGATCACCTGAACCAAATCGGGTGTCAACCGTAAGAACGGTGGTTGCATAGCATGGTCGAAGACAGGACCTTGTGCCAGACCGAAAAATTATAGGGTGATCTTTACTATTTCTCCTACAAAGGATAGTAATTGCATCCGACACGTTATAGACCATAATCAAAAGCATGTCATTAGACATTGCCTTAACAGTTGCTTGTTCAACGCTTTCCTTTACAACCGGACGGTAGTTTACCGAAAGGTAATATACGGAGTAAGTATACTGGATGTGTTGCTTTTCCAATACAAGGTTAGCAAGTGGGTGCCACAAAACCATAAGTTTTAAGCTAAAATTTTCAAATCTGAAACCCACCAAACCCACAAAAAAAATTTGCAAACACCGGTGACGGGTTATTCCGGAAAACTTATCTAGGGTAAAAGATAGATTTAAATTTCAAAAGATCAAATGTTTTCATAAAGATCCAATTTCCTAAAGGATCTAAATTTTCATAGTCATGTGGGACTGTAAACCACATCGTTACTACCATTGTTCATACCGCCGTATAGAAATCACTAATGTACAAAGTGTGAAGAATAAAGAAGTGATTCTAGTATTTTTATTTCAAGACTATATTGCTTGAGGACAAGCAACGCTCAAGTGTGGGAATATTTTATAATGCTAAAAACGAACATATATTTCATAGCATTATCCCTCAAGAAAGACAAGCTTTTAGTTGCAATTGTTCTATTTACAAGTAATATTCGTTTAAATAATAAAAGGAGAAGACAAAAGACAGATTCGACGATTTGAAGACGCAGATGACCAAAAAGCTAAAAAGTACAAAGTACAATCAAAGTGGTTCAAATTATTGATAAGAAACGTCTAAAAGTTACAAGAGTACGAGCCGCAAAACGCAAAATACAAGATATTAAACTGTACGCAAGGACGTTCGAAAATCCGGAACCGGGACCAGAGTCAACTCTCAACGCTCTACGCAACGGACTAAAAATTAAAAGTCAACTATGCACATGAATATAATATAATATATAATTAATTCTTAAAAATTATATATATATATATATATATATATATATATATATATATATATATATATATATATATATATATATATTAAAACCGTCTGCAAGAAGAAAACAAGCAAATGTGAGCTGTCCCAGGGGGCCATGCGATCGCATGGCCTGGCAGTTATAAACCCATGCGATCGCATGGTGAACAGTATCAGCTGACATCCTATAAATTTCGTGTGTTTTGGTCGAATGAGATACACCTTTTTCTCTCTATCTCTCACGTAATATATATATATATATATATATATATATATATATATATATATATATATATATATATATATATATATATATATATTAATTTTAATTTTAATTTTAATTTTAATTTTAATTTAATAATAATAAGGGTATGTTAGCGAATGTTGTAAGTGTGTAAGTCGAAATTCTGTCCGTGTAACGCTACGCTATTATTAATCATTGTAAGTTATGTTCAACCTTTTTAAATTAATGTCTCGTAGCTAAGTTATTATTATGCTTATTTAAGCCGAAGTAATCATGATGTTGGGCTAAAATATTAAAGACGGGGTAATTAGTCTTTGTACCATAATTGGGGTTTGGACAAAAGAACGACACTTGTGGAAATTAGACTATGGGCTATTAATGGGCTTTATATTTGTTTAATTGAATGATAGTTCGTTAATTTAATATAAAGATTTACAATTGGACGAACCTATAAATAACCATATACACTCGATCGGACATGATGGGCGGGATATTTATAAGTACTAATAATCGTTCATTTGACCGAACACGGGAATGGATTAATAGTCAATGGACTCATTAAAACAGGGGTGAATTATGTACAAGGACACTTGGCATAATTGTTAACAAAGTATTAAAACCTTGGGTTACACGCAGTCGATATCCTAGTGTAATTATTAAACAAAGTATTAAGACCTTGTTACAGTTTAAGTCCCCAATTAGTTGGAGTATTTGACTTCGGATATAAGGATAATTTGACGAGGACACTCGCACTTTATATTTATGACTGATGGACTGTTATGGACAAAAACCAGATGGACATATTGAATAATTCAGGACAAAGGACAATTAACCCATGGTAATAAACTAAAATCAACACGTCAAACATCATATTATGGAAGTTTAAATAAGCATAATTCCTTTATTTCATATTTCATTGTACTTTTATTTACTGTCATTTTATTTATCGCATTTTTTTATTATTGTACTTTTTAATTATCGCAACTTTTATTTACTGTCAATTTATTTATCGCACTTTTAATTATCGCACTTTAATTTATCGTTATTTACTTTATGCTTTAAATTAAGTTATATTTATTTTTAATATTTTACATTAGGTTTTAACTGCGACTAAAGTTACAAAATCGACAAACCGGTCATTAAACGGTAAAAATCCCCCTTTTATAATAATACTACTACTTATATTTATATATATATTTATAAACAAATATAGTTTTTAAAAATATAGCGTTAAACTTGGCTAGATCCCTGTGGAACGAACCGGACTTACTAAAAACTACACTACTGTACGATTAGGTACACTGCCTATAAGTGTTGTAGCAAGGTTTAGGTATATCCACTCTATAAATAGATAAATAACTTGTGTAAAATTGTATCGTATTTAATAGTATTTCGTAATAAAAATATATCTATTTCGTATACGCCTCTGCACACATCACCAACCGATAAGGAGTGGTACCAATTGGCGTTTTGTAGGTGGTTCTAAATGCCCACAAAGCTTCGTCGAGCTTATTTGCCCACTCCTTCGGATTCGACCCCAGAGTTTTCTCAAGAATCCCTTTAAGAGCTCGATTGGTATTCTCAACTTGTCCGCTCGTTTGGGGATGGTATGAAGTAGAAACTTTATGGAGAACTCCATATCGTTTCAATACCTTCTCCATTTGGGCGTTACAAAAATGAGTACCCCTATCGCTAATCAAAGCTTTAGGAGTTCCAAATCGAGAGAATAAACGCTGAAGGAACGAAATCACAACTCGTGCATCGTTTGTAGCCAAAGCTTGCGCTTCGGACCATTTAGACACGTAGTCAATGGCAACGAGTATGTAACTATAATTCTGAGATTTCGGAAATGGCCCCCATAAAGTCAATCCCCCAAACGTCAAATACTTCGCAAACTTGGATGCTTTGTTGAGGCATCTCATCCCGTTTGGTGACTTTACCGGCCCTTTGACAAGAATCGCACGATTTGCAAATCTGGTGGGCATCCTTGAAAATTTTCGGCCAAAAGAAGCCGGCATCATTGACTTTACGCCCCGTGATTTGGGGTCCAAAATGCCCACCGGTAGGCCCACTATGGCACTCGGTCAAAATACGCATACACTCTTCACCGGAAACACACCGGCGGATAACCCCATCGGGACAACAACGAAAAAGATAGGGAGCCTCCCAGAAGTAGTACTTAAGGTCACTGAAGAATTTCTTCCTCTTTTGATGTGACCACCCTTTTTCCAAGAATCCCCCAACGAGTTATTAGCAATGTCCACGTACCATGGCTCGTCTACCTTGTCCATCGCCATGAGATATTCATCGGGAAAATCATCATGGATCCTCGATTCGTGAAGGACTTCGAGATTTGGATTCTCGAGTCTAGACAAGTGGTCAGCCGCTAGATTTTCAGCACCCTTCTTATCCCGGATCTCGATATCGAATTCTTGCAAAAGCAAGATCCATCTAAGCAGTCGAGGTTTTGCATCCGATTTCGAAAATAGGTACTTCGGAGCAGAATGGTCCGTAAAAACAATAGTCTTAGACAAGACTAAGTAAGACCGGAACTTATCAAACGAAAAGACCACCGCAAGGAGCTCCTTTTCAGTGGTAGTATAATTCAATTGCGCTCCCTGCAAGTTCTTGCTTGCATAATAAATGGTTCGGAAATGTTTCTAGACCCTTTGACCCAAAACAGAGTCAACAGCAAAATCAGAAGCATCGCACATAAGCTCGAATGGAAGGGACCAATTCGGAGCAATTATGATGGGTGCATTGATCAGTTTCTCCTTAAGAAGATTGAATGCCTTTAGGAATTCTTCGGAGAAATTCCACGGTGTGTCCTTTTCGAGGAGTTTGTTCATCGGGTTAGCAATTTTAGAAAAATCCTTAATGAACCGCCGGTAAAAACCGGCGTGCCCGAGAAAACTCCGAACACCCTTAACATCGGTGGGAGGTGGAAGGTTCTTAATAGCCGTTACCTTCGCTGGATCCACCTCAATACCGTCCTTAGAAATCATGTGCCCGAGGACTATGCCCCCTTGAACCATGAAATGACACTTTTCCCAATTGAGCACAAGATTAGACTTTTCACACCTTTCCAACATCCGTTCTAAATTAAGAAGGCATGAATCGAAAGTGTCACCGAAGACCGGAAAGTCATCCATGAACACCTCCATGCAGTCCTCTATCATATCATGGAATATGGCCATCATGCACCTTTGAAAAGTAGTTGGAGCATTGCAAAGGCCAAAGGGCATGCGTCGGTATGAAAATGTGTCATACGGGCACGTGAAAGTAGTTTTCTCCTGGTCCTCGGGCGAGATAGGAATTTGAAAATAGCCCGAAAAACCATCAAGAAAACAGTAAAAGCTGTTTTCCGCTAAGCTCTCTAGCATTTGATCCATGAAAGGTAACGGGAAGTAGTCCTTGCGTGTGGCGTCGTTCAACTTACGATAGTCAATACAAACACGCCACCCCGTGACAGTCCTAGTGGAAATTAACTCATTTTTATCATTAGTGGTAACAGTCATACCACCTTTCTTAGGTACACAGTGTACCGGGCTAATCCAAGGACTGTCAGAGATCGGGTAAATCAGACCTGCATCGAGGAGCTTAATGATCTCTTTCTTCACGACATCTTGCATGTGCGGGTTCAACCTCCTTTGTCGTTGCACCACAAGTTTTGGTGTTATCCTCCATTAGGATTCTCTGGGTGCAATAGGAGGGACTAATACCCTTAATGTCGTGAATTTTCCATGCAATGGCCAGTTTATGGGCCTGCAGCATGGTTACAAGCTCAGTTTTCTGACCTGTAGTAAGAGAAGAAGAAATAATTACCGGGAGCTTAGATTCCTCCTGCAAATAAGCATATTCCAAATGATCTGGAAGTGGCTTCAATTCTAACTCGGGAGGTTCTTCAATTAAAGACTTGCTCCGGTTATCCGCATCACGTTCGAGTTCCTTGAACTCCTCCTCAGTCGGCTCATAGCCGTTTTCCATCAAGGTGGTCAAAATATCCACCTCCTCAACCTGCAACTCTTCATCAATTTCAACCAATGAACACTCTCCTGAACCCTGTAACTCTGGGAATTCCTGTAAAAACTCAGACTGGACATTCACAGTGTTAAGAAAATAACATGTACCATCAGTGTAGGCAGGGCATTTTAAAGCATGGTCGATTGAGAAAGTTGCATGCAAATCATCTATCCTAAGGGTCAACTGTTGGCCATAGACATCAATGATACATCTAGCCGTATTTAAAAATGGCCGACCCAAAATTAGTGGAATCCTCTCATCCACTTCCATATCCAACACCACGAAATCGGCCGGGAAAACCAACGACCCGGTCTTAACTAGCATATTCTTTATAATTCCACGAGGGAATTTAATGGAGCGGTCAGCCAGTTGAATAGCCATACGCGTGGGTTTCAACTCCCCGGGGTCTAGCTTTAAGTAAATGGAATATGGCATTAAATTTATGCTAGCCCCCAAATCTGCCAACGCCCTCATACAATCCAAATTACCCAGTAAACAAGGAATGGTGAAACTCCCAGGATCCTCAAGCTTCTCGGGAAGCTTGTTTGCAACTACCGCTGAGCATGCGGCATTCAACCTAACTAAAGACACGTTCTCTAGCTTCTTCCTGTTAGTTAGCAAGTCCTTAAGAAACCTTGCATACTTGGGCATACTTGCAATCACATCAATAAAAGGCAAATTAATGTTAACTTTTTTAATCAAGTCCATGAACTTGGACTTTTCTGCCTCCAGCTTCTCCAATCTCTGCTTCCTTGAGAATGGGAGCAAAGGTTGATACTCTTTAACTACTGGTTTAGCAGCAACAGTTTCCGGTACCCTCACAACTTTCTCAATCACCTGTTCCGGCTCCTTTCCCCCCTCCGGTTCACTAACAACAACCGGCTCACTATCCTTAACCAACGGCACTCGCAAATCATACTCATCGGGCTTCCTCGGTGGATCATATGCTAAACCACTTCGGGTGGTGATAGCATTAACGTGCCCATTCTTCGGGTTATTATCTGTCTTACTCGGTAACTCCCCTGATTTCCTCTCATTATTCTGATTAGCAAGTTGACCAATTTGTTTCTTCAAATTCTGAATAGCTACTTGTTGATTTCGAAACATTTGATCATTCTTCTCATTGTTCTGAGTAACAGTAGTAACAAGCTGAGTTTGAGACATCACAAGCTTTTCGATCATAGCTTCAAGGTTGGACTTTTTCTCTTCGGCTTGGGGTTTCTGAAAATACCCGGGAGCTTGCTGTTGATATCCTCCACTAGAACCTGGCTGGAACCTCGAACCTTGATTACCTTGAGGGTTATAGGGATTGTTGAAATTCCTATTAAACTGCGCACTTCCCTGAAACTGATTGTTGTTCTGTTGACTAATATAAGCGATCTCTTCTTTCTGATTCATAGTCAAACCTGTATCACAATCTTTGCCTAAGTGTAATCCCCCACAAAATTCACAACCAACCTTAATACCATGCATGTCCTTCTCCAACTTCTCCAAGTGTCTACCAAATTTGTCTAACTTAGCATTAATAGACCCATAATCATCATATGCACCAGTGGTTTCGGTTCTCTTAACTGACGCTGAACGAGTTGACTCATGATCTTGATGCCATTCGTGAATGTAAGCAGCTTGCTTTTCAATAATCTCTAATGCCCGTTCTTCGGTTTTATCCATTAAAGTTCCACCTGCTGCTTGATCAATACTCTGACGAGTTGGGATGTCACACCCCTTATAGAAAATCTGGACCTTTTGTAAATCATTCAACCCGTATTGCGGACACGAGCGTAACATATTAGAATAACGGTCCCAAGCATCAAATAGTGTCTCGCTGCTCTTTTGTCTGAATTGAGAAATATCTGCTTGAAGTCTAGCAGCTCGAGACGCAGGAAAAAACTTTGATAAGAACTTATCTACCAACGTATCCCAAGATGTAATTGCTCTTTCCGGTTGCTTATCTAACCATCTCTTAGCTTCTCCCTTAAGAGTCCAGGGAAAAAGCCTCGTCTTGATCGAAGTATCGGCAACCTCATGCAGTTTGAACAAGTTGCAAACATCATTGAAAATACGAAGATGCTCGTTAACATCCTCACTATCCTTGCCATGAAATTGGCAGTCAGAAGAAATCAAACTCAGGATCGGCCCTGTAATTTGAAAAGGCCGAGTGATATTCGGTTGAGTTATCGAATTGCCTTGGCCCCCTCGTGTGGCCTTCAACTTTTCTGCCATAGTCTGAGGACGATTCGGTTGATCAGCTTGGTCAGCCATATCTTCAGTCTCGAAAAGATCTAATGAAATGTAAGATTCTTCTTCTTCTCTGATTTCAGGTGGTGTATCGGGCACCACGGTCTCAGAACTACTACCCAAATTAATTATATTAGCACTCGAAGAAAAAGATGAATCCACTGTAGACTGTTGCTCTTGACTTAACGCTCTGAATAACTCTCTTTTGGGTTCTACAAATGGTTGAAGAATCGGAAAATTAGATGAACGCGTATGTGGCATGCACTACCTGTTATCTGCGAAATCACAACTAACAACTGATTAAACGCACCGATTCAACTGAGAATATACGCAAAGAAATAATAAACTATAACTAAAACTAAACTAAGAACAATTAGATAACAATCTTAATTTCCGACACAACTGTCCCCGGCAGCGGCGCCAAAAAAAACTTAATGTGTGAAATCTAGTATATAATTTATCTTTGGAAAATGCCGGTTAAAAGATTACTACACACTAACGGGCAGTGTACCCGATCGTGTAATAGTATAAAGTTGGTAATTCCGAAATCGTTCCAAGGACAGTTTAAACGTGAGAATTAAGATTGCAACTAATAAAATAAACTAAGTTAATCTATGAAAATCGAAAGTACGAGATAGTTTGTTTTGTGGCTATTTAACGATTAGCCAAATCAAAGATTGATTAAAAGTAAAAGACAATATTTTTGTGTTTTTAAATTTATAAAAATAAATGCTGACTCAACGAATAGTAAAGATATTTGAATTCAATGGATAAAAGAATGTTCGCCTAGATCTCCTATTCGCACTGTCGGATGATTTGTTATTAAGCTCTAGTTCAATTTATTAATACATGCAACTACAAAGTCGGTTTACCCAGAGTTCTCTTTTAGCAAACACGTCAAACTTGGATTTATTGGCTTAGGGTTCCTTTCACCAAAGACCTCTTTCGTTTGTGACTTAGTAATTAACTAATTACAAGATTAAGATTCAATTGGTTACGCGTTCGCTCCACACAATTCACTCCTATTTTGTTTAATCTATGTTACCCGGTTTACCCCCTTGGTCCAGTAAGCACCTAATTGGTTAAGACAAATCAATTGAAAACTAGTGTACTAAATTGAAACAGGGTTCCCTTTGTTCAAACAAGATCACTAATCAACCTAGTAATAATAATCAACCCCCACAAAAATGGTTCTTAATCAAAACTCATAATTATCATGCATTAATCAATAAAACATTAAAGTATCATCCAAACACATACAAATATTCAATCTAGACAAACATTAAAAAGCTTAGCCAACCATGGCTAAAACCAAGATCACAAATAAACAATTAAGAGTATTCATTATGAAGATAAGAATTAAACCTAATGAAAATTGTGTTCTTGAATGATGAACGGATCGAAACGCGTTTCCGGAATGATTGATGCGTTAGAATGACCTTGGGATTCCCCAAAAATCACCTTGGTTCGTCAAAAAGCTGCTGGAATTCGTGTGGATGCAAAAGTGATAAGTTAGGGTAAAAATTCGGGCTTTAAATAGGTGGATTCTGAAACCGACAGAACATGGAGCGACGCTCCAAATATGGAGCGGCGCTCCAGATAACTGGAAACTCATCTCTTGATTTCTAAAAGCACTCGAACTGTAATTTATGCCTACTGGAGCGGCGCTCCATGTTTTGAAGCGGCGCTCCAGACCTTTTTTTGCTGAATCCGGACTATAAAACTCATAAATCACTCGTTTTCGAACCAAACTCGAATCAAACCAATCTCTTTCACTTGTTTCCAAAGAAAATCACTAAAACCATCAAATAACTTCAAATTTCATCTCCTTGGTCTTAGAACTCGAACCTTCACAACACTTATTGAAATAACACCAAATCGTATCCAAAATGACCAAAATATGCCCGATATCGCTAAAGAAAACGCGTATGAAATATGCGATATCAGACCTCATAACCAAAAAGAGCGAAAATTCAATTAAACAATATTTTTACAGATCCCTCTTATACCACCGAGCATTTAGCTAAGTGATATTCGGTCTTGGAGTACGTGTCCCGGATCCAAGGGAGAATCGAAGAACGTGATCCGGGTTCGATTCTCACTCAAGGGTTTTACTTCCCTGGATTCAAGTTGAATAGGCTTCCCCCAGCGGATGTTAAAGGATATGATCGGGTGATGAGTACTCCGCATAGTGTAAACCCCGTCAGTGACCCCATACATGTTGGTCTAGAAAAACAGATCGAGTTGATAGTCACAAAACACTAAACACGCTCAAGCATACATCTAAAACTAGAAACCGCATTTATTTATTGTTCTTCAAAACTCAAGTGATTACATCACAGCATGAAACCAAAATGCGTTATTACAGGAAAACAAAGCTGATATGGATAGGATATATATCAGCACACAACAGACAACAGACTCACAACATAGATTAAGCTTTCCAAGATGACAATGGAGGAGTCTCGGAGTTCACATATGTTGTAAGACCAGACCCATATCGATCCCCCTTAACTGAATCAGCTGATGCAATGGATTCAAGTTCAGCCATCTCTTCTGGTGTGAGCTTAACAGATAAAGCTCCAATGTTCTGTTCAAGGTTTTGTATCTTGGTGGTTCCTGGAATGGGGACCACATCGTTTCCCTGGTGGTGAACCCAAGCCAATGCCAGCTGTGATGGTGTACATCCCTTCTTAGTCGCTATTTCATTAACCCTTTCGAACAAGATCTTGTTGTGCTCAAGATTTTCAGCTTGGAACCTTGGCAGGAACTATTATACGAAAAATTCATAATCTGAGTATAACGATACCATTAAGAAAAGACAAAATGTTATGCGGATGTAGCTCTTATTCGAACATATTTTGTAGAGGTGGCAATTTGGATCCACTTCCTTATGGATGAGCTGATTTGGGTTATGTCTTATCTCAAACGGGTCAGACAGGTAAAGTAAAAATGGATAGCTTTTAAGACAACAGGTAAAACGGATCAGATGGCTTCAAAGTCCAAAGTGTATCTTTGATGTAAATAACTCTGTTTATTATTTGAATCCAAAAAATTAGACCAGTAATAAAAACAACACTTCTGCAATCAGATTTGACACGCTAATTTTTTTTAACTGACTTTTTTTAAAAAAAAAACTAGCAAATTGCTAGAATTACAAACATAACAAAGGATTACAAAGCCACTTGGCCCAACTAAAAGAAAATTTACTGGTAGCTGTAATCCAAGTATAAGAAGAAAGACATATACAATGAAAAATATCATTCCTCCTAATCAAAAGGGACCCAAAGGTGTGATAAAAAAAAAGTTCAGAAAAAAGTTTTCTAGGTCGACCCAACCCATTTCAGTCTAAACACAAAGAACCTATCTCGGTGCAAACATGGTTTGATCGGTTACCCTGCCCCACCTGACCCACTCACTTTTAGTTATTTTTATTGTAATAGAGGGAGCAAAATGATAATTTAGAACAAAAAATTGTAACATACAGACCTTACGGAAGTCCCCTTCTTCCAACTTGTCCATCATTTTAGGACCAGATGATAAGAATCCTCGTCCTAGAGGGCTGTATGCAACAATCCCGATTCCTAGTTCTCTAATAGAGTACCAAAGTAAAAAAAAAAAAAAAAATGTATATTTTATTATTTAGTGTTGAGTATATAACAAAATAGAAAAGGAAAAAGAAAAAGAAATGCAGCACATAATAGAAGAGTAAACAATATCCAACCTGCAAGTTGGAACGATCTCTTCCTCGACATCTCTTGTCCACAAGGACCATTCTAGTTGTATAGCTGTTAACGGGTGCACAGCATGGGCTCTTCTGATGGTTGATGCAGATGCCTCCGATAGTCCAATATATTTAATTTTTCCTTCTTCAACCAACTTCTTTAGTTCTCCCATCTAAAATTTAAAATAAAACACTTGAAGATATCAATAATACTAAAAACACATATAGGGTGTGCCTTCACTAGAAGTTCAATATTGAGTTATGGACCCTCATTTAGTAGAAGTTACACCATAGTACTCTTTTGTGGATCTAGACAATCGGGAAGACAATTTGTCTACTTTAAGTAATTTAGACGGTTGGAACAACTGAAATGACAATTCATTAAGAGAAAAGGTATTTGTCCCATCTTTCTCAATGTGAACTTACACCGAGTTTGAACAAAACAGGAAGGAATGATAAGCTATTACATATATCGACTATATTATAAAAAAACTAGGCATGAGTCATGATCATGGATGCAGTCATGTTAGTGACCTATGTCGTTTTCTTTCTCTATTTTTTGTCAATCCACAGGGAAAACGAAAATAGGATCCTAACGCAAGCTTATGGAGGATGATGGTGTCATAGAAATAGCTAAAAGAGAGTAATATCAATTCTAAGTTGAACTATTAACCAGAGCACAATTTTATAATTTCACAATATATGTCACTTTCTTTTTCTATCATTTTTCAATAATAGGGAACAAGAGTCAGAGTGCAAGTGAAAATAGGATATAACGCAAGGCTATGGAGGATGATGGTGTCAGAGACATAAATAAAAGAGACCAATATCAAGCCTAAATGGTGCTGTTATTAGATACAACACAAACACCGATACCTAATCCCACATTAGTGGGTTACGGGGAGTAAGATGCAAAAAATCATTCCTCTCCCGAAGGTAAAGAGACTAAGGCCCCGTTTGGCTCACGGAATCCAATAGGATTCCGGCGGAATTGGAATTGAATTCAAACACGACGTGTGTCTAAATTTAATTCCAATTCCACCAGAATCCCATTGGATTCCATGAGCCAAACGGGGCCGTCCAACACGAATGAATAAATACGAGTGCAAATATAGATACATAGATTAATGTAAAAATACATTTATTTAATATTCTAAGCTCTAATTATAAATAAATATATACAATTATATGATGTGACAACGATACATTGTGGTACGATCAGCTACCTCAACATTAAAATAGATACAATGCTAACCTAGTATAATATAGAGTTCAAACGAAGATAATACAACTCTCCTAGTATCTGCAATAAGAAATAAAACTTACCTAATAAGGCAGTTAGGACACATATGTAGCTGTTTTCTGTTTATTTATTACGGATAAATGGATGTGGTTCTTTATTTAATACTCTGTATACTTGTACAACTAAAATTCACTACAAAATCAGTTAAATCCTAGCAACCATGACAACACAATTTGTTGAACCACATAGACACTTTGTATATTATTATAGTTTCGTGCAGCCATTATTATGCGCATTTCTAATATATAGGTCCGATTTTCCTAACCCACCTTTATATTCGATAAGCAAATTGTCAATATCCTCACAAATAGTAGCAATGAAGTTTCAAAACCAAAAATAATAATTTAAATGATGCCTTTCAGAATACAAACAAACATCAAAACAAGGATCGTAGAACAAAACTAACCGTGATTTCGATCGGTAAACGAGTATCAATCCTGTGCTGATAATACAAATCAATACAATCGACTTCAAGTCTCTGCAAACTAGCTTCACAACAAGCCCTAACATAAGCTGGATCACCACAAACTTCCCTTATACCATCCAATTTTACCCCAAATTTAGTAGCTAACTCAACTTTATCCCTCATCCCTCCCTTTAAAGCCTACAATTCAAATATATAAATCTAATTACTAAACCCTAATTTCACTATAATCATAATTGATGATTGATGATAAAATTGGTACCTTGCCGATAAGGATCTCGTTGAGTTTGGGGCCGTAGATATCGGAGGTATCGAGGAAAGTTATGCCGGAGTTAATGGCGTGGTGGATGAGTTTGATCATGTCGGGTTCGGGTTTGGGTGGTCCGTAGAAAGCGGACATACCCATACATCCTAAACCTTGAGCTGATACTTCTAAACCTTGTGAACCTAACTTGACTCTTGGAATTGTTGTCATTTTTTCGAAATTGAATCTGTTATTCTTTTATTAAGGATTGATTGATGATTGAAAGGAAGAAGAATTGTGGATTTAATCTGGAAAAACATTGATCAATTTAAAGAGAGTGATGAAGTTGGTACGGTAGTGAGTAGTGGTGGTAAGTTAAAGTCAAACGATGTAATGCATGACGATTTTATGACGTAAGCACTTACGATTTGGTTCAAAAATTCGTGATCGCATTGACATTCATTTTGCTTCCGATTTTCAAAATTCTCCGGTACATATTCCACTTATCAAATACGGAGTAATGTATTTTTACTTCTCTCTAATTGGTAAAAACTAGTTGTCGAACCCTCACTTTGCGCTGGGGTTTTCGTTTTAAATGCATTTTATTGTGTTTATTTTGTAAAATTATTTCGTGGCTAACGATGATGTCGTTGAAGCGCAACTCGAGTCGAACTAAAAGGTATAACCCATTAAAGATTTAAATGTTATTTTAAATTAAAAATATACGTGCATCTCCGCGTTTCGCTATGGGATTGTTGACTATTAAAAATTAATGCAATTAACTCGTCATTTTGTGGAGAAAAATATAAAGGAAACCAAAAAATAAAAAATAAAAAAAAATTGTTATAACAGGTAAAGAAAAATATAAAAAAAAAGAAACAAAAATTGTTACAGTACCATTGCTACAGTGATTCTGTTGCTACATTAATAGATAAAAAGATGAAACTGCCCCAGGTACTATTCAACATTTTTGTCTAATAGTTAATATGATAATTGATCAAATTAGTTCTTTTTTTTCGAAAATTTTATTGAAAACAAAAGGAACCTTTTCCTAGGCACCTAGCGAGCAACTAGAAGGACCAAAATCACATCAATTACATTGGCGTCAGGAGTCAAGAATTTCAACACAAATATAGCCTCCCTATACTAAAAATTCAATTAAAGGAAACATTACGAATTAAATCAAAATAGTGAAACCTTTTTAATTGGAGAAGAAGAAAACATCTGTAACGACCCCAAAACTGTTTACTAGAAAACATGACTTTCTTTTCTTTCTTTTTTTTAAACAACAAACAGATTCTGGTTAGACCATATGCGCGGCGCGCGCTAAAGCGTGAATCAAAGTCAAAAGCTGACAACTTGGCATCCCACCAGAATTTGGCGATTTGCGCGGCGCGCAAGGCACGTGCGGCGCGCAATTCAACTGGATAACAGGGTCAACCCCTTTATGACAAAACACAAACCACTTTCAATCCAACCCAAGTTTAATTATTTCAAACAATACGCAAACGGGTTTTATACGAAAAAAGGTATTCGACCCTCGGGTCTCCAACGACCCATGAATACAAGACGTGACTAATTCGACCCAATTACACTGTTAAATGAGTTAGAACTCTATAATCCAACCCGATACCAAGAGCATAATCCCGGGGACCACCAATTCCCCAATCCACGTGCACTATCCAAAAGTTACCCCGTCGAGCCCAAACGCTCCTATGCATCTAGTCTAAAAACTAGCTAGCTTCATAATTATAACGACCCGTCCTAATCCATCTGGACGAATACATTACATTTGGTTACATCGCGAGGTACTTGACCTCTATATGATAAATTTTACAAACATTGCATTCGTTTTTAAAAGACAAACTTTCATTTCATCGAAAGTTGACGGCATGCATAACATTTCATAATATATCCAACTATAATTGACTTAATAATAATCTCGATGAACTCAACGACTCGAATGCAACGTCTTTTGAAATATGTCATGAATGACTCTAAGTAATATCTCTAAAATGAGCAAAATGCACAGTGAAAGATTTCTTTCATACCTGAGAATAAACATGCTTTAAAGTGTCAACCAAAAGGTTGGTGAGTTCATAAGTTTATCGTAAACAATAAAATTCATCATTTTGATAGACCACAAGATTCAAATACAGTACACCTATCTCGTGTACGAAACCATTTTCATAAATCTTAGTAACCGTAAACATATCTCGTGTACAAAAATATCATACACATAACCTGTGTATAAAATCATTCTCTCGATACATAACATTCACTTTTCATTCATTGTTTGGCATGGTAACCGACCTTAACATATAATGCGCATAAATAATATCCTCAAAAACAGAACATCTCGTCTGTATAATATATAAACCTCGAAGTACTAAACACCACGCCCACTAGCTCTTTCGTCTAGTGAACATTCTGGGTAGGGCTGTTAAACCCGGTAGCTACCTTTAGAATTCGCGTGAATTAGGGCCATACCCGATTCTAATTCTTAGGTTACCAAGCAATAATAATCAGGGGGAAAATATTCACAACAATTAGTGGCAATTATAACGTCCAACTAATTCAATAATAATCCACAGAACTTCTGTCTGCATAATAATTCATTCGAGGAATGTTTTGCTTGTGTTTATCTGGTCAAACATTTATAAAAGAATTTCATGTATTCGCAGTTCAAAATATATTTCAAAAGCATTTAATAAAGCAGTTATAAAAACAGCGCATGTATTCTCAGTCCCAAAAATATAAAGAGTAAAAGGGAATCAAATGAACTCACAATACGATATTTTGTAGTAAAAATATGAATACGACGGAACTGAACAATGCAGGGTTGACCTCGGATTCACGAACCTATATTAGTTATATATATTAAAACATATAATCGTAATCGAACAAGTTTAGATGTTATTATTATTTGTTATTTCAGTAACTTGTATGTTTCATTGGTAAATATATTAACTATATTTATTTTATATACTTTAGATAAATAATTAGTATTTGTTATGAAAATATTAATGTTGTTATGCGATATGTTTTAAATATATTCTTATATAGCTATTTATTTGGTAAAATAATATCAATAATAATAAATAAAAATTTATATCTTTTTATGATAATAATAATAATACTAAAAGTAATTAGATTTAGTAATGAACACTGCTATTAATAGTTTTGATAATAATACTAATAATAAGAGTAATGTTAGTAATAATAATAATTTTTAATAAAAAGACAATAATGATAAGATAAAAATGTTAGTTTTCATAAAAATAATGTTTTAAATAATAATGGTACTTTTAATAAAAAAAAATGATGATTCTAATAGAAATTTTAATAGTCATATTAATAATAATACTATATATTTTAATATTAATAATAATAATAATAATAATAATAATAATAATAATAATAATAATAATAATAATAATAATAATAACTTTACTTCTAATGATAAAATTGATAATAATAATAAGAGTAATAATAATAATAATAATAATAATAATAATAATAATAATAATAATAATAATAATAATAATAATAATAATAATAATAATAATAATAATAATAATGATATCACTAATACTAACAATAATGATAATAATATTAATTGTACGATTGATACTAATAATTATATTTTTAATATTTGTAATGATCCAATAACAATAATAAATAATAATAATAATAATAATAATAATAATAATAATAATAATAATAATAATAATATTGAGTAATAAGTAAACTACCTCAAAGAAGTAGCCATAAAAAAAGTAAGTGTCCATGCCGAGGCTCGAACCCACAACCTCTCGCTCACCCGTCAACACCCTTAACCATCGAACTGTTTTCGTTTTTCTAATTAGACTTACAGGATCATAGTATTAAACCCGTCTGTATTTGTTTCTATATCCTTTCTCGGCCCAAATCAGTAAATGGGATTATCTCAAGCCTAAACCACTAATCACGGCCCAAGAGAATTAATGGATCTCGGCCCAAACAATAATCTTGCAAGTGGCTTGTTTGGTTTATGAAACTGCAACCCACGAACAGCATCTTCTATTGTAAAAAAAAATAATTGTGTTAGCCTAGTTTCGAACCCATGACCTCTCGATTAACTACAAACACCCTAAACCATTCGTCTGCTACTTGTTTTTCTGTTTTAATTTTCTCCTAAAAACTCTTATAACCTATTTTATTTCACTTCTTCTTCTTCTTCCACTTTTAACATCATCAAGACATCAACGGTTTATCATCTATTTTTATTTCTTATCTTCATCATCATGAAAACCGCATCTCATCATCATCGTCCTTAATTTTATTATCTTATGTACCATCGTCATTAATGATTCGATTACCATCATCACTAAATCTTATCATCATCATAATCGTCACACCATAATATCATCATCATCTATTAATAATAAATATTAATAGTATTAATAATACCCATAATCCTAACAATAATAATGATAATACCTAAACAAAGAGGTTGAGTGTGAAAATCTTGAGCCTAAAAACTTAGCCCGATACTCTGCTTAATGGACTGCAGTAGCCCACCCGATTCATATATCCTTTTACACGTAGAGGAGCCCAAAATCATCGGCTAAAAGAAAATGGCGATAGCAGGAACAAAAAGAATTGTTCACGAGACTTCCTGTTTTCACCATCTATCTCTCCATGATCATCATCAATTCGTCTTACGTCATCATCTCCTTATGTATTTCATCTTCTTCCTAGTTCATGGTTACTATTTATCACCTTCTTTATTTGTCGCCAACTTTATCCATCTCGTTCATCGTTATTCTTGTTACATCGACATCATTGTTCTTCCTTCACCACGTACGAGTAACTGCAACCACAGTAGGTTGCAGCAGTCACCTTTTAACCATAGTTATGTGGTTGGGTCGTGGGGTTTCATTCATAAGCAGAAAACAGAAAGAACCTTAACCAAACAGTGAACGTGGCGGTGATGCTCTGGTGTGTTTTTAACAGAAAACAAATAGATAACAGCTGCAGCATTAAATATCACAAAATACGATGGTTTTGGTGTTTGATTAGAAACAAAAACTATCGAGTAATAGCAAGATTGCAGCGTGGTGTTCGTGATGAAACAGAAACGAAAGTAGAAACTGTTAGTAGCTGCACAGTAATCATGGTGGTCATGATTCAATGGTGTGAAGTGTTTTGGTGTTCGGAGATGAAGTGAGTTGTTTCAAAATGGAGGTTAGAGAGAGAGAAGAGTGTGATATGACGGATGGGGTGGTGAAGGGTGGTGAAGGGTGGTTGCCGGCGGTGATGGAAGTGTGGTGATGAGATGACTGTTGGTGATCAAAGAGGAAGATTGGTTGTGGTTCATAAATCTTTCCAAGTTTGTACATATATAACGCTAACGATATATATAATGATTTATATATAAAATAATAATTATAATATTAAATATTAAATAATAATATTATAAATCACATGAATCACAGTAGTAATTAGGTAGCAGCCTTACTCTGCCGACACTTCAACACGGATATTATTTCGTACTCCGTTGATAATTAGTGGCGAATAAAAGTGTTCAGAAAAATTTCATATTTTTAAATTAACTATATCTATTTATTTTGGTCATTATGATAATAAATTCGAGCATTAACTATTAAATAAAAATTACATTAATTATTCACTCCTAACCCCAAGTAAAATATGAAAAGTTTTAAAATTCAACAAATAGTTTCTAAATACATTTTTAATAAGCCTATAGTTTGTAAAACTCGTTTTCGACTAACCGTTTATTTTAAAATCACATAAGTTCGAATTTAACTTGCTTAATATCAATCGACTGACAAACGAGTGATATTATCGTTCACTAAATAAATTCAAAACCATATAAATATTCATTCAATATACCTTATATATATATATATATATATATATATATATATATATATATATATATATATATATATATATATATATATATAATTTTTTTTAATAATAATATCATATATTATTTTATTTACACAAATGAATTAAATCATATAAGTTTCTATTTTAAATTAATATATATATATATATATATATATATATATATATATATATATATATATATATGTGTATATATATGTATATATATACATATACATATATATATATATACATATATATATATATACATATATATATATATATATATATGTATATATATATACATATATATATATATATATATATGTATTTATTTACAGATAGCGGTTCGTGAATCGTCGGGAATAGTCAAAGGTCAATTGAACATACGAAATAGTTCAAAATTTTTGAGACTCAACATAACATATTTTGCTTATCGTGTTGAAATCATATAAAGATCAAGTTTAAATTTGGTTGAAAATTTTCGGGTCGTCACAATAATCACAATACTTGTAAAAAGGTAAACAACGAGAGGGGTAAGCATAATGCTTAGTGAATGCAATAATTATACATATACATATATAATGTACCTACTTGCATACACTTACTCACATATCGCATACATGCTAGCAATATAATTAGCATATCATCTCAAGTATAAATCTAATAACCTCCAATACCGCAACTATCCAATAGCATATAAACGACATAATATAATATGCTACATTACCACACATACACAAATCATATGGTTAACCATAAAGGCTATGGTGCTACCGGCTCATGGTTCACACCATACGTAATGCTATGACGCTACCGGATCCTTGGTTCACGCCACTACGCATTTGAGTCATACTCTTTTATAGTGCTACCGGCTCCTTGGTTCACACTTTGGCTCTACCGGCTCGTGGTTCACACCTCATTTTATAGTGCTACTGTGACGACCCAGAAATTTTTGACCAAATTTAAACTTTATCTTTAAATGATTTAATATTTTCGACACGATAAGCAAAGTCTGTAATGTTGAGTCTCAAGTTTTGGAACTATATTCATGTAATCAATTATTTTTTGACTGTTCTCGAAGATTTACGAACAATATATATATATAACTTAATGTGTGTGTGTGTATATATATATATATACATATATATATATATACATATATATATATACATATATATACATATATATATATATATACATATATATATATATATACATATATATATATATATACATATATATATATATATATATATATATATATATATATATATATATATATATATATATATATATATATATATATATATATATATATATATATATGATTTCAAGTTATTTAATAAACGATAGTAACATTCGATTGATATTTAGATAAGTTAACTAAAACGTTTAAGATGAACAAGTAAAACACTAATTTGCTACAGTATTTTCGAATTGCTACAGTACCCGAAAAGCTACAGTGTTTTCGAAAATCACTATTTGCTACAGTACAAAAAACTTTGCTACAGTAACTTTGCTACAGTAAACCACTATTTCAAAATGAAAATGTATATATGTATATGTATATACTACGAGACGATGATTTATTGAAGCAAATAATCAAAACACTTAATTGATTAAAGCTACACTTCGAGTGACATAGTTTATCAATGATTAAGTTTAATTTTTGATAAAAGTACACGTCGCGTACCGAAAAGTACTAGTTTTCTAAGCGTACGAAAATGCATTCGAGAAACCGGAAGCGGGACATAAGTCGAACGTAAACGTACAAGACATCGGAACCAACATTACAAGTTAACTAGGCACGAGAATATAATATAATATATAATTAATTAATTTAAATTATATATATTATATTAATTTAATATTATGTCGACGAGGAAAATAACAAAAATCACGTGAGCTGGAAAAGGACCCCATGCGATCGCATGGGAATCCCTCTACCAAGCTTAATTCTTCTCATTACGTCTGCCATTGATTGTAAGTTTGATTGCAGATCAAATTAAATAGATGCAACTTAACAAAAAAAAAAAAAGTCAATGGATGGTTAGTTATTGATTGCCAATTTGCAATTTTAAATTGCTATACCATTAAATGTGAGATATCAGACGCATTTAGCATTTAAATAAAGATAAGTAAACAAATTTATGTGCTCCACGTGGTTTTCAAAATTTTTCATCTGGAGTCCCTAAATAGATACTATTGTCCTTTTGAAGACGGTGGCATATGGGTTTGATGGGCCCTATGTCTTTTAACCTTATTCAATTTGTCTATGTATGAAACGATTATATTATACAAATACTTAATAAGTAACATGCAATGCAATGGAATTTTTTTGTTCTTACCCTACTGTAACATAATAATTAGTTAAAATTAATATTACCTCAGCTATCAACTACCATACTCGGTGACGAAATCAGGATATCATATTGTTAGTGTCGCCAATGGATTTTGCTAACTACTACCCATAAAACTGTTGTTAACCTTAAAACGCTTATACTATTAGATAACCGTCACCATTAAATTAATAACCAAATACTATGTACATGTATTTTAAACGTGTTAACGAGATCATTTAGGATTGTCATTAATAAAAATCTTTGATAAATATCCCATAATAAAAGTTACATTCTAATCTAAAACTAATTTATAAATATATAAATAATTACTTTACAAGGACCAAAATTTATAAGATTTGTTTCATTATAAATCTATCTATATTATATATAATAATAAAGTTAGTTTTAGCTAATCAAGATTTAAAAAATTTAAATGAAATTAAATGGACCATTAGATTAACTCCTAACTTTTAATAAGGACCATTGATTCATATGATCACTCAACATTTGTCTTTCTCATCTAATTCAATTGTTTAGTGACAAAAATACCCTCTAAAAAACTTATACGGAACAAAAAAACTAGGGGTGTAAACGAGCCGAGCCGATCCCAAGCTCGGCTCGTTTGGAATTTACAAAGCTCGAGCTTGAGCTCGGCTCGGTTCGAGCCTGAGCTCGGCTCGGTTCGAGCCTAATATCTAAAGCTCGAGTTCGGCTCGCTTGATATTATAGAAGTTCGAGCTCGACTCGTTTATTACGTAATATTTTTGTGTTAATAAATTTTTATTTTAATTATATTAAATATTTATTTTTGTGTATTTTTTTATTCACATATAATAAGATTTACTATTTTTGTTTTAACTATATAAAAATAATAATGATTATTGGGAAATTATATTATACTATATTATTATAGAATAGTAATTTAGTGTATAAAAAAAAAAGCTCGTTTAGGCTCGCGAGCCTGTTCGAGCTCGAGATATGAAGCTCGAACTCGGGCTCGTTTACTAAACGAGTTTCAAGATATGTTCAAGCTCGAGCGCGAGCTCGTTAAGGCTCGGCTCGGCTCGAATCAAGTTTTTAACGAGTCGAGCTCGAGTAGCTCGCGAGTAGCTCGGCTCATTTACACCCCTAGAAAAAACTATCCCATTATAATAAAGAAAAAACAATTCTCGGTAAACTTCTTACGATAAACGTTCATCCGTAACCCTAATTTGATTAATCAAAAATTCCGATCAAACATGAGATTCGGTGATAAACGATCAAAGCCTTCTTCACGATTAATCCCTGACCCTATAACAATTCGTTTTCCTGATTTTATTGCATTTGTGAATATCACAGAGCCATTGTAAGCGGGTTAAACTCTGTTTTGTGATTCGACTAATGTGTTTGAGGGTTTTGCCTTTGCTGTTTTGTGATTTAATTATCACGTGAATTTTAACATCATCGTTACAGTCGTTTGATATGACTACCATATCCGTCATCGTCATGTCGTACAAGGTATTTTCTTGTAACAACCCAACCCGTTAACCAACCAAAAATGCGGAATAAAAAAAAAATTAAAACAGAACTGTCCAATGGGGTGCGCGGCGCGCAACCCCACCTGTGCGCGGCGCGCACAGGGTCTGGCAGCCCGCTGTCCATTTTTTTTCCAATTTTTATAAAAAGATCTCTTGCTTCCCGACACTTTTAGACCAAACGCTTTTCACAACATAATATAATATGTAAAACTAACACATTTCAATAATAAAATAAGTTTTACGACATCGGGCCCACATTGGCCGTTTTACGACTTCGTACAAAATACAAGTTTTCGACTACATGAGTTTAAGTTCCAAACACGACTACGAGCATGCTGTTTGGGGATAAACTATCCAATCCTAAGTCAAAACCAAAAGTAATCCAAGCAAGCATCAAAAGGGGAAATCATCTAATCCCGAGCATACTCTTGCCACGTCCACCTCCGAACCTAAAAATGTAAATAACGAGAGGGTAAGCTAATGCTTAGTGAATGCAATACTTATACGCATACATACATAATTCAATCACTTGCATATACCTACACAAACAACACAATATCATTAGCAAACCGCAATAAACGAATAAACGAATAATCATACGTATAATGCTAATAGAACTTACACAACCCAATATACACAATGTCGACATTCGACTCGATGGTGGCCGACGAAGAGTGGTAGGTCAAGTACGTTAACCACTCACCAACCATCGCTGTAGCGACCCGACAAAATCGTCATTGACGGCGCCGCTAACTTAGGTCCCGTTACGTGGTCGTAGTCCCTATATGAGACTCGTTTGACCAAAATTATGTCGCATTCATTTGAAATGTACAAAACTTACAAAGTTTAGTTTACCAAACGGTTCGACAACAAGTTTAAGTTTACAAAAGTTGTAAAGTATAAATGAAATAACTTGCGACATAATATAAGTTGAAAGTCACGGTTTGCTATAAATAGCGTAAGTATGTAAACAACATGTTTGAATCCAAAGGTACTATCACTAGCGTATGCATGTATGTATGCTTGACCCCAAGCAAGTATGAATGTACGCGGAAGCATGTATCAAATAGCCATGTATGAACCTGAGAAACATATAGAAAACTGTCAACGAAAAACGTTGGTGAAATCATAGATGTATTTGTAAACGTTGTTTTTGAACCACAAGATTTAGTATTCCCATAGTTGATTATCAAAATCGTTTGCATTCCAAAAGTATTGTTCGCGAGCACCCAATTATCAAGACTTAACGTTTCCTTCCATAGAACCCCATCACAATAGTGTTAGAACATACACTGTTTCCCGAAAATATATTTCATCCGTAGACGGTAGCGAACCGTCCGTAATGAGGGTTTGTCAAACCCGTATGGCCACACAATATAAGTTCTCGCTTACACCCTGCAAGTGTAACTAATGATAATCGAATTGAGGATTTTTGTTCTAACTCGCTGTGGAATGTTTGCTTTCCTTGTACTTGTGTTCAAAGTATAAAAGTATGTAGTATAAAACTATATATGTTTCTCATCCCATAATTTAAAAGTATAAAAGTTGTTGAAAGATGGGACTATGATCTCACCTCGAGTGCACGAGTACAAATGTACTTCACAAAGTAAACGTGTGCATGAAAGTTGCTTAGCCTTGACCTAAACAAGTAAGTTATATCAATTAACCGGTTACGACACAAAGTCGGGTGAAATGTGTTCAATTAGTCCTATGGCTTGTTACGACTCGAATAGTATAGCATGTGAATCACGTTGTCAAGTTTCATACAAGAAACAAGTATAAAAGCATGTTAGAATAATTGTATAAAAGTTTGGTTAAGTTTGACTAAAAGTCAAACTTGGTCAAAGTCAACGAAAAAGTCAACATGTTCGGGTCGGGCCCCGGACTATTTTTCTATGCTAATTATTCATATACAAGTATATTAAAACAAGTTTCATGTGAATCGGAGGTCGATAGCTAGTCAAACATTTCGCGTGAAATGGGACAAAGTGGGCAGAATCTGGCCAGGCCAGATTGCGCGCCGCGCGGGGAATGGGCGCGCCGCGCCACCCTCTGTGCAGGCATTTTTCTGTTTTTCAAAGTATGCACGAGCTAAAACCAAATAACCACATCTTATGATCCGCAAACAATTAGAACATGTATCTTATATCATCGGAAAGGTAATTTAACGAGGAAAACACCTAGACACATTCCATCAAGAAATTCAACACTTACAACAACCCAAAACCGCATTAAACGTTCATAATCAAAGTTTCAAGTTCGTAAAACGTATTTTATGATTCGGGAATCCAATTTACACATACGATATGCCGTTTCGAAGGTAATTAAGCATACATTACAACTAATCACTAACAATTAACATTCCATGGCATTCAAGCATCAAAAGTTCATGTCAAGAACTATCAAACCCTAGTCAAACATCACAAAATCAATATTCATGTTTTTGAAGTTTTCTTAATCAACCTACGCATCAAAACGAAGCTAGTGATACTAGTAACACAATTAAAACATGCACTTTAACAATCTAACAACATTAACTCATCCAAAATCAAAGATTTAGCACACCCATTTCAAATGTTCAAACTAGTTACTCAAAACAACGAATCGAGCAAACAAAACATATATTCATGTTATACACGAGCCATAGACACTAACTAACACCATTTCAAGTCAAAAACACGAATTTAGAGAAATCTAGAGTTTTAGAAATGTTACCCAAACGAGATGAAGTTGGTATCAAATTGTAGAGGATGAAGAGAGGATTCCAAATATGTAATTTGTTTTGAAGTTTGCTTCCAATCCCGAATTTAGATGATGATTCTATGAAGTTGGGGTTTGTGTGTGTTCTTGCTAGAGAGAAAAAGAGAGAGGTGGAGGGATTGAATGGTGGTGAAATGGGTTGACTAGTTGACCTAGTCAACTAGTTTGCCCATTTGGCAACTCCGGTCCCTCGAGTTTCAAAGCGGGTGCGGGATTTAACCGATCGAATATTTTTAAAACTCAAGTTAACGAGAGATGTTATAATTAAATGACGGAATTATTATGAACGTTAGTCAACGGAAACTACGAATTTAAATAACGAAAGGTATTATTTAAAAGAAAAAGACGGTGTTAAAAATAAATTTAACGGAAAAAGGCGGGATGTTACATTATCCACAACTCAAAAGAAATTTCGTCCCGAAATTTAGTTGGAAGTAGTAGTTGTTGAATCTTACTCGAGATCTTGCGTTGTAAATTCTACGAATAAGTGAAGGTACGTCCTTGAGTATTTCCACGAATTTTGACGGTCGGGATCATATGTTGTTTTAAGGTTTGGCTTCACGATTTATGGTTTCAACCGGTCCTCCTAGGAAGTGAGGTTTATCGTCGATAGTGAGTTCATCAAAGGAGATAACAAGTTCTCGTTTCGCAAAACACGTCTTTGAGTTGATACATCGAATGTAGGATAAACGGGGACTCAAAATGAGTCGGAAAATCTAAACGGCTAGCGACGGGTCCAAAACACCCCAAGAATTTAAAGGATCAAAATATCGCGGATTTAGCTTCCTACGTTTTCCCGAAACGGATTGCACCTTTCCAAGGTGCGACTCTTAACGTGACGCGGTTTCCCACGTGGAATTTGAAATGTCTACGTCTAACATCGGCGTAGCTCTTGGTGATTACGAGTCGCGTAGGGTTTTGCCTGAATATGAATAAATTCTCTCGATTGCTCATGAATAAATCCTCTCGACCCCGGTGAATTGATCATCGTTTACTTGGTTTCGACAAAAAGGAGGATGATGTTTCCGGTCACATGTGGTTTCAAAAGGTGTGACGTTAAAACTCGAATGAAAATCATTGTAGTACGAGGATTAAGCTAAAGGAAAATACTTTTCTCAAGTAAATTTGAAGTTGGTAATACAAACTTGTATTATGGTTTCCAAGGTTTAAATCGCATGTTTGTTCGGTCCGTCGGGTTGTGGATGGTACGCGGTACTCATGTCTAAACGCGGTCCCGAGGCTTTTTGTAAGGTACTCCAAAATCTAGAAGTGAAACGAGGATCTCGATCCGAAACGGGGTACATTTCCCTAAGGCATATTGAACAAGTTTGCTAGGAATTGAAAACGTTAGCTAGGACAAGTTTCTCAAGAAAATTCGCGTCGCGGAAGATTTATCGGTTTCCAAAAACGTTCGTCGGGGCAAGTTCTTATTTGGTTTTGAAAACGATTGTTAGGACTATCCACCCTCGCGGCGAATACTTGTATGACGTGAAGAGTCGCTCTCCATTGAGAATTTAGAATAAGGACCTCCTGAACCGGAAGTACGAGGGTGATGCAAGAGAAGTTTCCGCCTCGGTGCGAGCATAATGAGTAAATCGTAATTAGTCAATAAGACTGTGCGAGGACGAGATAGTATACACGTGTAACATACGGTTGAAGTCGAGAGGAATCGGTAATTCATTCGGAAGCATAAGTACAGTTCGACAAAAGTCGAAGGGGTGTCCCCGGTATGGTTGTTATCAATATTCTCGGAGTTTTCGGATGTCCAAACATGAAAGGATGAAGTCATGTACATGGCACATGGTGGTGTTTAGGTTGATCGAGTCTAACCACCATCACGCGTCACTAGAACTTTGGTATGTCTTACCGTAATATAACCACGTTGATCGAGTGTCGTTATATTACGCTAACTCATACCTCCATTCCCACATCACTCTATAGATTCAAGTTCGTGTCATCGCGAAAATCTAAAATGAACAAAATGTAACGACGTCTCAAACGTGACTCGTATTAAATCGAAATAGTTTCTACAACTCTAAAGAAGCGTTTCCCCGCGGGAAGTGTATAAACGATTGTTAACGTCAAATCGGTTCGATTCAAACAATAATGTATTTAGGTATGAAAAGAGTAACGAGTCATGATAACGAGTAATACGCAACCGTAGCGATAATGGTGATGACGATACTCATCTAGAGTAGTGACAGTGACTTTACAACATTCATGGATAGTAAGACGAGACGGGGGAAATAACAACCAAGGAGTCAGAGTTCCCGAACGAGTGTGACTAATGAAGTCGTCGTCATCCATACGTGTATGAATCATGAATTTACGTGTGTTACCAAAAAGTGGCGGAATACGAGTTCGTATGATGAAGGTTGGGTACCATTAAAAGTTTGCCTAAGAATGATTCAAGTATAATGCACAAGTAGTCAAGTAAGTGCTATCTATAGCAAATGTATGTCAGAATGCAAATGCTAACTATCCGGTTGTAGTCTAGACTCACTAATGCGTCCTAACGACTCTGTTAGACACACTAATGCACGTCCTAGTTCCCTACAACCAACGCTCTGATACCATCTGTAGCGACCCGACAAAATCGTCATTGACGGCGCCGCTAACTTAGGTCCCGTTACGTGGTCGTAGTCCCTATATGAGACTCGTTTGACCAAAATTATGTCGCATTCATTTGAAATGTACAAAACTTACAAAGTTTAGTTTACCAAACGGTTCGACAACAAGTTTAAGTTTACAAAAGTTGTAAAGTATAAATGAAATAACTTGCGACATAATATAAGTTGAAAGTCACGGTTTGCTATAAATAGCGTAAGTATGTAAACAACATGTTTGAATCCAAAGGTACTATCACTAGCGTATGCATGTATGTATGCTTGACCCCAAGCAAGTATGAATGTACGCGGAAGCATGTATCAAATAGCCATGTATGAACCTGAGAAACATATAGAAAACTGTCAACGAAAAACGTTGGTGAAATCATAGATGTATTTGTAAACGTTGTTTTTGAACCACAAGATTTAGTATTCCCATAGTTGATTATCAAAATCGTTTGCATTCCAAAAGTATTGTTCGCGAGCACCCAATTATCAAGACTTAACGTTTCCTTCCATAGAACCCCATCACAATAGTGTTAGAACATACACTGTTTCCCGAAAATATATTTCATCCGTAGACGGTAGCGAACCGTCCGTAATGAGGGTTTGTCAAACCCGTATGGCCACACAATATAAGTTCTCGCTTACACCCTGCAAGTGTAACTAATGATAATCGAATTGAGGATTTTTGTTCTAACTCGCTGTGGAATGTTTGCTTTCCTTGTACTTGTGTTCAAAGTATAAAAGTATGTAGTATAAAACTATATATGTTTCTCATCCCATAATTTAAAAGTATAAAAGTTGTTGAAAGATGGGACTATGATCTCACCTCGAGTGCACGAGTACAAATGTACTTCACAAAGTAAACGTGTGCATGAAAGTTGCTTAGCCTTGACCTAAACAAGTAAGTTATATCAATTAACCGGTTACGACACAAAGTCGGGTGAAATGTGTTCAATTAGTCCTATGGCTCGTTACGACTCGAATAGTATAGCATGTGAATCACGTTGTCAAGTTTCATACAAGAAACAAGTATAAAAGCATGTTAGAATAATTGTATAAAAGTTTGGTTAAGTTTGACTAAAAGTCAAACTTGGTCAAAGTCAACGAAAAAGTCAACATGTTCGGGTCGGGCCCCGGACTATTTTTCTATGCTAATTATTCATATACAAGTATATTAAAACAAGTTTCATGTGAATCGGAGGTCGATAGCTAGTCAAACATTTCGCGTGAAATGGGACAAAGTGGGCAGAATCTGGCCAGGCCAGATTGCGCGCCGCGCGGGGAATGGGCGCGCCGCGCCACCCTCTGTGCAGGCATTTTTCTGTTTTTCAAAGTATGCACGAGCTAAAACCAAATAACCACATCTTATGATCCGCAAACAATTAGAACATGTATCTTATATCATCGGAAAGGTAATTTGACGAGGAAAACACCTAGACACATTCCATCAAGAAATTCAACACTTACAACAACCCAAAACCGCATTAAACGTTCATAATCAAAGTTTCAAGTTCGTAAAACGTATTTTATGATTCGGGAATCCAATTTACACATACGATATGCCGTTTCGAAGGTAATTAAGCATACATTACAACTAATCACTAACAATTAACATTCCATGGCATTCAAGCATCAAAAGTTCATGTCAAGAACTATCAAACCCTAGTCAAACATCACAAAATCAATATTCATGTTTTTGAAGTTTTCTTAATCAACCTACGCATCAAAACGAAGCTAGTGATACTAGTAACACAATTAAAACATGCACTTTAACAATCTAACAACATTAACTCATCCAAAATCAAAGATTTAGCACACCCATTTCAAATGTTCAAACTAGTTACTCAAAACAACGAATCGAGCAAACAAAACATATATTCATGTTATACACGAGCCATAGACACTAACTAACACCATTTCAAGTCAAAAACACGAATTTAGAGAAATCTAGAGTTTTAGAAATGTTACCCAAACGAGATGAAGTTGGTATCAAATTGTAGAGGATGAAGAGAGGATTCCAAATATGTAATTTGTTTTGAAGTTTGCTTCCAATCCCGAATTTAGATGATGATTCTATGAAGTTGGGGTTTGTGTGTGTTCTTGCTAGAGAGAAAAAGAGAGAGGTGGAGGGATTGAATGGTGGTGAAATGGGTTGACTAGTTGACCTAGTCAACTAGTTTGCCCATTTGGCAACTCCGGTCCCTCGAGTTTCAAAGCGGGTGCGGGATTTAACCGATCGAATATTTTTAAAACTCAAGTTAACGAGAGATGTTATAATTAAATGACGGAATTATTATGAACGTTAGTCAACGGAAACTACGAATTTAAATAACGAAAGGTATTATTTAAAAGAAAAAGACGGTGTTAAAAATAAATTTAACGGAAAAAGGCGGGATGTTACAATCGCAACGCGTACATGACCGACGAAGAGCGGTAGGTCAATATCATTAACCACTCATCACTACGCACCATGAGGCCGACGAAAAGTGCAACCGAAACGTTAGCACTTACCTCAATCACAAGGATGGCCGAAGAAAAGCGAAACCGCTTACCATCCTACGATAAGTGGACAATGAAGAGCGAATCCCTAAACGGATAACACTCACCACTTACCCAAACACATATGTGGCCGACGAAGAGCGATAGATCAAACATTAATCACTCGCCACATAACCAAATACTCACATGTGACCGACGAAGAGTGATAGGTCAAACGTTAATCACTCGTCACATGCTCACCTCCAATTGTTGTCGACAAAGAGTCATTCCTTTCGGATATCACTCACCACATTCCAAACACACACATACACACGTGGCCGACAAAGAGCGATAGGTCAAACGTTTATCACTCGCCACATTCACAAACCGAATATAGCCAACGAAGAGTTATCCACACGGATATCACTCACTATATTTTCCCAACTCAATTGTGGTCCACGAAAAGTGAATCCTAACGGATGTTACTTACCACTTCGCACGCAAGCAACCAAATTATATACATAAACGTATAAATATTCCACTCACCTCGATTACTTGAAAAGCAATCCTACTTGAGCTCCAAATCCTCCAAATGCAAATCACCTAAGTAATTAAAAACAAATAAGCCAAACACTCTAGCATATAACCAAAATACCAATAAGTGCAATATTAACCCAATTGCACTTACTTCCAATTTGACTAAGTCAAAATCTTACCCGAAACACCCATAATCACAATCGACTAGTGATTATGTTCCAACAACCCATTTACTCAAGGTTTCATCATCAAAACACATTACTTGCATCAATTTACACAAAACCCATTTTGACCTAATCTCAAGTCAAAACACCCATTTGCAAGTTTACACTAATAATCACTTATAACCTAAGTTAACAAGTGATTTCACATCCAAACATGATTATCAACCAATCAATTTCATCATCCAATCCAAAACCACCAACAATGGTTATCAACACCATTTACTTACTCAATCACCCAATTATCAATTAGTGGGTTTACTCAAGAACACCCAAATCAAAACCTCAATTATGAACACTAAATCAAACTATGAAAACTCGGAGTTAGAACTTACCAATACTACCACAACATAGCCAAGAGCGAGATAAACAACCTTAACACTTGAGCTTTTGATCTATTCAAGCTCCTTCTTCTCCAAATCTCCAAATCTCTCTCTAGAAATCTCTCTCTCTCTCTCTCTCTCTCTAAGAATGAAATGAGAGTGTTTGTGGATTTGAAATGTGGTCCAAAACTAGATCCAAAACTGATAATATGGCCACACATCCATCCTCAAGTGAAAAGACCAAAATGCCCTTCATTTAATTCAAACTATCAAAAAGCAGGATTCTGTCGCAGACTAGGTGTGCTGAGCGCACCACTATATGTGCGCGGCGCGCACAAGCTCCATCTCAACTGTCAGTTTCAGTTTGATTATTCGACGTTCATGTACACCTATACACTTGGGTTTAGGGTCTTACATTTCACCATTTAATTTTTTTTGGTGAAATTTGTACACGATTCAAGTTTAGTTGTGATTGTCGATTTCTTTTTCATGTGTTTTTCCAGTTTTGTCTTTAAGATATATTTCCAAATTGTGATTTAGGTTTTACATGATAATGTTAATCCTATCTACTCCTTTCTGTGATTGCTTTAGTCTTTAAAACAAAACTTGAAAATTCTAATGACCTATATTGTCTCATAGGCAACTGTCAATAAAGTTTCATATATATTCAGTATCAAATTTTATGTTACCACTTTTCTGCATTATTTTTCATCACTTGTAACATGTATGATACATCGCTGTAGGTCATCAGAATGGCTACATAGCATTTACCTAATCAGTGTTGAACTACACAGTACAACTGAAATCATTGAAAGCATCAAGCATGTTCATCATTTTTGGTGAGTTTAAACATCAAAGTTTGAGCTATTTCTTTGTTTGTCAAGAAGATGTATAATATTCGATTTGTAAAGAAGATGTGAGCATGTTAACTTTTAAATGTTTATGTGCATACTTGATACATGTGATAAATTGGGCGGGTCACTTGGGTTAATACAGATACAAAATCAATATTTTTTAAGGAAAAAAATAAAATAAAATCCTCGATTAAGAATTATAGATATATATATTTAATCCAAAGTTGGATTAAATGTGATACAAAAACGATATTGTATTCGGTTCAATGTTAGGTATAGATTTTATGAAGGTCTGTGAATTGGATATTACTTTATTATAGTTTTTCATTATGTTTATGAGCATTGCAACTGATTAGGTCATTGTATACATAACAATATGTTCTGTTGGTGTTTAATGGCTGACTCCATGAATTAAAAGACAGATGTTTATGAATCAGTCATGTTTAAAGGGTTTAACTCCTGAATCCTGAGAAAAAATAGTTATATCGATGCTATACCCGGTGTGATATAGGTTTGCATTTGAACAAGGAAACATTGAAAGAAAAACACACTTTACAAGAAGAATTTCTTGATCAGTTTGACGGACAAAAACCTGTAAGTGATCCTACATTAACAATTTTTTTTTGAATATTATTTGATTTTAATTTGTTGTATCACATTCTAATTTGAATTGTACTTCAATTTTTGTTTTTTTGACTTTATATCTTATATCGCAGTTGCGAAACATGTACTTATTGCATATTTTAGTGGCATGAGCTAGAGTGAGGTGACAAATTATATATAGCAGTTAGTTCATGTATCAAATTATATATAGCAGTTAGTTTCTTCAGTCATGTTGGTTTAGTATTGACTAATTGGGTTTTCTAAAACGTTTTATCAATATAAATTCATAAAGGAGATGATCGAGGTATATCTTTTATTTTTTGAATTATATCAATCTTAGGAATGTCAAACTGATTGCCATACAAATCACCTAAATCTTATACGGACTGAATTAGTATCAACTAATTGAAGCTATTTTGGAATTTCTTATGCAACACTTCGCCAACTCTTGTGTCGGGGACTATCCAATTTACTTTTCAGTCTAAATGAAAATGGGAATCACATTGACATGTTATTTTTCATAACTCTCATGTTCGACTAAGGTTCTAGGTGTTGGAATGCCAAAGATGTTCTAACATAACTGGTCTCTGCTTTTTACTTAAACTGACATTTATGCAAACTTACTGCTACATGTCTATCACCAGGTTGTCTTTTGGAAGTGGATTACACCTAAGATGTTGGGAGTGGTAACCCGGACCTCATTATATCATTGGTTAACTGAAGGTACACTGTCTTTGTTTCCGTTGAGTGACATACCCGGAAATCATATATCGTTTGATAGCACCAATATTCATCACATACTATTATTTTCATACATGTTTCAGGCAATGAAAATATTTTAATACTCGTATCTTTTGCAACAAAAAGCTCTAATGATGGACAAGTTACATCAAAGCTGTCAGGTCCCATTCTTTACACGTCTTTCATATGCTATAACTTAATTATTTGTGGCTTTTATATTCAACTTACTTATGGTTTGTCCGGAAAATTTAAGTAATGTTGTTGTATATAAATATATTTTGCAATAAAAATGTTCAAGGAAAGCCTAATTTGCCAAGAAGCTATTGAGATACAATTGCAAAATTTCAGGTATCAACATTTCGAATCTTTTTATCTCATCGGAACTTTTTTGTTATTACGCTAATTAAAAATTTAATCATCATGTTTCCTAAAAAACATTAATCTTTATGCATATGATTGCAGAGTGTACGGGTCCAAGATGGCCAAACACTACCATTATTGTAGTACTTTGGTACCCTTTTGACAAAAAAAAACTAAATGAATTTGAATCTTTGAAACTTTCTTACTTAACAAAAAAGAATCTTCTTGAAAATTGGTTGGCCGAGGACAAGTTGGAATGCAATAAGCAACTTAGAGACCTTGTGAAGCTTTGCATTATTATACTCCGTAGAATTATTGTTGCTTTTATGCACAGGAAGCTATTCACTTTGCTCTAATGATGTCCCAAATGGAAGGTTGTCCTGTTGATTAAAACACTATTACAGATCATTTCCTTCAAGCCTCTTCACTATTTTTATGACGTTTCTGTTGGAAACTAAACTTGATTTTGGGCTATGTGTTTTAGATTTGGGCTTGCAAGTATACAAATATTTTGGATCAAGATTATAGCCCATTATGTAGAAGCTTCTTGTAATATGTAGTAGTGAAAGTGTGTAGAATGTGTGTAGAATAATCTTGTAAAATATCTAGGTCTAGAAATACTAGGAAATATCTAGATAGTAGTAGATGATGGAGTGATCTAGACTACTCCATTGAGTAGTATAAATAGAGGGCTTCACCCCTCATTTGTAATCAAGCAAAGCAAGCAATAAGCAATAAAAGAAAAGCTTTCAAGATCAATCTAACTTCTAAAAATCATCAATCCACTCTTCCACAAATAATATACACATAACCTCCTATTTCTAACAAATTGGTATCAAGAGCTTGGTTCGACAAGATGATGGCCAACAATGTCATCACGTTTCCTCGCCTCACAAAGGATAATTATGATCGATGGAGCATCCAAATGAAGACCTTCCTAGGTGGACAAGACTTACGGGAGATTGTGGAGGAAGGCTATGAGGAACCTGTAGAAAAAGGTCCTCTCGGCAAGGAGAAAAAATTAATGAAGACGAACGATCAAAAGGCTCTTTCCATCATCCAACAAAGTGTAGATGATGGAGCTTTTGAGAAAATTGCAAGTGCAACCACCGCCAAGAAAGCATGGGAGATCTTGGAGAATTCTTATAAGGGAGTTGATAAGGTGAAAAAGGTTCGACTACAAACACTACGAGGTGAGTTCGAATCCTTAAATAAGAAAGACTCAGAATCAATTTTTGATTATTTTACAAGAGCCTTGGCGGTTGTCAATCAATTAAAGAGGAATGGTGAAACTCTAAGTGATGTAAGAGTCATTGAGAAGATTCTTAGATCATTAGATTCAAAATTCGACTATATAGTCGTAGCCATCGAAGAATCTAAAGATCTAGAATCAATGACTATAGATGAACTCATGGGTTTACTACAAGCCCATGAAGAGAGGTTCAATAAGAAAAATAAGGAGCCTTTGGAGCAAGCTTTACAAGCAAAACTCTCTTTCAAGGAAGAGAACAGTGAAAAGACTCATCAAACGAGTCAACGAGGTCGTGGTCAAGTACGTGGCCGAGGACGAGGGCAAGGATATATCAAACGTGGAGGTTATAGTTCTTACAAAAATGAAGAAAGAAGTCAAGATTTTCACCCGACAAGAGGTCGTGGGAGAGGTTACACAAGTAGAAAGCCAAGGTATGACAATTCTCAAACCAAATGCTATAATTGTCATAAATTTGGCCACTATGCTTCGGAATGCGAGAAGTCAAACAATTACATGCAAGAAAGAGAAAATTTTGCACAAGAAGATACTGAAGCCGTGGAAAACACTTTGTTACTAGCATGCAAAGGTGAAGATAACAGAGAATCAAATTTGTGGTATCTCGACACGGGTGCAAGCAACCATATGTGCGGTGACAAAAACATGTTTGTGGAGTTAGACGAGGTAATTAGTGGAAATATCACCTTCGGAGATTCCTCTAAAGTCCCGGTTAAAGGCAAAGGTAAGATTCTCATCCGCTTGAAAAATGGAAGGCATCAATTTATATCTAACGTGTATTATGTGCCCAATATGAAGACGAATATACTGAGTATTGGACAACTCTGGAGAAAGGCTATGATATTCACATGATAAATCGTACCCTTTCTTTAAGAGACCAAAAAGGAGGTTTGATTGCTAAGGTGCCAATGTCAACGAATAGGATGTTCATGCTAAATATTCAACATGACATTCCAAGATGTTTAAAAGCATGTTTCAAAGATAATTCTTGGCTTTGGCACATGAGATACGGGCACTTAAATTTTGGAGGCTTAAAATTATTATCAAGTAAAGGAATGGTGAAGGGTTTGCCTCCAATTAATCATCCGGATCAAATATGTGAGGGATGCCTTCTAGGAAAGCACTTTCGAAACAGTTTTCCAACAGAAGCTTCTAGTAGAGCGAAGAAACCTCTAGAACTTATTCACACGGATGTGTGTGGACCCATCAACCCACCGTCTTTTGGTAAAAATAGATATTTTCTTCTATTCATTGATGATTTTAGTCGAAAAACATGGGTCTACTTTCTAAAAGAGAAGTCGGAAGCTTTTGGAATGTTCAAGAAGTTTAAAGCATTTGTGGAGAATCAAAGTGGTCTCACCATAAAGGCGTTGAGATCCGTGTAGTGACCCGAACTTTTCCATGTTTATATATATTAATTGAGATTGATATTTACATGATTAAATGTTTCCAACATGTTAAGCAATCAAACTTGTTAAGACTTGATTAATTGAAATATGTTTCATATAGACAATTGACCACCCAAGTTGATCGGTGATTCACGAACGTTAAAACTTGTAAAAACTATATGATGACATATATATGGATATATATATATAGTTAACATGATACTATGATAAGAAAACATATCATAAAGTATATTAACAATGAACTACATATGTAAAAACAAGACTACTAACTTAATGATTTTTAAACGAGACATATATGTAACGATTATCGTTGTAAAGACATTTAATGTATATATATCATATTAAGAGATATTCATACATGATAATATCATGATAATATAATAATTTAAAATCTCATTTGATATTATAAACATTGAGTTAACAACATTTAACAAGATCGTTAACCTAAAGGTTTCAAAACAACACTTACATGTAACGACTAACGATGACTTAACGACTCAGTTAAAATGTATATACATGTAGTGTTTTAATATGTATTTATACACTTTTGAAAGACTTCAATACACTTATCAAAATACTTCTACTTAACAAAAATGCTTACAATTACATCCTCGTTCAGTTTCATCAACAATTCTACTCGTATGCACCCGTATTCGTACTCGTACAATACACAGCTTTTAGATGTATGTACTATTGGTATATACACTCCAATTATCAGCTCTTAGCAGCCCATGTGAGTCACCTAACACATGTAGGAACCATCATTTGGCAACTAGCATGAAATATCTCATAAAATTACAAAAATATGAGTAATCATTCATGACTTATTTACATGAAAACAAAATTACATATCCTTTATATCTAATCCATACACCAACGACCAAAAACACCTACAAACACTTTCATTCTTCAATTTTCTTCATCTAATTGATCTCTCTCAAGTTCTATCTTCAAGTTCTAAGTGTTCTTCATAAATTCCAAAAGTTCTTGTTTCATAAAATCAAGAATACTTTCAAGTTTGCTAGCTCACTTCCAATCTTGTAAGGTGATCATCCAACCTCAAGAAATCTTTGTTTCTTACAGTAGGTTATCATTCTAATACAAGGTAATAATCATATTCAAACTTTGGTTCAATTTCTATAACTATAACAATCTTATTTCAAGTGATGATCTTACTTGAACTTGTTTTCGTGTCATGATTCTGCTTCAAGAACTTCGAGCCATCCAAGGATCCATTGAAGCTAGATCCATTTTTCACTTTTCCAGTAGGTTTATCCAAGGAACTTAAGGTAGTAATGATGTTCATAACATCATTCGATTCATACATATAAAGCTATCTTATTCGAAGGTTTAAACTTGTAATCACTAGAACATAGTTTAGTTAATTCTAAACTTGTTCGCAAACAAAAGTTAATCCTTCTAACTTGACTTTTAAAATCAACTAAACACATGTTCTATATCTATATGATATGCTAACTTAATGATTTAAAACCTGGAGACACGAAAAACACCGTAAAACCGGATTTACGCCGTCGTAGTAACACCGCGGGCTGTTTTGGGTTAGTTAATTAAAAACTATGATAAACTTTGATTTAAAAGTTGTTATTCTGAGAAAATGATTTTTATTATGAACATGAAACTATATCCAAAAATTATGGTTAAACTCAAAGTGGAAGTATGTTTTCTAAAATGGTCATCTAGACGTCGTTCTTTCGACTGAAATGACTACCTTTACAAAAACGACTTGTAACTTATTTTTCCGACTATAAACCTATACTTTTTCTGTTTAGATTCATAAAATAGAGTTCAATATGAAATCATAGCAATTTGATTCACTCAAAACGGATTTAAAATGAAGAAGTTATGGGTAAAACAAGATTGGATAATTTTTCTCATTTTAGCTACGTGAAAATTGGTAACAAATCTATTCCAACCATAACTTAATCAACTTGTATTGTATATTATGTAATCTTGAGATACCATAGACACGTATACAATGTTTCGACCTATCATGTCGACACATCTATATATATTTCGGAACAACCATAGACACTCTATATGTGAATGTTGGAGTTAGCTATACAGGGTTGAGGTTGATTCCAAAATATATATAGTTTGAGTTGTGATCAATACTGAGATACGTATACACTGGGTCGTGGATTGATTCAAGATAATATTTATCGATTTATTTCTGTACATCTAACTGTGGACAACTAGTTATAGGTTACTAACGAGGACAGCTGACTTAATAAACTTAAAACATCAAAATATATTAAAAGTGTTGTAAATATATTTTGAACATACTTTAATATATATGTATATATTGTTATAGGTTCGTGAATCAACAGTGGCCAAGTCTTACTTCCCGACGAAGTAAAAATCTGTGAAAGTGAGTTATAGTCCCACTTTTAAAATCTAATATTTTTGGGATGAGAATACATGCAGGTTTTATAAATGATTTACAAAATAGACACAAGTACGTGAAATTACATTCTATGGTTGAATTATCAAAATCGAATATGCCCCTTTTTTATTAAGTCTGGTAATCTAAGAATTAGGGAACAGACACCCTAATTGACGCTAATCCTAAAGATAGATCTATTGGGCCTAACAAACCCCATCCAAAGTACCGGATGCTTTAGTACTTCGAAATTTATATCATATCCGAAGGGTGTCCCGGAATGATGGGGATATTCTTATATATGCATCTTGTTATTGTCGGTTACCAGGTGTTCACCATATGAATGATTTTTATCTCTATGTATGGGATGTGTATTGAAATATGAAATCTTGTGGTCTATTGTTACGATTTGATATATATAGGTTAAACCTATAACTCACCAACATTTTTGTTGACGTTTAAAGCATGTTTATTCTCAGGTGAATATTAAGAGCTTCCGCTGTTGCATACTAAAATAAGGACAAGATTTGGAGTCCATGTTTGTATGATATTGTGTAAAAACTGCATTCAAGAAACTGATTTCGATGTAACATATTTGTATTGTAAACCATTATGTAATGGTCGTGTGTAAACAGGATATTTTAGATTATCATTATTTGATAATCTACGTAAAGCTTTTTAAACCTTTATTTATGAAATAAAGGTTATTGTTTGTTTTAAAAATGAATGCAGTCTTTGAAAAACGCCTCATATAGAGGTCAAAACCTCGCAACGAAATCAATTAATATGGAACGTTTTTAATCAATAAGAACGGGACATTTCAGTCCGATCGTGGAGGAGAGTTCACATCCAAGGAATTCAAGAAATTTTGCGACAACAACGGGTTACGACGTCCTCTAACTCTTCCGTATTCACCTCAACAAAATGGTGTTGCGGAAAGAAAAAATAGGACCATTCTTGATATGGCCCGGAGTATGTTAAAGAGCAAAAGGATGCCTAAGGAGTTTTGGGCTGAGGCAGTGGACTGTGCGATCTATCTATCAAATCGCTCGCCCACTAGAAGTGTCAAGAACAAAACGCCCATTGAAGCTTGGAGTGGAAGGAAGCCCGGCATCTCACACCTTCGAGTGTTCGGAAGTGTGGCATATGCTCATGTGCCAGATCAGAAGAGGACGAAGCTCGATGATAAAAGCGAGAAACTCATATTCGTGGGTTATGACTCATGTTCGAAGGGTTACAAGCTATACAATCCCAAGAATGGTAAAGTAATCTCAAGTCGAGACGTGGTGTTCGATGAAGAAGCAACATGGGATTGGAATGTTCCCGAAGAGGAGAACTACGACTTTCTCCCTTATCCATTCGAGAGTACTGCAAGGAACGAAGAATATCTAGAAGTTCAAGAACCTTCTAGTACACCATCTCCGCACTCTCCACGTACTCCAACCACTACACCTAATGAAGTGACACCAACATCAGGAGGAGAATCAAGTAGGCTACAACATCACACAAGGAGCATTGAGGAGTTGTACGAGGTAACTCAACCTATGGAGGATCTAACATTGTTTAGCCTTCTTGCCGATTGTGAGCCAATAAGTTACGAAGATGCAGCAAAAAGCCAAAAGTGGAAACGTTCCATGGACGAGGAGATTCAAGCAATCGAGAAGAATGATACGTGGGATCTTGCTACACTTCCAAAAGGGCATAAGGCTATTGGTGTAAAGTGGGTGTACAAGGCCAAGAAGAATTCCAAAGGTGAAGTTGAAAGATACAAGGCAAGGTTGGTGGCGAAGGGATATAGTCAACGAGCTGGCATAGACTATGAAGAAGTATTTGCTCCCGTCGCTCGTCTAGAAACTATAAGATTAATAATCTCACTTGCGGCTCAGCATAATTGGAAGATTTATCAAATGGATGTCAAATCCGCGTTCCTTAATGGCCACTTAGAAGAAGAAGTCTATATAGAACAACCTTTGGGATACATCGTGAAAGGCCAAGAGAATAAGGTGCTGAAATTGAAAAGGGCCTTATATGGGTTGAAGCAAGCGCCTCGAGCATGGAATAGCAGGATAGACAAGTATTTCCAACAGAATGGCTTTACAAAATGCCCACATGAGCATGCTCTCTATACCAAAGTAAGCAAGGAAGGAGATGTTATGATTGTGTGCCTATATGTGGATGACTTGATATTCACTGGCAGTAATCCCAAAATGTTTGAGGAGTTCAAGAAAGCAATGGTTCGGGAGTTCGAGATGACCGACATTGGACTTATGGCTTACTATCTTGGGATCGAGGTAAAACAAAAGAAAGAAGGAATATTCATATCCCAAGAAGGTTATGCGAGTGAGGTGCTCCAGAAGTTTAAGATGAATGAATGCAAGACAATGAACACACCGGTGGATTGCAATCTCAAATTGTCAAAAGATGATGAAGGATACTTGGTGGACCCAACACAATACAAGAGTTTGGTTGGAAGTCTGAGATACCTAACCTGCACGAGGCCAGATATTCTCTACGGAGTTGGACTAGTAAGTCGATACATGGAAGCACCTACAATAAATCACTTGAAGGCAGCCAAGAGAATACTTCGCTACATCAAAGGTACGATTGACTATGGCCTGTTTTATTCGCCTTCTAATCACTTCAAGCTAGTTGGATACAGTGATAGTGATTGGGCTGGAGACAAAGATGATCGTAAGAGTACGAGTGGTTTCGTGTTCTATATGGGAGATACGACGTTCACATGGAGCTCGAAGAAGCAACCCATTGTGACTCTGTCAACGTGTGAAGCCGAGTTTGTTGCAGCAACATCGTGCACCTGTCATGCAATATGGCTCAGGAAGTTACTAAATGAGCTTAAGTTTTTTCAAAAGGAACCTACAGAGATATATGTGGATAACAAGTCTGCGATTGCTCTAGCAAAGAATCCAGTCTTCCATGATCGAAGCAAACACATCGATACAAAATACCATTACATAAGGGAGTGTGTTACAAATAAAGAGGTGCAGATAAAGTACGCGAAGTCACTTGACCAAGTTGCTGATATTTTCACAAAGCCCCTAAAACACGAGACATTTCAGAGATTACGGAATATGCTCGGAGTGACGAAATCAAGTTTAAGGGGGGCTGTTGGAAACTAAACTTGATTTTGGGCTATGTGTTTTAGATTTGGGCTTGCAAGTATACAAATATTTTGGATCAAGATTATAGCCCATTATGTAGAAGCTTCTTGTAATATGTAGTAGTGAAAGTGTGTAGAATGTGTGTAGAATAATCTTGTAAAATATCTAGGTCTAGAAATACTAGGAAATATCTAGATAGTAGTAGATGATGGAGTGATCTAGACTACTCCATTGAGTAGTATAAATAGAGGGCTTCACCCCTCATTTGTAATCAAGCAAAGCAAGCAATAAGCAATAAAAGAAAAGCTTTCAAGATCAATCTAACTTCTAAAAATCATCAATCCACTCTTCCACAAATAATATACATAACCTCCTATTTTCAACAGTTTCCTCTTGCACAATCTTCAATGTCAAGACTTATAATAACTTCTTACATTACTTTCAGTTTTTATTATATTTGATACAAGTATGGCTTATTTCTCACATCATATAAAAACATATGAGCTAAAAACGACCACTTACATTTCGTCAACAAAAGAATGTGACGTATACAAATAATAATGCATACGTAGCTAATTTGGTCAAGTATGTTGCACATATGAGATGTCATTATCATGATTTTGAAAAGGCGAATCAATTTACTTATCACAAAATTTTATATCACTTGATGAATGCACATCATATATATATACATGAATGTGATGTTTGCATAAAATTTTGCGTTTGTAAATGGCACACATTCACTTTGTCAATGGAGAGATATTGTGGCACTCACAACAGATGAAAAGTGGTGGATATGTGTCTTTGTTCTATTCTTAGCATCATCCAAAATTCTGATCATGCAAGTGCTTTTGATTAAATGGCCAAGAAACTGAAACAAGAACGCATAGAGTTGGTAACTTTTTTTCTTTGCACTTTCTTCATTATTTTCTAATAATAAGAGTCGAGCTGCTTATAAGAAAAGATTAGATGGTGACAGTAAGCTGATAGCAGCACAAATTTTCTGCAATCAACGCTTGGTTTGCGTCTCGCCAAACGGAAATCGGGTGATAACATGAATATGAAAGATGAAGATGGCAAAAAGTTTTCTAAAGAAGATGTGTAAGATAAAAAAAGGTTTAAAATCAACATTACAATGCTTGACGTATTTTGTTAGAACATTTAGACCTATTACAAAAGATTCTATATATAATCCCGCGAAGTCACGGGTTATTAGTTCTACCCACTACCATCTCTTATACCAACATCAAACCAATTAATCTGAATCAAAACACATAAGTATTGTGCATAATACCGTTTGAATATAAATGTTGTTTTAAAGTAACTACTACAACGGGAGATTCAAATTAAACATAATTTCACACCCTCTGCTCTCTCTCTCAACAAATAACAAACCCTAACTCAAATCTAGTCGCCGCCACCCACATTACTCCTCCTCCGGCCGTCGGTTTTCGCCGGCGGTCCGGAGGACCTCCTTTCCTCACCCTTTATCATCTGTTTTATCTATTTCGCATGTAATTCTCGTTTTAGGCGTTTTCTTTCAATTCGAGTTAGATCAACAATTAAGGTTGCATCGGTGAGTTATTTCTGGCGGTTCTGCCGGATCGGATCTTGTCTCCTTGCTTCCCCGACGCAGATCTACAGGTGACATGCACTTGGTAATTTGTGGGTCTTTGCGATTTGCCGGAGTTTCGTGGATGCCGGTGGTTTTCGTGCCTTTCTCCGCCGCCGGCTGATTCGGGTTCTCTTGCTCCATCACCTTCTTTCTGCTCTTGACTTCAGGTACTTTCGTAGTTTATATTCGTGGTTGTGGATTTCGCGGCTGAGGTTTCATGTCTTGGGTTTCACCAGTACGTGGTTGTCGATTCGTGGGTTTGTGGTCGTCCATTCGTGATTTTCGTGGTTGTCGGTTATGCGTATGAAGTTTGTATACTTACAATCGATATGTAATGTACTGGTGAAAGTTCTCGTGGTTCAAGTCGGTGGACCCAATTTTGGGGGTCTTGTATGGCTGGTTTCAAGTCATTCGTGGGTTGCAGGTGATCCCCGCTCATGGTCCTTTATCGTGGGTATTGCTTGGTTCATGGTCGTGTGTATCTGATTCGTGTAATCGTGTTCAACTATTGAGGGTTACTTCTTTGTTAATCATTTTGACATATTACATTATCACCACTCGATTTGATTGCGTGATCGGATTTCGGGTTGGATTTTCGTGGGTTTCTTGGTGTGGTTTCGGGTCGGGTCGTTTTCTCTATGCTCCGCTTCATGCTTTCAGTTGGGTGCTGCCCTTAAGTGGTAATATGATATGTTTTTGGTTATCAGGTTTATTTCTTTTGATGGTTGGCAGGTTACTTTGTCCTAACTCTTTTGTTAGGATTCGTGTTCGTGTTAGTTTTAGAATCTTCGTTGTTGTAGGTTTTTATTCTAGCTTGTCACGTGTAGCTCGTGTGTTGTCGTTTCGTGCTGAAGTCATTGTAGCGTAGAAGGTTCGGTGGAGTTTCGTGTGATGTAATTCTCTTTTGTATTACCTAGCATCTTGCTAGTTTTTATCGATATTAATAGAATTATTATTGCCTTTCAAAAAAAAAAAATATGGACTAACTAGTGGGTTTAATACTAGAGTTTCATTGGGGTCAGTTGACCCATTGAGATGTACATACCTCCGCCACTACATACTCTGTAATGTTTTTTATTTTATAAAAATTGTTTATAATTAAGTGGTAATGAGTGGGTTTCAAACTTTTTGAGGAATTGTGTCGTGATTGTACCATTCAGTATTTTTCAGTCATTTCAAAAAAGTGTTGATGTGACATTGATGTGTTAGTCGATTTTTTTAAATAAGTATGTCATAATTGGGAGGTGAATAACTTTCAAACGTTACTGGAAAAGTTTCAATTCAATTGGGGGGGGGTCTATTTTTTTTTTTTTTTAAAAGAAAAAAAAACCATTGTCCTTCTCATATTTATTCCAATATTATTTTTTTCGACTAAATTTATCATCTTCTATAAATAAATTAAAAAATAATGTAAAGTTCTTTTGTTTTTGTTTTATGAACGTAAAAAAAATAAATAAGAAAGATAAATATTAAAGGATAAAACTGAAAATTAAATAGAAATTACATGTGACAGATACTTTTTTTAAAATTATGTGATTTTTGTCAGGGGAACAATATATATGAAACGAAGGAAGTATCAACGTCTTTAACTGACATCATGTGAGTATTACACACGGAAAATTGAAACCACATGAAAGATTAATATAATTTTTTTTTACAAATTTAATGTGCGTTTGATAAAACACACTGCTTCTGTTTATGGGTAGAACACTATGAAGGCCAAAGAGGGTTGCTAGTCACCAATATATTTACGGTCACTAGTGTAGATAGTGTTGTAATTGAGTCTAACAAGTAAGGTGGTCAGCCACACGTTGCGACGGCCAGAAAACTTTTTTGTAGTACATAATCATATATTGTTAGAAAAATATTTTAACGTTAATGAGCTTAATACGACTCAAGAGACAATAATCTATTTCAACAGACCAAACACACATAATTTAATCGCAAATAATTAAACTAATCAGAAGTTACATAATTTAGATACGTTTGTTAATTGATAGCAGAAAAGATTGTAAATAAATTATTGTTAAAAAATGAATAAATTGGAAGGGAAAAAATGAGGAGCCAACAAGGGATTGAATCCGAAACCACCCCGTTCCCCAACATATGACACACCATTCATTCAATCTTGACTTCTTGTTTAGTTAATTTAACTCTTAATTTTTTTTTTTCCGATTTATAAAAACTAAAAATGAGAGGTGTTAAATGGAGGTTAGGACTAAATAATATTCACATGCTTTTCTAAATGAACTAACTTTAATAGTCCGTTGCACGGTGGCTTAAAAGTTGGTATTGTAATACGTTAATATTCGTACATATTGTATGTGTTATACATTAAGTACTCAATTTTACGTCTTTTGTTATTGTTGTAACATTCGGTATAGAAGCTACCTGCAAATTCGCGTAGCTATTATGTTGACACCAAAAGTATCAAGTATATAATTAAGTACACCACCAATTTTTGCTAACTTAAAGATTGTTATAAACAAACCACATCGATTAAAGATACTAAATGCAACATGTAAATTGTTTATTTTGAAAAAAGAAGAACTTTGCCTAATAAGAACGTGTAGATTAACAAACAACCTAAACAATAACAAACAATAGTTTAGCCTTGTATTGATTTGATTTGAAAAACTTAGTCCAGCCAGTAGACACGTACAAATTTGTTTTTTTTTTTCCGTTCTTCCTCTTTCAAACCCCATATATGAATAACTTGTTGAAGATCATAACATTCATAGTGTCCGCCATTGATTAGTTCCGGAATTTGAGCAAACTTTTTTGAAAGTCGTTACAACACAAGAGTATGCATTTTGTTAAAAGGTGCTTAAATGTTTGTAGATAAGGTGCTTTAAACATTTAACCTTATAAAATCTACTTATCAAATTTAAGTTAATAATGTATAACTGTTAACGAGTAAAAAATAGAATATCGCTAATATCAACTAAAAACTAAAAATGACAGGTGTTAAGTCGTTTTGTTCCTCAACATTTGGAGCTTTATGATGACACTTCTTACAAGCTATGTAAAACCATGACTCGTCGGGAAGTAGTACAATTATTTTTCTCGAATAATATAGACACCCGGCAAAGGGAAGTTATATTTAATTAGGTTTAACAAAAAGTAAGAAAAAAAAAATAAAATACATACTGGAATGAAGGATTTGTTTTTTGTTACTTTTTAACTAACCTCAGTGATTGGTAACTCACTACAACCTACACAAGTTACGTCTGAAAACCATTGTTCAAGGCTATTGGTAGTTGGTGTTAAGGAAGGAGCCAAAGATCCTACCTAGTCATCAGTCGCATGAAGTTTAAGAATGCTGCAAACACAAACCATTGGTAAATAAGGTAGACATATAAGTTTTGAGGATATTTTGAAGCTATGCAGTATAATTTATGCGAGACATAGTTCATATTATATACATTCTCCCGATATCTGAGACACATTCAACGTTCGCGTCAATAAGTAGATTTCTGTGTGTCCAATCGGTACTGACAGTCAGTTTGTCTACAGTTTCCATAACACATGATCAATTTATTTGTATGGAATATATTTTAAAAATACTCAATATAAATATAAATTGAATATAAAAGACATGCAACTAAAATGAAAAACGAGAAACATATGATGATTTGTCAACTTACTTCCATACTTGTTAAGTTTTGCCAAACTGTATAATCACAATAACACACTGATTCTCACTAAATGTCTTCATGTAATCCAAAAAGTCAACATTCTCCAGATTGTGCAACCCACTATAACACAACTATTGAAAAAAGTACAACAGATTTTAATTAGTTTCAATTAATTATGCAGTGTATGAATTGACACTGATATACAAAAATTAAAAATAAAATGTTACTCCAAATCATCGTTTCTAAATTTATATATTTAGAGTTGAGTTCGTCGCCATCCCCGTATTGCTTAACTCCACTGTAATTGTAACAACCCTGCCATTTCCGTTAAACTTCATTAACTGACCGTTAAGTTATTTAACGAAACTTACTTGAATTTTGTGTATTTAATCAAATTAAGTGCATATTTGGTTCTTTGAGGACTACTATAATTAATATGAGAATATATTAATCAGAAAACCTATTTCATGTTTTGAAATACTGAGAAAACGATACGGTTTTGAAAACTGCAACAAAGGTCCCGTGAGACTGCGAAACGTTCGATTTTTGATAAAATAATTATTTTTAATAATTATTAACTTTAACAAAAACTTATTCAATTTATTCTATATTTAATGAATTAAACTTGGTGGGATGCGATTTAACGACCGGTTAACGTTCCGGGAACTCGGTACGGTTAACGGCAACTAGAAACGAACCACACTTAGCGTACTAGAAATCCAAAACATAATATAATTCACTTTTAATAATTATTTTATATAATTATTATGATTTAAAAATACTTTTGATTTATTAGAATTTTTATAGATTAAATACGCGAGAAATTAACGGTTATCTATTCGGTTCGCGTTTTCGGCCAACGACACGTAACAGAAGACCAAGGAATTTATCTATTAACTTAGGGGAGTACATGGACACTTCATTTCAGCTCCCAATCAGCCACCCCCTTGTAGCCCATTCGTTTGGATTATTTTTGTGGCCCGATTGACTAATAAGTGGTCCATTAAGCTCCTAACCTAGCCCTAATCCATCATTTATCAAAATTATACCCTCCTCCACCTAAATCACGACTGAAATCAGCCTCTCATTCATCATCATCATTGACACCTTCATCATCCTCAATCACCATCAATTTTTGCTTGTTTTCTCTTGCCTTCTACACGAAATTGATAGCTCTCGTCGTTCTCTATACTCTAGTATTAATTGATTTGTTGCTAGAGGTATAAAATCACTAACCGTAATCTTATTAGATCTTATTTTGATCAATTATATAGTGTACAAGGGTCTAGTGCTCAATTGATTATGTTTGCATACGTTGTTAGTCGTTATTTTACGCGATTGATGTGTTTTAATTAAACCACGAATTGATTTTCCATGAATCTGATGAGATGAGTTTATTTACTGTTAATATAATGTATCTAGATGGATAGATCTCGAAAAATTAATAAATTTGAACTTTGGATTTGCATGTTTTCATTAACGGATGTGCTAGTTATGATCAATTGAAGTTTTTGCTAGGGTTTTGCATGCAATACGAATTTTCTGGTGATTATGCTTTATGAATGGGTCATTGAATTCTTTGTTAAAAATCACCCAAGTTAGACTTAATCATGCTAATTGATTATGTATAGCTCTCGGTATGACTAAATGAATATTGGTGACTTGTATTGCTCGGAAACTGTGCATATGCACTCTAAATGACCTCACATGAACTAGAAATTATTTGAGACTTTGATCTTCTTGACTATTGTTTTTTAGATGTTCATAAACATATTTCATTTGTATGATAGCTTCTGAAAACATTATTTGCTATGTGTTATATACATCACCAAATGACATGTTTAGATGTTATCCAAAACAGAAGGTCTGACTTTACGGAATAAACTGTACAAAATGGCTATATGAAAGTATTTGATTATTTTATCACTGAAAATTTGGAATGTCTAGAGTCATATCCAATTGGCCGTTCGTTAATTTCTATTTTCAATATTAAATGAGAATTTTTCTAAAACTGCTGCGCGATCAGAAACTAATTTGGTAAACCTTAACTAGACCTCATCTGAAACCTGACTTGTAGACATCGTATGAGGCCCTGGCTAGGCTTTTTGGAAATGTTTATGAGTCTAGTTATGATCTGGAGTTTTTCATATTACCATGACTTATGTGTTGTGAATTATGCTCGTTGTTTGCAAGGTGTGCGTAAATTCAATACAATACGATAAACTGTGAACGCGTATTTGACAAACTGTGAGCTAAAACATGTTAGTTGACTTAGGATTGACATGTTGACTAAGATTGCATGAAATACTGATATGGTTAACTTTAGTTGACCACTTTGACCAAGTTTGACTTTAGGTTTGGCTTTCGTTGAATTTTGTTGACTTGCATGAACTAGTTGACTTTTGCTTACATGTTGAGTCAGTCAGAGCACTAGGACTATGCGTACACTATGGGTTGACATAGTGTGACTTATGTACTTACTTAAGGTAATCTAATTGATTAGGTTGCATTATACGGTTGTGATCGTCCGGCTACCGTACTGTTTTACTAAGCTTTTACTGTGCTTTTTAAGGTGAGTCTACAGTCCCATCTTCTTTAACATTGGATAATATGCTATTTCAAACTGTTTTACATATTAGGCACGAGTAACTTAAACGAATATACATATGAGTTTAGATCAAAAATCCCTTAGCTTGATTATATTAATTACTTTACGTATGCTCGACTTATAGGGACGATACCGTTAGTTTTGACAAACCTCGCCCCAAGGCACGGGGTGCTTATTCTGTTGTAACTTGTACACTTGATCGGTGTATGCTTAGAAAGGGTAAAAGGAAGACGCGTAGCGAATGAGCTATCCGCAGGTTAAAGTCTTATAATCAAGTGCTCATGATAAATGTATACTTTTACGAAGCTTACAAAGAAATCTCGTGGCCTAACTTACGATAAATGTTAACAAAGAATTATTACACTGAATACTGTTTTTCAGATTGTGCTTTATGCTACTTAAACCTGTAGTTTACGAACTGGAAACTAGACATGGTAATGTCTATAAACATTTGAAACAAAACCTTTTTGATGTCACACACAGTTGAAACTTGACGTCGCTGATTACAAACAGTTTAACACTTGACATTTGCTGTATGCAAACTGAAATGTCCCGTTCATATTGATTATAAACGTTCCATATTAATTGATTTCGTTGCGAGGTTCTGACCTCTATATGAGACGTTTTTCAAAGACTGCATTCATTTTTAAAACAACCATAACCTTTATTTTATCAATAAAGGTTTCAAAAGCATTACGTAGATTATCAAATAATGATAATCTAAAATATACTGTTTACACACGACCATTACATAATGGTTTACAATAGAAATATATTACATCGACATATGTTTCTTGAATGCAGTTTTTTACATAATATCATACAAACATGGACTCCAAATCTTGTCCTTATTTTAGTATGCAACAGCGGAAGCTCTTAATATTCACCTGAGAATAAACATGCTTTAAACGTCAACAAAAATGTTGGTGAGTTATAGGTTTAACCTATATATATATCAAATCGTAACAATAGACCACAAGATTTCATATTTCAATATACATCCCATACATAGAGATAAAAATCATTCATATGGTGAACACTTGGTAACCGACATTAACAAGATGCATATATAAGAATATCCCCATCATTCCGGGACACCCTTCGGATATGATATAAATTTCGAAGTACTAAAGCATCCGGTACTTTTGTCATAACCCGTCCTTAACCATAAGAACGTGTTAGATAACGTATGATTTCATTGCGAGGTATTGACCTCTATATGCGACATTTTTAAAAGAACAACTGTATTTATTTTACATTACAAACCATAACTCTTATGATAATACAAGCTTTAGACAATATAAAGATGATTATCGTTTAGCGATAATCTTAGACTTACAAACTTTACATGTGATGATAACAATACGATTTCTAGCATATTTTACATTACAAATCCTCCGATATGCAGTTTTATTTTTGACACAAATATGCATACTCAAGATCTTGTTTAAATTCAACATGTTGCAGCGGAAGCTTCTAATTATCACCTGAGAATGAACATGCTTAAAACGTCAACATAAAGTTGGTGAGATATAGGTTTAATGCCGGCAGCAATATATATATAGACCACAAGATTTCATATATAAACATTTTAATAAAAATATTCTAAGTGGTTGAGCACTTGGTAACCATACTTAACATTTAATCACGTCGCATATTCCCTTTATTATGAAATCTTACTACACCGTACCAAGTGTAGTCACGAAACGAAGTACTGTGCAACCGTTGAATACTGGTCGTCCAGTCCGGTTGGGGTTGTCAGGCCCGATAGATCTATCAACAGGATTCGCGTTTACAATACCGCTGTAAATATTAGTTACCAAGCTACAGGGAAGTATGCCAGTGGTACAACTCAACGTAGAATATATTTTTCAGTTACTTGTGTCCATAACGTAAAACATTTATAAAAAAAACAGCGCATGTATTCTCAGCCCAAAAGTATTTAAAGTTTAAAAGGGACTATATACTCACTGTTGTCTTGAAGATATATATAATTTGACTTGGTCTCCGGTTGGTATCACGAACCTATCCATATATAATATATCAATACCTTTTCTTTTTAAACAAACGTCACATATATATACTTGTTATACTTTTAATACTTTGAATAATTCCTTAGTCCGTAGTTAGCAGTTCGTTGTTAGTAATTCAATTTTAATGGTTCATTTTTAGATGTTTAATATACCCGCAATGAAATAAATAAAACCCCCAACGAAATAAATAAAACCCCATCGTATATGTATTGGTCGAGATTAATCTTGACCCACGGTACCGGTGTTGTCAAATGACGTGTTGCGTACATAAAGTACCGGTGTTGTCAAATGACGTGTTGCGTACAATCATGGGATCTTATGATTAATCTTCTCGTGTTGTTTACGGGTGATCCTGAACCATATAAAATTGAATTATAAGTACATATATATAAAATATCATGTTATCTTAGAAAGATGTGATTTTATTTAATTTTTCCCAATTAATCCCGAAGTTAAACTAGTCTTGGATAACCAATTTTGTTTCAGTCATAGTTTCTTCGTTACAACTCCGTTTTCGTTGATTCAACTTGCCATCTCCTTGGATCGAGTTCCTCTTTAAGACTATGAACTGTAAATATCTTAGTTTGTATTCAAAATCACACGGCATAGGTGAAACTTTAGTGAAACTTATGAAGTTAAACCTTTTCCATTATGTAGGCAACCTTAAATGATTATTTTTCTAAAAATACTTATACTTTGAATTAAATCATGAAATTTTTATGTGTTACCATATTCATAGTAAAAATCATTTTTTTCAGAACATAAACCTTCAATTCAAAGTTTAAGATGGTTTTTAATTATCCAACCCAAAACAGCCCCCGGTTACACTCCGACGTCGTAAAAACAGTTTTTAAGGTGTTCTTTGAAAAACCAAGTTATACCTTGTTAAATTAGCATATATTTAAGTTATATTACAGGTCTTGAAGTATTTTAAAAGTTAAGTTAGAAGGATCTATTTAGTTTGCAAACAAGTTTGAAAACATTCAAACTATGTTCTTGTTGTTAAAATTGTATACCACAAAATATGATAGCTATATATATATGAATCGAATAAGGTTATGAACATAGATACTACCTCAAATTCCTTGGACAAGGTTTCTGTAAAAGAGGAGTAAGAACCTAGAACCAAAAGGGTGATGGAATTGGATGAAAGATTGGAAGTAAGTTTGTGTTCTTGGAAGGATTTCTTGAAGTGTTTTTGTATGGTTTTCTTATGGTGTTTAAGTAAGGTTTTTGAAGCTAATTCATGGGGAAAATGCTTGGAGATGATCAAGTATGATGTTAAGAGTATTTTAAGAGAGAAATGGAAGTGTAAGTATGAGAAAATGGGGTAAAGAAATGGTGTGCATGCATAAAAACGTTTTTAGGTTATAAAGGAAAAAAAAGATACCTAACTTTGTTTTCTTGCTAAATAATTCATGCTACTTGACAAATGGTTGGTTCCACATGTTTCTTAATCATTTAAGGCTGCTAAGGAGCAGATTTTTATTGGTATATACCAATAGTAAATACATCTAGAAGCTGCGTATGATACGGGTACATATACCCTAGGTATACGTATAGAAATCTTTGAGAAAACGGAACGAGGATTCAAATATAGCTATCTTTTGTAAATACACTTATATTGTTTTATGTATTTAAGTTATTAAAAGTGATTAAATACATTACTTATACGATATATGTATAAACATTATAAGTCATAAGTATTAATGTCAAATAACGTTACGTATGGTTATCGTTTTGAAAACTTAAGTTAGTAGTTTCAAAATATACTTATAACTTATTGTTATTAATACAAAATGAGATATTAAAACATTCTTAGATCATGTTAAATATGTATATATAAATATATATACACAAACGTATAATTATCATATATTGTATAGTTCGTGATATCATCGGTCAAACTAGACGGTCAAACGTTGTGTAAATCTCTTTTCGAAAACATAAGTCTCAACAATTTGGATTGCTTATCATGTTGGTAAGGTTTAATTTATGTAAATATTAATCTTATAAGTATAGAACGATCGAAAAAGTGCGGGTCATTACAACTTTGGATGGGGCTTGTTGGGCCGATAGATCTATCTTTAGGATTCGCGTCAATTAGGGTGTTTGTTCCCTAATTCTTAGATTACCAGACTTAATAAAAAGGGGCATATTCGATTTCGATAATTCAACCATAGAATGTAGTTTCACGTACTTGTGTCTATTTTGTAAATCATTTATAAAACCTGCATGTATTCTCATCCCAAAAATATTAGATTTTAAAAGTGGGACTATAACTCACTTTCACAGATTTTTTTTACTTCGTCGGGAAGTAAGACTTGGCCACTGGTCGATTCACGAACCTATAACAAATATGTACATATATATCAAAGTATATTCAAAATATATTTACAACACTTTTAATACATTTTGATGTTTTAAGTTTATTAAGTCAGCTGTCCTCGTTAGTAACCTACAACTAGTTGTCCAACGTTAGATGTACAGAAAAAAATTGATATATATTATCTTGAATCAATCCATGACCCAGTGTATACACGTCTCAGGCTAGATCACAACTCAAAGTATATATATTTTTGGAATCAACCTCAACTCTGTATAGCTAACTCCCACATTACTGCATATAGAGTGTCTATGGTTGTTCCAAATAATATATACACATGGGTCGATATGATATGTCAAAATATTTGCATACGTGTCTATGGTATCCCAAGATTACATAATATATTAGAATACATGTATAATACAATATAAGTTAGCTAGGATATGATTAATATAGATTTGTTACCAATTTTCACGTTGCTACAACAAGAAAAATTATCCAATCTTGTTTTACCCATAACTTCTTCATTTTAAATCCGTTTTGAGTGAATCAAATTGCTATGGTTTCATATTGAACTCTATTTTATGAATCTAAACAGAAAAAGTATAGGTTTATAGTCAGAAATATAAGTTACAATTCGTTTTTGTAAAGGTAGTCATTTCAGTCGAAAGAACGACGTCTAGATGACCATTTTAGAAAACATACTTCGACTTTGAGTTTAACCATGATTTTTGGATATAGTTTCATGTTCATAAGAAAAATCATTTTCCCAGAAGAACAACTTTTAAATCAAAGTTTATCATAGTTTTTAATTAACTAACCCAAAACAGCCCGCGGTGTTACTACGACAGCGTAAATCCGGTTTTACGGTGTTTTTCATGTTTTAAGGTTTTAAATCATTAAGTTAGCATATCATATAGATATAGAACATGTGTTTAGTTGATTTTAAAAGTCAGGTTAGAAGGATTAACTTTTGTTTGCGAACAAGTTTAGAATTAACTAAACTATGTTCTAGTGATTACAAGTTTAAACCTTCGAATAAGATAGCTTTATATGTATGAATCGAATGATGCTATGAACATCATTACTACCTCAAGTTTTCTGAATAAAGCTACTGGAAATGAGAAAAATGTATCTAGCTTCAAAGGATCCTTGGATGGCTTGAAAGTTCTTGAAGCAGAATCATGACACGAAAACAGTTCAAGTAAGATTTTCACTCGAAATAAGATTGTTATAGTTATAGAAATTGAATCAAAGTTTGAATATGAGTATTACCTTGTATTAGAAAGATATATTACTGTAAATAAGAAAGATTTCTTGAGGTTGGATGATCACTCTACAAGATTGGAAGTAAGCTAGCAAACTTGGAAGTATTCTTGATTTTATGAAACTAGAACTTGTAGAATTTATGAAGAACACTTAGAACTTGAAGATAGAACTTGAGAGAGATCAATTAGATGAAGAAAATTGAAGAATGAAAGTGTTTGTAGGTGTTTTTGGTCGTTGGTGTATGGATTAGATATAAAGGATATGTAATTTTGTTTTCATGTAAATAAGTCATGAATGATTACTCATATTTTTGTAATTTTATGAGATATTTCATGCTAGTTGCCAAATGATGGTTCCCACATGTGTTAGGTGACTCACATGGGTTGCTAAGAGCTGATCATTGGAGTGTATATACTAATAGTACATACATCTAAAAGCTGTGTATTGTACGAGTACGAATACGGGTGCATACGAGTAGAATTATTGATGAAACTGAACGAGGATGTAATTGTAAGCATTTTTGTTAAGTAGAAGTATTTTGATAAGTGTCTTGAAGTCTTTCAAAAGTATATGAATACATATTAAAACACTACATGTATATACATTTTAACTGAGTCGTTAAGTCATCGTTAGTCGTTACATGTAAGTGTTGTTTTGAAACCTTTAGGTTAACGATCTTGTTAAATTGTGATGACCCGGAAAATTTCGACTTATTTAAACCAATTCTCTATATGATTTAATATTTTTGACATGATAAGCAATGAATTTTGACAAGTTTTAAAACTTTTGAAAATGATTTTTTTATATAACGGTTGACCACCCTGTTTGTCCAACGATTCACGAACGTCATAACATGTATTATATACATATTTTAATAAATATAAGAGTTTTCGATATATACGGAATCATGCGAATAATATTTATATACGAAATGATTAAAAATTTACTATTAAACGATGCTATTTCAAATTAAAAATTTTACCTATTAAGTCATTTTATTTTTATGATATAATTTTTGTATTTTTTTTTTAAGAAACGAAGTTAAATTAATAATGTACAATTTGTAAAGCACAACGTACAACGTGTAGCTTAAATAGTTGAATTTAAATTAATTCATTTGCTATTCACATGAAAACGACATGATATAAATTATTAATTATAAGTTACATAGAATACCCCTGAAGTATTTAATAAATACAACTTTTTAAAATTTTAAATTCGATTTACGTATTATATTAATATGTTGACACGCTAGTGAACAAACAAGATGTGAGCTGGAAAATGATGCCATGCGATCGCATGGCAAAATGCCCATAAGCCCATGCGATCGCATGGGCAGGTGGGATAGGTCTGGTCCTATAAATATCGAACGTTTCTGTTTTTCTGTATCCATCTATCTCGCATCTATCTCTCAATATATATTATATTTTTTATTATTATTATTATTATTATTATTATTATTATTATTATTATTATTATTATTATTATTATTATTATTATTATTATTATTATTATTATTAATCTTAATATTATTAGTAGTATTATTATTAATTAGTATTATACATAAAATACTACGACGAGGTCATGAGCGTGTCACTTTCAAAATATGTTTTTGAGCGGGATAGAGCTAAGGAAATTATGGGTTATTGCCAAGGAGGTTATGGGTAATGTTCGGGGGTATATTTATGAATCAAACCTAGTATTTATCATCTCCGTTACGTCTACGTACTTTCCTACAATATTGAATATCAATATTGATACGTAAGCACTCATATTTTATCTTTTATATATTAATTGTGTATCCATGTCTAGTGCTCGAGTATATATATTTATACATACGTGTATGCTAAATTTCGTCGTTAAACAGTTTATAATGAATCATGAATTAAATACATATATTACTGGTAAAAGGTATATGATATACATGTTTTTGGAAAGCTGGCGAAAAATCAATAACTTTTCATTTAGGAATCGCGTAATTTCGATGAACGAATTAAAAGATATGGACAACTGAATTATGATTAACGATAATTGAAATTGCTTTTGAATCTGCAATTAATATTTAAACAGCTTATTTGTAAGATTGATAAATTGGATTTTTGAGTATTACCAACTGAGTAAATGAATCCTTATATAAGGTACGTCTCGTCAAAATTGACTTTTTGAAATGACTTTGGATAACTTTTGTATGTCGATCTCGAGCATTAGGATTGTGATACACTATGACCAGACCTAGCTTGATAGACATTTATTGACCAACATATGTTCTCTAGGTTGAGATCTACGGTTAATTTTGCATTCCGAGTTTCAGTCACATTTTGGTGAACGACTTTATATGCTGCTAAGGTGAGTTTCATTTGCTCCCTTTTTAATTGCTTTTGCAATCTATATTTTTGGGCTGAGAATACATGCACTTTATTTTAAACGCAATGGATACAAGTACATACTGAATTCTACACCGAGTTTGAACCGAAAATCCCTTAGCTTTGGTAACTAGTAACTGCCGGTTATAAGAACTGGTGGGCGCGAGTAGTTATATATGGATCCATAGGGCTTGATATCCCCGTCCGAGCTAGAGCACTAGCCTTTTAACGGACGTATGCTATTTGAGAAGCGTACACGTTGGTTACGTGTATTATTAAGATGATTATACAAAGGGTATAAATTATATATACGTTAAGTTTAGTTACCAGGGTGCTCAATTTCGTAGAATATTTTGATAAACGTTTCTGGATGAAACAACTGAAATCTTGTGATCCACTTTTATGTACAGATAATGCAAAACATTAAAACTATGAACTCACCAACCTTTGTGTTGACACTTGTTAGCATGTTTATTCTCAGGTTCCCTAGAAGTCTTCCGCTGTTTGCTTATATGTTAGACAAGCTATGTGCATGGAGTCTTACATGGCATATTTTTCAAGGAAACGTTGCATTCACCAAATCATCACCATGTATCTTATTTTGACTACATTGTCAACGGAAGTACTATTATAAATTATTATTTACGGTGATTGTCTATATGTAGATATCATCAGATGTCGAAAACCTTTGATTTAAATATTCATTTATGGTGTGCCTTTTCAAAAGAATGCAATGTTTACAAAACGTATCATATAGAGGTCAAATACCTCGCAATGAAATCGATGAATGACGTGTTCGTTCATATGGATTTGGAGCGATCGTCACAGTTGGTATCAGAGCGTTGGTCCTAGTGAACCAGGTCTTGCATAAGTGTGTCTAACTGATAGTTGTTAGGATGCATTAGTAAGTCTGGACTTCGACTGTGTCTGCATGTCAGAAGTTTTGCTTATCATTTCTTTTCAGAAATTACCTGTCTATCATCTTAAGTCTAAACACGTCTTATTGCATTGATTGCATAGATAATGTATAGACAAAATTCATATCTTGGCATATCTATTATAGTAAACTTTGACTGCCATTTTCCAAAAATTTCTCCGTAATTTACGGAATTTTGGTATTATATATACATATGTAAATTATGTATTGAAGAGTACCAATATAAATTCTATAATCTATTTCATATCAAAAATCATCTATCTAATTATACAAGATGGATCCCGTATCTAGTTCAAATTCCTTAAATTCCGACAGCTATTCCGATATGGATATTCACCTGAACTCTGAAGAAAGTGTAACCGGAATGGATCAACCAATTAGCCATCACCTATTCTGGATGAATTGGGGATGGGTTCATAGTCTACTTAATCATTGGAGACAAGAAGAAGGTTGAAAGGACCCGTTCATATATATTATAAACGATTCACAATAGTTGATTACATCGCGAGGTATTTGACCTCTATATGATACATTTTACAAACATTGCATTCGTTTTTAAAAGACAAACTTTCTTTACAACGAAAGTTGACGGCATGCACACCATTTGATAATACATCCAACTATAATTGACATAATAATAATCTTGATGAACTCAATGACTCGAATGCAACGTCTTTCAAAATATGCCATGAATGACTCCAAGTAATATCCTTAAAATGAGCTAATGCACAGCGGAAGATTTCTTTAATACCTGAGAATAAACATGCTTTAAAGTGTCAACCAAAAGGTTGGTGAGTTCATAGGTTTATCATAACAATCATTTCAATATATTAATAGACCACAAGATTTTCATTTATAAATATATGTACACTCGCAAGTGTATAAAAGTATTCTATAAGTTGTAGGCACCCGGTAACAAGCCTTAACGTTCATGTTTTACCCTCTGAAGTACACCAGATCAGGTGTGTTTAAAATAACCTCGAAGTACTAAAGCATCCCATAGTCAGGATGGGGTTTGTCAGGCCCAATAGATCTATCTTTAGGATTCGCGCCTACCGTACATAGACAAGTAGTTTAATGTTACCAAGCTAAGGGTATATTTCTGGTTTAAACCTACGTAGAATTAGTTTTAATACTTGTGCCTATTTCGTAAAACATTTATAAAAACAGCGTATGTATTCTCAGTCCCAAAAATATAAATAAAAGGGAGCAAATGAAACTCACCATACTGTATTTCGTAGTAAAAATACATATAACGTCATTTAACAAGTGCAAGGTTGGCCTCGGATTCACGAACCTATATTAATTATATATATTTATATGTTGGTCAATATTTGTCTAACAATTTTTGGTCAAGTCATAGTGTACCACAATCCTAATGCTCGAGACTAATATGCAAAAGTCAACAAAAGTCAACTTGACCCAAAATGACTTCTAAAATTTATACGTGTTTATTATATAACTTAACTATAGTCGTTTTATATATTTAAATATATTTATTAGATTTTATAATAATAAAAGTCATTTATTAATAAAAATTTATATTAACGTTTATATATAATAAAATATACTTTTATATATCTTAAGTAGTAAAATTTATAAAGTTCACTTAATATCGTAAAACTATAGTGGTAAGTATTATTAATGTAATTATATTACGCGTGGTGAAAAATATCTTTGTATCCCCTATTTATTTGATAAAATAATATTGATCATAATAATAATAAGTAAAAGTTGTATTATTTTGTAATAATAATTATTATTATTCTATAACAATATTTATATTTACTAAAAATGGTGTTATGATAAAATGATAATACTAATATAATAGTAATAATGATATTTTATAATAACAATGATATTTTTATTAAAATAATAACGAAGATAGTAATAATAATCATTTTAACAATAATACTAAAATTCAGTTGACTATAACTTCTAATCCGTTCATCGAAATCATTCGATATCTAAATGAAAAGTTCTTAATTTTTCGCTAGATTTCCATTGATATGCATATCATATACCCTATCTCAGTAGCATATGTATCTAATTCAGGATTCAACAAACCTATCTAAGGACAATATCGAATGTACAAGCATGCATAATCCTATATACTTGAGCACTAGTCAGGGATACACTATTGATATATAAAAGTTAAGTTATGAGTGCTCACGTATCAATATTGAGATTCAATATTGCAGGAAAGTACGTAGACGCAACGGAGATGATATACACTAGATTGACCTCACGAGCATACCCATGAACCATACCATCACCTCCATAGCTATAACCCATAATTTCCTTAGCTTCGACTCATTCAAAAAACTATTTTGAAATCACTCGGACATCACTCCGTCGTAATATTTTATGTATACTAATAATATCTTGAAATAATACAGAGCAGATATATATATATATATGTAAATCGATTGAGAGAGTTTAGAGAAATATATTTTCAAGTTTCTATGAAATAATGAAACCTATTGAATTCTATTTATAATAGATTTTTGAATTATTAAAGTGAATTATTAAAGTGAATTATTAAAGTATGAATTATTAAAGTGAATTATTAAAGTATGAATTATTAAAGTGAATTATTAAAGTTAAAGTAAAGTAAAAGTAAAGTAAAGGTAAAGTTAAAGTATAGTAAAAGTATAAAAACTATGTATGTATAATACGCGTATAAATATATATAATATTAATTTAATCGTTATATATATTCAATGAAATAAAATATAAATATCGTTATATTTATTATACTGGTTAAGTAATGAGTTGTCAAAAGTGATTCTAGATATTTATAAAAGTTATATACGTTTTAATAATAAAGTTCTTTTTAAACTGAAAATGTTTTTGTACGTTTGAAAATAGATTAATAGAATATTATGGAAACCAATTTTCCACTAGCTTTTGTCTAACTTTCGTAAATGACACTTTTTATTTTTATTTATAAATAGCTTTACAAATTATTCCGAATATCGTTAAGAGGAATAGATTTTCTCAAATCATAGTGGACCTCTCAACAGAGACTTGTAATCATAATTCAATGTTTCTGATAATTCAATCATTTAATATATATTTTTTAATTTCGTCGATAATCATATTGAAACAAATACATTCATATAAAGCATTATACATTTAAATACTTTGTTGACATTTTCAATTTATAACATATACACATATACATACATATTCATATATGTTCATTTAATGGTTCGTGAATCATTGGAATTTGGTCGAGGTTTAAATGAATGTATAAACATAATTTAAAATCCTTGAGATTTAACTTAACAAACTTTGCTTATCATGTCGGAATAATATAAAGATTAAAGTTTAAATTTGGTCAGAAATTTCCGGGTCGTCACAAAGGTGATCCCTTCCATCCACCACATTGCCCTCTTGGCGAAGAACCTGAAGCACTTACCAGCGAACCTGTTCATAATACCATTTTCTCTCTCATTTCCAGAGTATCTCGTCACGATAATATACTATCTCAAATTCTGGATCTTATTCATCCGCTCGTCCGAAGCGCCAATCATCCCGGTGTAGTAGAGGAAGTCAACGAGCTTCGCGCTTGGGTAGTGGCTTTGGAGAATATGGTACAAAGATTACAAGCACCGGTAGCATCACTGGCATTAACAGTACCACCATCATCAACACCAACGGTATCATTACCACCACTACCAACAACAACCGCACCGCAAACCTCAACTTCACAATCTGTCCCACGAGCATCAACATCATATGCACCGTAGTTACCAAGAAATACCAGCAACAATAACCAATGAAGTATTAACTCATTTCCCCTGAAGAAATTTTATGTATATTTAATATATATGAATTTTGAAATCAAAATTAATCTTTTCGTATTAAGCTATTACGTGTGAATCTTAACTGGTAAGTACTACTCGGTTAGTTCATATTACTAATATGCAATGATGTACATCCTTCCTTAACAACTTAACCATTGTTAACTACAATCTCTGTTTCAACTTAATGAATTTCATTTCATAATAAACCAAGTGTATTATTCAATTACATAATTGATTTTACAATTTCATTTTCGATGTACTCGAAACTTTCCAGAAAACATCATCTGTGCCTTGTAAGTTTCACAAAAATTCCACGAGCATCAACATCCTTCACTGAGAAATAAGAATAAATAATGAAGTATCGATTACATTAGCGAAATACTCCGCAAAAATTATGTAATCTTAAATGTTTTAGAGATTAATCATTTCTAATTCAAGCCGAAAATTAAATGAGCTTAATATGATATTAACTCATTAAATCTGTGTTACATCTGAAGAAAATATACATACACATATTTACATAAAAACGGTAATAAAAATTCTTTTGTACAAAGTATTAATTGTGAAATCTTTAACGGGTAGGTAATACCCGGGAAATATATAAGTTCGCAATTAATATGTTACACTGTACATTCTTCAACTTTGATTCAAAAATTATTAACAATGCTCACAATGATATACAATCGTTTTCATACATATTCAATTACATTTTCTGATATTGACGGATCAGAATCCAAGTCAAGATTTAACAGGTGACATCATTCTTAGATCTCTACATTTTTCAAAGCTATACTTTGACTTCAAAAATGTGAAAGATCCTTTAGCGTTGTTTTTACCAAAAATAATCTTGCAATCCCTTTTCAAAGTATCCCGTTTTATCACACTTCCAACCAGTCAACTTCGATTTTTTTCAGATTAGCCTTATTGTAATCTGGACATATACGTTCTTGTTACCGGGGAACCTTTCATGTTCCACCACATTAGCAGTAAATTTACCAACAACTTCATTGATCTTTGACCTTCCGAAAAATCATAATACTCATTGAAACCCTATCATTTACTTATTTGCATCTTGTAACGAAAATTGCCATACGAATTATCGGGAATTAGCAATCAGTATTTTGAAATCTTGCAGCACGTCTATGCCAACAGTTATATGTATACATATAACGTCTACCTCCTGGACTTACATACTTCGAATGTGAAGTTTCTGAAAAACACCTCAAACTGCGAAACTAGTTCTCCGAATTTTGGAAAAATGCTAATAAAGCAGCAAAAACTATAAACGACTTTGATAGTCAAAAGTTTGATGGTAAAGTGTAGTGTGCTGGAAAAGCACAGAAAAAGAGAAAATTTGGTACTGGAAAACGAATTGAGCAAACTATGAAGGAGGCTGTGGACAAATCACAAAGACTAAACCTACCTTCAAAGAATACAAATGATGCAGTATATGCTGAAGTCATTAACGAATACCTTGCTCCTAACTCTAAACCTTCACAGATAAATCTTCTTCACCATCCGTTAATATTAGAAATTCTAAGATATTATCATATCTTTCATTATAAATATCTTCGATATTTCTGAAGATATCTTCATAACTATTATCATCCGAAATTATTTATCTCTTCACGTTATCAGTGTTACATCATAAAAGAAACTATTTTAGTTTTTAAATTCTGAAACCTTCAAGTTTAAAATATGAATGTTTTGAAGTAGTGTTGGGAACTGAAGCATGAATTAGTATAATATAATGACACTTGATCAACGTGATTATATTACAGTAAGTCATGCTGAGTTTCTAATGGAACGTGATAAAGGTTCACAGATTACACCCTCATTATGAACCATGTTACATAATTCTTTCATTATATTTAACCTCTAAATATATCAAGAAAATATTTTTCTTGATGATTCGGTCTTTTCCAGATATTCTGGTAATTTGACAAGTCAGATTGTACTATTACCATTTCTTTCTTAGAACATTATTTATGTTCATCTGAAACTTCATACCTACGAATTCTGGACCATTATCCGCTTGACTTAAGGTCGGGAAGAGAAAACGAAAGCATGAAGCTCCGAAATATAATGGAGAATATAAAGCCCGATAACAACCCCGAAATTACAAACAGTGTATATCAATGCGTATAGCAATATAAAGACACAGGAGAATGAAAAACACTATAACCCCAAGGTAATAGTAGAAGAAAATAACTTCCTCTGGTGGCAGATGAAAAAGAAGAATGAAGGATACGATAGCCAGGAAAATATCAAGAATCAGAACTGGATTAAGCATTTTCACAATCTATTGAGATGTATGAAATAAAAAAGAAGATTATAGGAGTGGTGAAAATAAATGAACGGAATAGGTCAAGTTATAGCGAAAAATCAGACATAGTAATCGAGGCAGATTACGCATTTAATCAAAGAAAATCCTAATTTCCGCAAATTTCGAAGAATCAAATCTTATATAGATTATGAAGATTTTCTATTCCTTAAATTCTGAAAATCAATCGTTAATACGTCAAAAGTTAAGATAAATCTCTATTCCCTCATTTCACTTTATTACGATAACTTCCCTCATACGCTTCGAGTAATTGGATTGTTTTATCCATATTATTCAACGGTGATAGAAATTCTATTTATCAACTCATATTCGTCATAAAAACATTTTTATTGTTAACCATGACGACCTCACTCAAATTTCGGGACGAAATTTCTTTAACGCGGAGGTACTGTGATGACCCGAAAAATTTCGACTTATTTAAACCAATTCTCTATATGATTTAATATTTTCGACATGATAAGCAATGAATTTTGACAAGTTTTAAAACTTTTGAAAATGATTTTTTTATATAACGGTCGACCACCCTGTTTGTCCAACGATTCACGAACGTCATAACATGTATTATATACATATTTTAATAAATATAAGAGTTTTCGATATATACGGAATCATACGAATAATATTTATATACGAAATGATTAAAAATTTACTATTAAACGATGCTATTTCAAATTAAAAATTTTACCTATTAAGTCATTTTATTTTTATGATATAATTTTTGTATTTTTTTTTAAGAAACGAAGTTAAATTAATAATGTACAATTTGTAAAGCACAACGTACAACGTGTAGCTTAAATAGTTGAATTTAAATTAATTCATTTGCTATTCACATGAAAATGACATGATATAAATTATTAATTATAAGTTACATAGAATACCCCTAAAGTATTTAATAAATACGACTTTTTAAAATTTTAAATTCGATTTACGTATTATATTAATATGTCGACACGCTAGTGAACAAACAAGATGTGAGCTGGAAAATGATGCCATGCGATCGCATGGCAAAATGCCCATAAGTCCATGCGATCGCATGGGCAGGTGGGACAGGTCTGGTCCTATAAATATCGAACGTTTCTGTTTTTCTGTATCCATCTATCTCGCATCTATCTCTCAATATATATTATATTTATATTTATATTTATATTTATTATTATTATTATTATTATTATTATTATTATTATTATTATTATTATTATTAAGATTAATATTATTATTAATCTTAATATTATTAGTAGTATTATTATTAATTAGTATTATACATAAAATACTACGACGAGGTCATGAGCGTGTCACTTTCAAAATATGTTTTCGAGCGGGATAGAGCTAAGGAAATTATGGGTTATTGCCAAGGAGGTTATGGGTAATGTTCGGGGGTATATTTATGAATCAAACCTAGTATTTATCATCTCCGTTACGTCTACGTACTTTCCTACAATATTGTATATCAATATTGATACGTAAGCACTCATATTTTATCTTTTATATATTAATTGTGTATCCATGTCTAGTGCTCGAGTATATATATTTATACATACGTGTATGCTAAATTTCGTCATTAAACAGTTTATAATGAATCACGAATTAAATACATATATTACTGGTAAAAGGTATATGATATACATGTTTTTGGAAAGCTGGCAAAAAATCAATAACTTTTCATTTAGGAATCGCGTAATTTCGATGAACGAATTAAAAGATATGGACAACCGAATTATGATTAACGATAATTGAAATTGCTTTTGAATCTGCAATTAATATTTAAACAACTTGTTTGTAAGATTGATAAATTGGATTTTTGAGTATTACCAACTGAGTAAATGAATCCTTATATAAGGTACGTCTCGTCAAAATTGACTTTTTGAAATGACTTTGGATAACTTTTGTATGTCGATCTCGAGCATTAGGATTGTAATATACTATGACCAGACCTAGCTTGATAGACATTTATTGACCAACATATGTTCTCTAGGTTGAGATCTACGGTTAATTTTGCATTCCGAGTTTCAGTCACATTTTGGTGAACGACTTTATATGCTGCTAAGGTGAGTTTCATTTGCTCCCTTTTTAATTGCTTTTGCAATCTATATTTTTGGGCTGAGAATACATGCACTTTATTTTAAACACAATGGATACAAGTACATACTGAATTCCACACCGAGTTTGAACCGAAAATCCCTTAGCTTTGGTAACTAGTAACTGCCAGTTATAAGAACTGGTGGGCGCGAGTAGTTATATATGGATCCATAGGGCTTGATATCCCCGTCCGAGCTAGAGCACTAGCCTTTTAACGGACGTATGCTATTTGAGAAGCGTACACGTTGGTTACGTGTATTATTAAGATGATTATACAAAGGGTATAAATTATATATACGTTAAGTTTAGTTACCAGGGTGCTCAATTTCGTAGAATATTTTGATAAACGATTCTGGATGAAACAACTGAAATCTTGTGATCCACTTTTATGTACAGATTATGCAAAACATTAAAACTATGAACTCACCAACCTTTGTGTTGACACTTGTTAGCATGTTTATTCTCAGGTTCCCTAGAAGTCTTCCGCTGTTTGCTTATATGTTAGACAAGCTATGTGCATGGAGTCTTACATGGCATATTTTTTAAGGAAACGTTGCATTCACCAAATCATCACCATGTATCTTATTTTGACTACATTGTGAACGGAAGTACTATTGTAAACTATTATTTACGGTGATTGTCTATATGTAGATATCATCAGATGTCGAAAACCTCTCATTTAAATATTCATTTATGGTGTGCCTTTTTAAAATAATGTAATGTTTACAAAACGTATCATATAGAGGTCAAATACCTCGCAATGAAATCGATGAATGACGTGTTCGTCCATATGGATTTGGAGCGATCGTCACATAAATGTTGTTAACCCAATGTTTATAATATCAAATAAGATTTTAAATTATTATATTATCACGATATTATGATGTACTAATATCTCTTAATATGATATATATACATTAAATGTCGTTACAACGATAATCGTTACATATATGTCTCATTTCAAAATCATTAAGTTAGTAGTCTTGTTTTTACATATGCAGTTCATTATTAATATACTTAATGATATGTTTACTTATCGTAATATCATGTTAACTATATATATAATCATATATATGTCATCATATAGTTTTTACAAGTTTTAACGTTCGTGAATCACCGATCAACTTGGGTGGTCAATTGTCTATATGAAACCTATTTCAATTAATCAAGTCTTAACAAGTTTGATTGCTTAATATGTTGGAAACACTTAATCATGTAAATAACAATTTCATTTAATATATATATATATATATATATATATATATATATATATATATATATATATATATATATATATATAAACATGGAAAAGTTCGGGTCACTGCAGTACCCACCAGCTAAATAAATTTCGTCCCGAAATTTTAAGCAGTTGGAGGTATTGACGTATCTTCTGGAAATAAATGCGGGTATTTCTTCTTCATCTGATCTTCTCGTTCCCAGGCGAACTCGGGTCCTCTACGAGCATTCCATCGAACCTTAACAATTGGTATCTTATTTTGCTTAAGTCTTTTAACCTCACGATCCATTATTTCGACGGGTTCTTCGATGAATTGAAGTTTTTCGTTGATTTGGATTTCATCTAACAGAATAGTGAGATCTTATTTAGCAAAACATTTCTTCAAATTCGAGACGTGGAAAGTGTTATGTACAGCCGCGAGTTGTTGAGGTAACTCAAGTCGGTAAGCTACTGGTCCGACACGATCAATAATCTTGAATGGTCCGATATACCTTGGATTTAATTTCCCTCGTTTACCAAATCGAACAACACCTTTCCAAGGTGCAACTTTAAGCATGACCATCTCTCTAATTTCAAATTCTATATCTTTTCTTTTAATGTTAGCGTAGCTCTTTTGTCGACTTTGGGCGGTTTTCAACCGTTGTTGAATTTGGATGATATTCTCGGTAGTTTCTTGTATTATCTCCGGACCCGTAATCTGTCTATCCCCCACTTCACTCCAACAAATCAGAGACCTGCACTTTCTACCATAAAGTGCTTCAAACGGCGCCATCTCAATGCTTGAATGGTAGCTGTTGTTGTAGGAAAATTCTGCTAACGGTAGTGTCGATCCCAACTGTTTCCAAAATCAATAACACATGCTCGTAGCATGTCTTCAAGCGTTTGTATTGTCCTTTTGCTCTGCCCATCAGTTTGTGGATGATAGGAAGTACTCATGTCTAGACGAGTTCCTAATGCTTGCTGTAATGTCTGCCAAAATCTTGAAATAAATCTGCCATCCCTATCAGAGATAATAGAGATTGGTATTCCATGTCTGGAGACGACTTCCTTCAAATACAGTCGTGCTAACTTCTCCATCTTGTCATCTTCTCTTATTGGCGGGAAGTGTACTGATTTGGTGAGACGATCAACTATTACCCAAATAGTATCAAAACCACTTGCAGTCCTTGGCAATTTAGTGATGAAATCCATGGTAATGTTTTCCCATTTCTATTCCGGGATTTCGGGTTGTTGAAGTAGACCTGATGGTTTCTGATGCTCAGCTTTGACCTTAGAACACGTCAAACATTCTCCTACATATTTAGCAACATCAGCTTTCATACCCGGCTACTAAAAATGTTTCTTGAGATCCTTGTACATCTTCCCCGTTCCAGGATGTATTGATTATCTGGTTTTATGAGCTTCTCTAAGTACCATTTCTCTCATATCTCCAAATTTTGGTACCCAAATCCTTTCAGCCCTATACCGGGTTCCGTCTTCCCGAATATTAAGATGCTTCTCCGATCATTTGGGTATTTCATCCTTTAAATTTCCCTCTTTTAAAACTCCTTGTTGCTCCTCCTTTATTTGAGTAGTAAGGTTATTGTGAATCATTATATTCATAGATTTTACTCGAATGGGTTCTCTGTCCTTCCTGCTCAAGGCGTCGGCTACCACATTTGCCTTCCCCGGTGGTAACGAATCTCAAAGTCGTAATCATTCAACAATTCAATCCACCTACGCTGCCTCATATTCTGTTGTTTCTGATTAAATATGTGTTGAAGACTTTTGTGGTCGGTATATATAATACTTTTGACTCCATATAAGTAGTGCCTCCAAGTCTTTAATGCAAAAACAACCGCGCCTAATTCCAAATCATGCATCGTATAATTTTGTTCGTGAATCTTCAATTGTCTAGACGCATAAGCAATCACCTTCGTTCGTTGCATTAATACACAACCGAGACCTTGCTTTGATGCGTCACAATAAATCACAAAATCATCATTCCCTTCAGGCAATGACAATATAGGTGCCGTAGTTAGCTTTTTCTTCAATAACTGAAACGCTTTCTCTTGTTCATCCTTCCATTCAAATTTCTTCCCTTTATGCGTTAATGCGGTCAAGGGTTTTGCTATTCTGGAAAATTCTTGGATGAACCTTCTGTAGTAACCAACTAGTCCTAAAAACTGGCGTATGTGCTTCGGAGTTTTCGGGGTTTCCCACTTTTCAACAGTTTCTATCTTTACCGGATCCACCTTAATACCTTCTTTATTCACTATGTGACCGAGGAATTGAACTTCTTCCAACCAAAATGCACACTTTGAAAACTTAGCGTACAATTCTTCCTTCCTCAATACTTCTAACACCTTTCTCAAATGTTCACCGTGTTCTTGGTCATTAGTTGAGTAAATAAGTATGTCATCAATGAAAACAATGACAAAATTGTCAAGGTATGGTCCACACACTCGGTTCATAAGGTCCATGAACACAGCTGGTGCATTAGTTAAACCAAACGGCATGACCATAAACTCGTAATGACCGTAACGTGTTCTGAAATAAGTCAATCTTCTTTCACCCGCATTTGATGATACCCGAAAAGTAAGTCAATCTTTGAATAAACAGATGAGCCTTGTAGTTGATCAAATAAGTCATCGATTCTCGGTAGTGGGTAGCGGTTCTTGATGGTAAGTTTGTTCAACTCTCGGTAGTCGATACACAACCTGAATGTACCATCTTTCTTCTTGACAAACAAAACAGGAGCTCCCCACGGTGATGTGCTTGGTCGAATGAAACCATGCTCTAAAAGTTCTTGTAATTGGCTTTGCAATTCTTTCATCTCGCCGGGTGCGAGTCTGTAAGGAGCACGAGATATTAGTGCAGCTCCTGGTACAAGATCTATTTGAAATTCAACGGATCGATGTGGGGGTAATCCCGGTAATTCTTTCGGAAATACATCGGGAAATTCTTTTGCGACGGGAACATCATTGATGCTCTTTCCTTCAGTTTGTACTTTCTCGACGTGTGCTAGAACAGCATAGCAACCTTTTCTTATTAGTTTTTGTGCCTTCAAATTACTAATAAGATGTAACTTCGTGTTGCCCTTTTCTCCGTACACTATTAAGGGTTTTCCTTTTTCTCGTATAATGCGAATTGCATTTTTGTAACAAACGATCTCTGCTTTCACTTCTTTCAACCAGTCCATACCGATTATCAAATCAAAATTCCCTAACTCTACTGGTATCAAGTCAATCTTAAATGTTTCGCTAACCAGTTTAATTTCTCGATTCCGACATATATTATCTGCTGAAATTAATTTACCATTTGCTAATTCGAGTAAAAATTTACTATCCAAAGGTGTCAATGGACAACTTAATTTAGCACAAAAATCTCTACTCATATAGCTTCTATCCGCACCCGAATCAAATAAAACGTAAGCAGATTTATTGTCAATAAGAAACGTACCCGTAACAAGCTCCGGGCCTTCCTGTGCCTCTGCCGCATTAATATTGAAAACTCTTCCGCGGCCTTGTCCATTCGTGTTCTCCTGGTTCGGGCAATTTCTAATAATGTGGCCCGGTTTTCCACATTTATAACAAACTACATTGGCATAACTTGCTCCGACACTACTTGCTCCGCCATTACTCGTTCCAACACCATTTATTCCTTTCGTTCTGTTAACCCCTGGTCCGTAGACCTCACACTTCGCCGCGCTATGACCATTTCTTTTACACTTGTTGCAAAATTTGGTGCAGAACCCCGTGTGATACTTTTCACACCTTTGGTATAGCTGCTTCTGATTGTTGTTGTTGTTGCGGTTATTATTGTTGTTGGGATGATTGTTGTAGTAGTTGTTGTTGTTGTTGTTGTTGTTGTTGTTGTTGTTGTTGTTGTTGGGCCGTTTGTTGTAGTTGCGATTGATGTTGCGATTGTTGGGATAGTTGTTGTGATTATTGTTGTAATTGCTGTTGTTGTTGTATATGTGATTCTTATCACCGTTTTTCTCCCACTTTCTTTTGACTTGCTTCACATTGGCCTCTTCAGCAGTCTGTTCTTTAATTCTTTCTTCAATCTGGTTCACTAGTTTGTGAGCCATTCTACATGCCTGTTGTATGGAGGCGGGCTCGTGTGAACTTATATCTTCTTGGATTCTTTCCGGTAATCCTTTCACAAACGCGTCGATCTTCTCTTCCTCATCTTCGAACGCACCCGGACACAATAGGCATAATTCTGTGAATCGTCTTTCATATGTGGTAATATCAAATCCTTGGGTTCGTAACCCTCAAAGTTCTGTCTTGAGCTTATTGACCTCGGTTCTGGGACGGTACTTCTCGTTCATCAAGTTTTTGAATGCTGACCACGGTAGTGCGTAAGCATCAACTTGTCCCACTTGCTCTAGATAGGTATTCCACCATGTTAACGCAGAACCTGTGAAGGTATGCGTAGCGTACTTCACTTTGTCCTCTTCAGTACACTTACTTATGGCAAACACTGATTCGACCTTCTCGGTCCACCGTTTCAATCCGATCGGTCCTTCGGTTCCATCAAATTCCAAAGGTTTGCAGGCAGTGAATTCTTTGTAGGTGCATCCTACATGATTTCCTGCACTGCTAGATCCAAGGTTATTGTTGGTATGTAGCGCAGCCTGTACTGCGGCTATGTTTGAAGCAAGAAAGGCACGAAATTCCTCTTCGCTCATATTCAAGGTGTGTCGAGTAGTCGGTGCCATTTCCTTCAAAATAGTGAAATGAAACGAGTTAATCATATAGAATATCAAGAGTAGTCAATAGTATTTCGTAGCGTAATATGAACTTATTTATAAAAGCTCTTTCTTCATATTAGCATTTTATACTCTTTAATTTGGGTAGTACCTACCCGTTAAGTTCATACTTAGTAGCTAACATACCATTTCAACTACTACAATTCTATATGAAAAACTAATCACAAAAAAAAAAAAAAATCATATTCAAACCTTTATACAATAACTTGCAAACTTACAATACCGCTTTTTTTTTTTACATATAGCATGAAATATAGCATATAAAACTTTGATACAAAGTAGTTGCGAAGATAATTCTAGTTAATAAATAAGGCATTCAACAAAGGCAATAAAGACACGTAATTCATACGTCCAGAAACAAGTCATGCATTCTGGTTTTACTAATACCACTTCCCATCCTTGGTTTTGTGGAACATAACCGTTGTGACCGATAGTAAGACAATGTGTTGTAACGTCGTCAAAAGGATGAAGGTTACGTAATGACCAACAGTCTTGTAATAACCTAAAAACCTCATTTTTTACCCCAATTACCGACTCCGTCACTTGTGGGAACGTTTTGTTTAATAGTTGTAGCCCGATGTTCTTGTTCTCACTTTGGTGAGAAGCGAACATTACAAACTCGTAAGCATAACATGCTTCTTTATGTTGCATGTTAGCCGCTTTTTCTAAATCACGAAGTCCTATATTCGGATTTATTGAGTCAAAATAATTTCTTAACCCGTTGCGTAAAATAGCATTTGAGTTCCCCGCAATATATGCGTCAAAGTAAACACATCGTAACTTATGGATTTCCCAATGTGATATCCCCCATCTTTCAAACGAAAGCCTTTTATAAATCAAGGCATTCTCGGAACGTTCTTCGAATGTCTTACAAACTGATCTCGCCTTAAATAGTTGTGCCGAGGAATTCTGACCGACTCTAGACAAGATTTCATCAATCATGTCTCCGGGTAGGTCTATTAAAATATTGGGTTGTCTATCCATTTTGTATTTTTATACTGTAAAATAGACAAGAGTTAGATTCATAAAAAAAAATACTTATTAATACAAGCAATTTTTACATATATCATAAAGTATAAGCACACTATATTACATATATTACACCACACGCATACAACTATCTTATTCCGACTCGCTCGTTTCTTCTTCTTCGGTTTTGGTTCGTTTTGCCAAGTTTCTAGGGATATATGATGTTCCCCTAATACGAGCTGTCATTTTCCACATTGGTTTAGAAAAACCTGGTGGTTTAGAGGTTCCCGGGTTATTGTCACAACTTAAGAAATACGGGTGTTGATGATACATATAAAGTTCATCGGGTTTGGAATCAAATTTCTCTATTTTTATGCCCTTTCCCTTATTGTTCTCTTTTGCCTTATTAAATTGTGTTGGGGTGATTTCTATAACATCATCGAAATCCTTGTCGGGATCCGATTCATCGGAGAATTGGTAATCCTCCCAATACTTTGCTTCCTTGGCGGAAACACCATTGACCATAATAAACTTTGGTCGGTTGGTTGAGGATTTTCTTCTACTTAACCGTTTTATTATTTCCCCCACTGATTCTATTTCTTCTTCCGATTCCGATTCTTCTTCCGGTTTCGATTCTTCTTCCGGTTCCGACTCTTCTTCCGGTTCCTCTTCGGGAACTTGTGAATCAGTCCACGAATCATTCCAATTTACATTTGACTCTTCATTATTATTAGGTGAGTCAATGGGACTTGTTCTAGAGGTAGACATCTATCACATAATATCAAACGCGTTAAGAGATTAATATATCACATAATATTCACATGTTAAAAATATATAGTTTCCAACAAAATTTGTTAAGCAATCATTTTTCAAGTAAACACGGTCGAAGTCCAGACTCACTAATGCATCATAACAAACTTGATAAGACACACTAATGCAAAATTCTGGTTCTCTAAGACCAACGCTCAGATACCAACTGAAATGTCCCGTTCATATTGATTATAAACGTTCCATATTAATTGATTTCGTTGCGAGGTTTTGACCTCTATATGAGACGTTTTTCAAAGACTGCATTCATTTTTAAAACAACCATAACCTTTATTTTATCAATAAAGGTTTCAAAAGCATTACGTAGATTATCAAATAATGATAATCTAAAATATACTGTTTACACACGACCATTACATAATGGTTTACAATAGAAATATATTACATCGACATATGTTTCTTGAATGCAGTTTTTTACATAATATCATACAAACATGGACTCCAAATCTTGTCCTTATTTTAGTATGCAACAGCGGAAGCTCTTAATATTCACCTGAGAATAAACATGCTTTAAACGTCAACAAAAATGTTGGTGAGTTATAGGTTTAACCTATATATCAAATCGTAACAATAGACCACAAGATTTCATATTTCAATATACATCCCATACATAGAGATAAAAATCATTCATATGGTGAACACCTGGTAACCGACATTAACAAGATGCATATATAAGAATATCCCCATCATTCCGGGACACCCTTCGGATATGATATAAATTTCGAAGTACTAAAGCATCCGGTACTTTGGATGGGGCTTGTTGGGCCGATAGATCTATCTTTAGGATTCGCGTCAATTAGGGTGTCTGTTCCCTAATTCTTAGATTACCAGACTTAATAAAAAGGGGCATATTCGATTTCGATAATTCAACCATAGAATGTAGTTTCACGTACTTGTGTCTATTTTGTAAATCATTTATAAAACCTGCATGTATTCTCATCCCAATAATATTAGATTTTAAAAGTGGGACTATAACTCGCTTTCACAGATTTTTTTTACTTCGTCGGGAAGTAAGACTTGGCCACTGGTTGATTCACGAACCTATAACAAATATGTACATATATATCAAAGTATATTCAAAATATATTTACAACACTTTTAATACATTTTGATGTTTTAAGTTTATTAAGTCAGCTGTCCTCGTTAGTAACCTACAACTAGTTGTCCAACGTTAGATGTACATAAAAAAATTAATATATATTATCTTAAATCAATCCATAACCCAGTATATACACGTCTCAGGCAAGATCACAACTCAAAGTATATATATTTTTGGAATCAACCTCAACCCTGTATAGCTAACTCCCACATTACTGCATATAGAGTGTCTATGGTTGTTCCAAATAATATATACACATGGGTCGATATGATATGTCAAAACATTTGCATACGTGTCTATGGTATCCCAAGATTACATAATATATTAGAATACATGTATAATACAAGATAATTTAGCTAGGATATGATTAATATAGATTTGTTACCAATTTTCACGTTGCTACAACAAGAAAAATTATCCAATCTTGTTTTACCCATAACTTCTTCATTTTAAATCCGTTTTGAGTGAATCAAATTGCTATGGTTTCATATTGAACTCTATTTTATGAATCTAAACAGAAAAATTATAGGTTTATAGTCAGAAATATAAGTTACAATTCGTTTTTGTAAAGGTAGTCATTTCAGTCGAAAGAACGACGTCTAGATGACCATTTTAGAAAACATACTTCCACTTTGAGTTTAACCATGATTTTTGGATATAGTTTCATGTTCATAAGAAAAATCATTTTCCCAGAAGAACAACTTTTAAATCAAAGTTTATCATAGTTTTTATATAACTAACCCAAAACAGCCCGCGGTGTTACTACGACGGCGTAAATTCGGTTTTACGGTGTTTTTCGTGTTTCCAGGTTTTAAATAATTAAGTTAGCATATCATATAGATATAGAACATGTGTTTAGTTGATTTTAAAAGTCAAGTTAGAAGGATTAACTTTTGTTTGCGAACAAGTTTAGAATTAACTAAACTATGTTATAGTGATTACAAGTTTAAACCTTCGAATAAGATAACTTTATATGTATGAATCGAATGATGTTATGAACATCATTACTACCTCAAGTTTTCTGGATAAAGCTACTAGAAATGAAAAAAATGTATCTTGCTTCAAAGGATCCTTGGATGGCTTGAAAGTTCTTGAAGCAGAATCATGACACGAAAACAGTTCAAGTAAGATTTTCACTCGAAATAAGATTGTTATAGTTATAGAAATTGAATCAAAGTTTGAATATGAGTATTACCTTGTATTATAAAGATATCTTACTATAAATAAGAAAGATTTCTTGAGGTTGGATGATCACTCTACAAGATTGGAAGTAAGCTAGCAAACTTGGAAGTATTCTTGATTTTATGAAACTAGAACTTGTAGAATTTATAAAGAACACTTAGAACTTGAAGATAGAACTTGAGACAGATCAATTAGATGAAGAAAATTGAAGAATGAAAGTATTTGTAGGTGTTTTTGGTCGTTGGTGTATGGATTAGATATAAAGGATATGTAATTTTGTTTTCATGTAAATAAGTCATGAATGATTACTCATATTTTTGTAATTTTATGAGATATTTCATGCTAGTTGCCAAATTATGGTTCCCACATGTGTTAGGTGACTCAAATGGGCTGCTAAGAGCTGATCATTGGAGTGTATATACTAATAGTACATACATCTAAAAGCTGTGTAGTGTACGAGTACGAATACGGGTGCATACGAGTAGAATTGTTGATGAAACTGAACGAGGATGTAATTGTAAGCATTTTTGTTAAGTAGAAGTATTTTGATAAGTGTCTTGAAGTCTTTCAAAAGTGTATGAATACATATTAAAACACTACATGTATATACATTTTAACTGAGTCGTTAAGTCATCGTTAGTCGTTACATGTAAGTGTTGTTTTGAAACCTTTAGGTTAACGATCTTGTTAAATGTTGTTAACCCAATGTTTATAATATCAAATAAGATTTTAAATTATTATATTATCATGATATTATGATGTACGAATATCTCTTAATATGATATATATACATTAAATGTCGTTACAACGATAATCGTTACATATATGTCTCGTTTCAAAATCATTAAGTTAGTAGTCTTGTTTTTACATATGTAGTTCATTATTAATATACTTTATGATATGTTTACTTATCATAATATCATGTTAACTATATATATAACCATATATATGTCATCATATAGTTTTTACAAGTTTTAACGTTCGTGAATCACCGGTCAACTTGGGTGGTCAATTGTCTATATGAAACCTATTTCAATTAATCAAGTCTTAACAAGTTTGATTGCTTAATATGTGTAAACACTTAATCATGTAAATAACAATTTCATTTAATATATATATAAACATGGAAAAGTTCAGGTCACTACACAAACTTTTGACATTAACCCTTATCGGCTTTATACTGATAAATGTTTACTGATTTCTGAATACTGATTTTCGGATACCGATTACTGATAAACGATTTTGATAACTAATTTTTCGATAAACGATTTATGAAAACTGTTTTACGAAACATATGATGAACTACTTACTTAAACCAATAGATTCTCTCAACTTTATGTTGACCGTTTTGCATGTTTTATCTCAGGTTTTAGTTGCTTCCGCTGTAGAACATTGTTGTTACGTAGAAGTCAAGCCACGCACTAGGACCAGAGTTAACATCACCGTTAATGGATTTTGATGGGGTATTATAGTTGGTATCAGAGCTTTGGCTATAGGGAACTAGGATGCATTAGTGTGTCCAACCGTAGGGCGCATTAGTGGGTCTAGTCTATAGCCGTATACCCTGAATGACTGTTATACATCTTGCTTGCACTGTTTGCTTTACTTTTTAGGGCTACACATTACATCACATACATATACACACCTATACCCATATTGATATGGACTTGGACTAAATATACTATATCACGAATCGCATACGTACACACGACGTGTGACTTAATTGAAATAAGTTGACTACGCTATCTTGAACTTATGGAGTAATGGCGAATGGAAATGTGAGATAGCGTAATGTAATGACGGGGATTACATTATTGTAACTCATATAGAAGTTCTGACATCGCAAAATAAGGAATTGGGAGCGAGTCAAGTAGGTTACTTGAATAAATACCGTTTAGAACGTAAGCCGTATAGTCTCAAATATGAGTTGAAATTTACACTGTACGCATTAATTGTTATTATAACCTATAAGAAGCGTGTAATCACGTCACAACTCGTCACTACTCGACACTGTCACCACTGATCACTACTTGGCACTACAAAGACACTGCTTGGAACATACTCATCATCTCATACCACTACTCCTTACTACTTATCGTTGCTTACTACTATTCAACGCTGCCTCTCACTGCTAGTCTCGACCGATCACTACTTTTCACTTATTGTCATTACTATTTACTACTTAATCCTACCCATTGCTACTTACCACTACTGAGTACTACTCATCGCTACTAGCACCTCCACGATTCACTACTAGCTATTAGAATCACGACTCATTTCTGATATATCTTAGAGGATGAATTCCCTGTAACAGCTGCGCAATCCGTAGTAGATATTGTCTACTTGACTTCCAACTTACCTATCATTCAGCCAACTACAATTTCACGATTTTTCTTTCCAATACGCGTCTACCGGAAGAGGTATCCACACCCTCCCTCATAAAGGGTATTCCGTTCTACTCCCCACCGATGTGGGACAAGTCTGATAACTCACCCTGCTTTCAACATCAACTTTAGTGAAGTTCGTCACGAGTTTATTCTCACTCATCAATCATAATGTTTATATACTGTCAACACCGGTGCTGATAGAAGCTTTATAGCTAGAAAATTCTGTCACAACATTTGGAATCGAATATCTTCCTTATACAATGTGTACTCTATAGAACTATTAAATTGGGAAGTTTTGACCTCGTGGTTGGAACAGATTGGTTATCTGATGAAAAAACCAAGGCTGCTACGACCAGAAGGCTATTCGAATTTCTCTTACCGACGACAAATCAAAGATGGTGTACGGAGAGAAGATCAGTACACCGCTGCGTTACATTAATTACTCGAAGGTCCAGAAGTACATGAGATATGGATGTCTCGTAATTTTGGCACATGTGAGAAAAGTTGAATCAGCAGTTAAGAGACCTGAAGATGACCCAACCGTTATAAATTCTCCTTAAGGTCCTTCCGGAAGAGTTACCTAGTCTTCCACCTCACCGGGAAGATGAATTTCAGATTGATCTAGTATCAGGAGCGGCCCCAGTGGCTAGCACACCGTATAGACTTGCACCCCCAGAGCTACAATAGTTGTCGGCTATGAATGCTAAGCTGAAGAGTTCAGAGTTTGAGCTCCGGTTCTTTTTGTTAAGCAGAAGGATGGATCTGTGAGACTTTGTATTGATTACAGAGAACTAAATAAGCTGACTATCAAGAATATATGTTCGTTACCGAGAATCAATGATCTGTTTGATCAACTCCAAGGATCTGGATGTTACTTTAAGATTGACCTGAGGTCAGGTTATCATCAAATGAGAGTAAAAGAGACTGATATACCGAAGAAAGCTTTCAGAACACGCTACGGACATCATGAATTTACAGTAATGCCATTTGTTTTGACGAACGCACCGGTAGTGTTCATGGATATCATGAACCATGTATGTAAGCCATACCTAGATAAGTTTGTTATTGTGTTCATTGATGATATTCTGGTATATTCAAAGAACCAGAAGGAACATGAGCAACATCTCCGTTTGGTACTGGAGATGCTCAGGAAAGAGAAGCTGTATGCGAAGTTTTGAAGTGTGACTTTTGATTACAAGAAGTTCAATTTTTAGGTCATATTGTAGGTATTAATGGGATTCAAGTTGATCCTGCGAAGATAGAAACGGTCAAGAAGTGGGAGACTCCTAAGTTGCCAACGCAGGTTCGGCAATTCTTAGGTCTCCCCGGTTATTACAGGAGATTCATTGAGGAATTTTCTACTATTGCCCGACCATTGACAACAATGACTCACAAGGGAAAAAAGTATGAGTGGACTGAGCAACATGAGTCTGGATTTCAGTTGTTGAAACAGAAATTGACTACTGCTCTGATTTTATCCTTACCCGAAGGGAATGAAGATTTCATGATTTACTGTGATGCTTCACGACAGGGTTTTGGTTGCGTGTTGATGCAACGGAAGAAAGTGATTGCCTATGGATCATGACAATTGAAGGTACATGAACAGAATTACACGACACATGATTTGGAACTTGGTGTTGTGGTCATTGCACTGAAGATTTGGAGACACTACTTGTATGGTACTAAATTTACTTTTTTCACCGATCACAAGAGCTTGCAACATATCTTCGATCAAAAACAGCTCAACATGAGGCAGAGACGTTGGGTAGAACTACTACGACTATGACTGTGAGATTCACTATCATCCTGGCAAGGCTAATGTGGTTGCAGATGCCTTGAGTAGGAAAGAGAAGGCTAAACCTCTCCGAGTTAGAGCGGTGAACATGACTGTCCGAACGAACCTTACTTCTCAGATACGCGATGTACAACTTGAAGCATTGAAAGAAGGGAACATTACTACTGAGTCACTTAGACGACTGGATAAGAAATTTGCCATCCGAGAAGATGGAACCCAATACTTGGTAGACAGAATCTGGGTACCGAAGTTTGGTGGATTAAGGGAACTAGTGCTAGATGAAGCACACAAGATAAGATATTCTATTCACCCTGGATCCGAAAAGATGTATCAAGATCTTAAGGCACTGTACTGGTGGCCTAATATGAAAGCTGATATCGTTACCTATGTTGGTAAGTGCTCGACATGTGCTAAAGTCAAGGCAGAATATCAGAAACCGTCAGGAGTGCTGACACAGCCAGAGATTCCCCAGAGGAAATGGGAATGTATTTGTCAAACCCCATCCTAATCCAGCTGGACGAAGTCTTCAACAGTTGGTCCCATTGTGAGGTACAAACCTCTATATGCCATAAACGACTCCATGTAAATGAGCAAATGCACAGCGGAAGGTTTCTTTCAGACCTGAGAATAAACATGCTTTCAAGTGTCAACCAAAAGGTTGGTGAGTTTATAGGTTTATCATAAACAGTAAAATTCATCATTTTGATAGACCACAAGATTTAAATACAGTACACCTATCTCATGTACAAAACCATTTTTCATAATGCTTAGTAGAGTAGGTTCGTATCCTTTTCTCCCCCGTAGGTTGCCTCGCGATTTTTAAATAACTGTACACATATCTCGTGCACAAAAATAATACACATAACCTGTGTATAAAAATTATTCTCTCGGTACAAATTCATTCGAGGAATGTTTTGCTTGTGTCTATCTCGTCAAACATTTATAAAAGCATTTCATGTATTCTCAGTTCAAAATATATTTCAAAAGCATTTAATAAAGCAGTTATAAAAAAACAGTGCATGTATTCTCAGTCCTAAAAATGTAAAGAGTAAAAGGGAATCAAATGAACTCACAATACGATATTTTGTAGTAAAAATATGCATACGACGATACTGAACAATGCAGGGTTGACTTCGGATTCACGAACCTATATCATTTATATATTTATTAACACATATAATTGTTATCGAACTAATTTATATATTATTAGTGATATACTTGTTATTATGTGTTTCATTAGTAATTTAATTAAATGTATTTATAAAAATGTTAATATAGTTTAGTTGAGTATATTTATATATGGCTAATTTTTATTATAGTAATGATAATAATACTAGTAGTAATATTGATAATAATAGTAATATGATTTTTATAAAAATAATAACGATATTAGTAATAATAAAATGATAATAATAATAATAATAATAATAGTAATATTCATAAAATTAATAATAATATTAATAAAATTATTAATAATGATAATAAAAATAATGGTAGTTTTAATAATACTATTAATAATAATAAAAATGATAAGGTTTAATAACAATAAAGAAAATAATGATACTTTTAATAATAATAATAATGATAATTTCTATAATAATGTCAATTCTAATAATGATATTAATAATATTAATAATAATGAGGTTAATAACCTTAAATGATGACTTTTATACTAGTAATAATAATAATAATAATAATACTTAGAAATGATAATCTTTATATAAGATGATAGTTTTAATAGAAGTGTTAATTCTTAAAATGATGATACTAATAATATTACTAATATCAATAATCTTAGTCGTAATACTAATAATACCTATTCTAATACTAGTTGTGTCATTAATAATACTTAGGATGATAATAATAATAATAATAATAATAATAATAATAATAATAATAATAATAATAATAATAATAATAATAATAATAATAATAATAATAATAATAATAATAATAATAATAATAATAATAATAAATAAGTAAACTACCTCAAAGGAGTAGCTCTTAAAAAAAATGTCCAAGTCCGGGTTTGAACCCGCGATGTCCCGCTTGAAGTTATTTCGTATGCCCGAGAGACATATTAAATTAACGTGGCTAATATGTTTTGATCCAAGTCGGGTCATACCCAATAACAAACTTACCGATACCTTATTCGTATTTGATCTTAGCAATTGGATCATTGATTAAATACGTGACACTTGAACTTTAAGAAAAATAGTTTTCTCAAATATTACTTGATGTGTATATAAATTATGGAATAATTTATATAATAAGGAGTTAATTATTTATAGGTTAAATAATTAATTATGTTATGTTACATTTTATAATATGGGTTTTATATATAATGTGTACATAATTTATAAATTGCAAGTTTATAAATTTGTTATAAATAAAACAAATAAGTTTATAAATGTTGCTAGTTTATAAATTATGCCATGTATTATAAAACTATTTTATAAACAAGGAAGTGGCATTGGAAGTATGAGAGGCATGCTAGAGATTCCAAGGCTTTCCCATTTCCATATACATGCATACTCCTTGACCAAGAAGCACACACTTGCAATTAAGACTTCAAAATTCTGCAAAAAAACTGCCATAT